>NC_142313.1:40098105-40414980 GCF_054855325.1 Carica papaya | reverse complement strand
CAACAATTTGTCTCGCTTCTTCCTCAAGTCATCAACAGAGGGATAACCATCAAATAGCCTCTCCTACCAAAGATGCATGTCAAATTTAGAATCATGACCCAAGGAAATTAATAGAAAGAGAATCAAAAAGGAAGGACACGATGTCTTCGTAAAACTGTTGGAAAATGGACACCGCACTGACAAATTGAAAACAACAAATCTAGTAGCAGCTCTTACCCCATCTTCACCATACACATAAGCATGGATTCTGGCAGTTGGATCCTCTAGGGTAAACCTAATTCTGTAAATCCCACTGGGAGAACGGAAATCTTCTGCTCGCCATGGAAATGATGCCACAACCCGAGCCACACACTTAAATTTTGCTGTTACCTGTACAAAGCTCATCAATAAATCTACTCAGCTCAAAAACAAAAAGCATTTTAAGCACTTAAATCTTCTTTTAATGCCAGTTATTTTCTCATTGAACAGCATCCTAACAATCAAATTTTTTTTGTCTAGGGATGCAAGGCCCCACCCACTTTCTCATAAAAGAAATGCTTTTTTGTGTAATTGGTGACGCAAAACCACTTTTAATTGAAGGCTTTGCATGATTAATTACAAGGAGTTGGATACCTGGGCAACTTTCAGAATCATGAAAAAAAAAGAAACATGCAGGATGGCATATGAGTAATTAGTTTGAAAAAGAGAAAATCTACTGCAAGAAGAAGATACCAAACAAACAGCAGCTTAGATCCTGTGTATAAATCTTCATCGTAAATATGTGTCCGTACATGCTAAAAACCATAAAATCTACACACCTTAAAGTTTAAACCCTGTTTTCTAAAATGAAAAGAGAGAACCATATTTTTACTTAAACAATTAAAACCTTGAAATTTACAACCTGGAACAAACAGTTAAACCTTCAATTCACTTTAGGATTGTAACAATACTCGAGCAGCAAATTAGCTGGACCATGACCATTAAATTATTCTTATTCTCAACTACATTTTTTGAGCACCCTTGCCCCAATGGTCAATCAGAGAGGAAGATTTGATGAGAGATAAACTGCCACGTCCTGGCTTTTGATGTTCTAATAACTATCAAATTTCGAACCAATTTGGCAGCATGACCATATACCTAAACCTTTTTCTTTTCCTGAAGTGGAAAACTGTTGCCAGTTTTCTTCCCAAAACTAATGACAAATTGTTAAATGTCAATACCATATCATCCCAGAACAACCAGGCAAACTTTCAATCAGGGGCTGCAAAACAAGCAAGCAAAAATGATTGAACCTAAAGGACCCCTAACTAATCCCAGTCTCCTTTGTCAAAATTTCTAGGACATACTCCACTCTGACCATTGAAGAAATTTAAAATCCAGATTTATGTCAAGATTTACAGTATTAAAGGTAAATAAATAAATAAATTATCGAAAATATAGACCATTCATGCTATAACAGAAGTAGTAATTGTACAGGTACTGAAAAAATATTCAAGATGATTTTCTTACCTAAATTGGGATTAGGTTGTTGAGTCTGATGATAAAAAGTACAAGCGGTAAACACAAACTATATGGCAAATATAATAATAGATTAAATATAAGAGTATATTTATCCATTTACCAAATATAAGTTGTTCAATATAACATGCGTAGATGGCGAGTGATTGAATCTTGTCAAAGAAAAGCCCTTGGTGAAAATATCAATTAACTAATATTGACTGAGAACATATAGTACAACTAAATGTACTGCTTGTATTTTTCATCGAACAAAGTGCATATCCAATTCAATATGTTTGGAATTGATCAGGTTAGCAGCCATATGAGTAGTGGTAACATTATCATAAACTAAGATAGAAAGTTTTGATGAAGCAAAATGAAGCTCCCTAAGCATGTTATGGAACAAGGATATATTAGAAACTAGCCATTCTGCCTCATGCATTAGAATGAGAAACCATAGTCTGCTTCTTGGAACACCAAAAGATCAAATTGGTGCCAAGAAAAATGCAATACACTTTGGTGGATATTGGTGTCAACTCATTCTGCCTAGTTTGCATCCAGGCATCCTACTAAGTGTGTAAAGGAGTCAAAGATTGAAGCTCATAATATAGAGCATCCCACATCTAGCATAATAGTTTTTTGAAATAAAAGTATGAAGCTTGTATTGGTATAAGGTGCTAAGGGAGCACCACCCATGTACAAAATTTACAACTCAGTTAGTATATCTACAATGTCAACTAGATCATCAAGACAATCAAGTTTATGCCCCAACAAGTTAGAACCAAAGTAATGAAACCAGTTGTCCTTAACTTTGTTGAAATCAGACTCAATCCCATCAAAAGTCCTGTTGTTTCTTTCTTCCCAGATGACCCAAAAAATAGTAAGGGAAATGAGTCTAATAGATTTATTCTTGCTGCCTAAACCCTCCCAGGCCATCAGTTCAGTACAAACATTTTCTACTATTGCCCAAGAAACTCCCAACAGTCCAAGAATCATGTTTCAAAGATTGTGAGTAGTCGGGCATCGAAAAAGAAGATGATTGCAGGTTTCCAGGGCATTTTTACATAGGAAGCATCTGTTTGCAATAAAGTGACCTCTTTTCATCAAATTGTCCAAGGTGAGAATCCTCTTGTTGGCGGCCTCCCAAGTAAAAAAAGAAATCCTTAGGGTAGCACCAGAATTCCAGATGATCTTGGAGGGAAAGGTTATAGGAACATTCTAGTTGTGGCCATCCAGAAAGTAAGATAGTGATTTGACAGAGAAGTGGTCATTCTTCTTGAGGTTCCACAATAGTTTATCATCATTGTCATTAAGAAAAATACTGGCCAAGATGAGAAGTAACGATTTATACTGTTCTAATTCTCAATCGTCAAGGTTCCTCGCAACCGGGATATTCCAGGAAACATAGCCATCAAAACCAGCAGCTTCTCTAACAGTGGCAGATTTATTTATAGCCAAGGCGTAGATAAGAGGGAATCTGTCCATGAATTTCTCTGTACCGCACCAAGTATCTTCCCATAAACAAATTTTTGTCCCATTGCCGATAGACCATTTAGAGCGGCCCAAAACAGTACCATTCATGTTGATGATATTTCTCCACAAACTCAAACCATAATTCCTGATTAGTAAGATCATGGAGATTGTTGTTATATCACTTGCAATTGATAACCTTTTTCCATTACAGAAAAACTAGTAGTTGTGACACATGTTTTGATCCATTTTCTCCATTTGCTTTCAAAACCCATTCTCTGAAGCATGTAATCAAGAAATTGCCAGTTAACATGATCAAATGCTTTTTCCATATCTAATTTGCATAAGATACCTTCCTTATTGTGTCGGAAGATGTCGTCCACCACCTCATTAGCTATAAGAATGACATGCGTGTTGGCAATTACTGATGATGTGATGAAGCATCATGGACAACCTGTTAGCCAGTACCTTTAATAGCAATTTGTAAATGCAACCAATGAGATTTATAAGACAGTATTCGTTGATGTTCCTGACTTGAGCTTTCTTTGGAATCATCACTAGGAAGGTAGAGTTGAGAGATCGGACAAAAGAACCATGAGAGTGAAAGTCACTGAAAAACTCAAGAATGTCCAGTTTGATTACCTCCCAAAAGGTTTAAAGAAATCTGAAGTTCCGGTCCCGGAGCTTTATCCCCCTCACAGTTCTTTAGGCAGGACCAAATTTTCTCCTCGGTGAAATCCTCTTTAAGTTGAGATTTTTGGGCTTCAGTAAGGCTGTTGAAGGAAAGGTTGTCAAGTTTAGGTCTCAAGTCAAAATCTTCCGCAAATAGCTTCTGGAAGTAGTCTTTAGTCCCCTCTCTCAAAGCCTCATTACTTTGAAACAGTTGCGTTGCATGACCAGTTCTTCAATAAAATTCACTCTCCTTCTGTGATTAGCTAACAAATAGAAATACGTGGAGTTTTTATTTCCATCTTAAAGCCATTTTTTTCTTGCTTTTTGCTTCCAGAATATGGCATCCATATGCAATTTTTTGGCTAGGTCAGCTTTCAGGGAACATTTTCTTTCTCTACCCGTGTCAATAAGATTACCACATTCTTCTTCTCCGTCCAGGATATCAATTTCAGAAATCAAATCAGTAATACTCTCTTCTTCTTTCCGACCAGTTTCCTTAACCCACTTTTTAATTTCCTGCTTTATGACCTTGAGCTTGGTAGCAATTCTGAAGCTCATAGTCCCCTCGGTGAAAGTATTAGTCCAGGTGTCAGTGACAAGTTTTTTGAAACTGTCAAGACTCAACCATTTGTTGTCCAGGCGGAAGGAACAAGGCCCCATTTAATTCTATCCATAGAAAGAGAGATGGGAAGTGATCAGAGGTAGCTCTAGAAAGGACATTTTGACTTACACCAGATAACTCCAAGAGCAACTCTGATGAGATAAGAAATCTGTCTATTCTTGAGAATGAATGATGGCTCCTTTGGTTGCTCCAGGTCCACCTCCCCCCTTTTAAGGGTAGGTCATTAAGATCAAGCTTGTCAATTAAGACCCTGAACTCATCAATGTCGTTGATTGAAGAACTACTACCTGATCTTTCATAAGATTTAAGAACCATGTTGAAGTTCCCACAAACAATACCCTTCTCTCCCCAGCTATTTCTGACACGGATTAACTCCTCTTCAAGTAGAGAACGCTCTGCCGGATTGCCTCTACAATACACTCTAGAGAAGTACCAAGAATCATTGTTGTTGTTAGAAAAAAGACAAGAGATTGAAGTTTCACCTGAGATGACATCCAGACGCTGTGCTTTGTCTTTTCTCCACATAATCAGAATGCCTCCAGCAGCGCCTTTAGCAGGTAGAAATTTCCAATCAACATCAACCATTCTCCAAATACTGCCAATCCTTTTATCGGTGATGATTTCCATTTTAATCTCTTGAAGACAAATAATAGTTGGCTTCCATCTACTGAGACAGCACCATATGATGTGCCTTTTCTTATGGTCATTAAGACCTCTGACATTCTGTGATATAATTTTGTCAATTATTTAATCTAAGTAAGTTGAACACCTGTTTCTTTAGATTTCTTACTTTGACCCTCGTAATTGATAGAAGACTGAAGGTGCTTTAGTTCTCTGGACCCATTTTCTTTATGCTTTTTCTTATCATCCTGAAGCAACAAAGGCTTACTTCTGCAAGTACCAAGCTTCCTTTCCAACTCCAAGAATAGGGTTTTAGCTTCCATTTCACACCCAAAGGAGGAAGCCCCAAGAAATTTGCTGATACAGAAAATGTTTTGAGTGATCCAGTCAGAGAAAATTTGATGATCGTATCTGTTCTTATCTTTCAGAAGTGTCTAAAAACTTAATGACTTCAGTCAAAACTCTGTCGTTGCTTGTGACTTCGACCTCCACAAGGGTGTACTCATGTGCAGATTGATGCACCACCATTGCGAAATCCAGACCAGAAAGTTTCTCTTCTTCCATGCACATGGATGGGCTGCAAGGTAAAACGGGTTCAGCACCCCAGGAATTTAAACAGAGGACATCAGCAGCCATGTCACGATAAGGTTTAGGGTTAGGGGGCTGTTTAGGAGAGAGCGAAATCTCATCGAGTAAAGTGGCCTCTTGCTGCTCCGAATTAGTAGAGGACGGGATTGGGTTCTGGCTCGGGTTCGGGTGAGGATCTTTTACCTTTTCTCTCCACGTCCATTTCACCTTTTGATTCACCCAAGTCGGGCTGGCTTTCTTTTTAGGCGTTCGACTTGGACCAGCCTGATTAGTCCATTTTTCTTTTTCCATCCAAGTGTACCTAGGCTTATGAAGTTGAGCAGATTTCGCATGGGCTGAAGTTGTGTAGGCCTTTTGCAATTTCCCGCTTGAGCCTGTCTTTTTTTAATTTCAAAAGCCGGGTTGTTGGCTTTCCGGGTCAGGTCAGGTACATTCTTCCTTGCCCGCTTAGGGCTAACGATAGCTGAGCCCAACACCTCCGCATATGACTTTATCTCTGTGATCGGAATATTGAAGTGGTAAATTTGTTTACAATTCAGGTAGTTAAAATATAAATGAGAGGATTCAATTTGGTTCTGATTAGAGAGTGTGGCTGAGACGACGCATTCTTGGTTCCTCATAAAAAGATTTTTTAGAGGCGTATCAGTGAGCTCAAATATGGCCTTTATAGTGCACCACCAACCACCCACTTCAAACCCATCTAGGATAAAAATTCTTTTGACAAATTGATCTCTTTCCTCTTATAAGACAAGATTTCTACCCCTTCTATTCCATACTAATGCAAGAGACGCCGATGGTGAAGCTTGATGTTTCTGCCCCATGCCACTCTGCCTTTATTCCAATAAAAGTCCTTTAGGCAATCAACGATCCATTCCACCTCGGTCTTGTTAAGAGTGATAGATATACGGTTTCCTCTACTATTTTCGTAAATTCTTAGCCATCAGGTTTCTTTCCATCACAAACAAAGTCAAAGGTTTTCCTCCCAATTTGAACAAAGCGTTTGACGTTTTCTGGAAGCATTTTAGGAGGAGCTGTGGTTTTCAGTCGGTTGTAGCACAAGGCCCTCGAGAGTGGGATGATGGAGCTTGTGTGATGAAAGTAGAAGGGAGAGTTGGAGAAGAATGAGGGAGCTGAGAAGAGTGAGGAAGATGAGTAGAGAGATTACTAGAGAGAGAGTTTTTAGAGAGAGAGAGTAACGCTCAAGATCAAGGCAACCCTTTATCAAATCCACATCTAGCATAATATACGTTTTATATCTTGGAAATAGCCCCCCTGAGATTCATGCATGTGTTGGTAAGCTTGATTATTAGCAAAGGAAATCCCGGGGCAAGTCAGGGTAAGATATCGCTGATCCAAAAATATTGCAATATGAAGTAACACCCGAAGCAAAAAACTAAAGTCTTTACCAATCTAACTACAAGATAGTACAAGTGTGGTTAGTGGCTAACAATCCTCCATAATATGTTGATGCAATAAATCCATAGTATACTTGGTCAAGAAAGAGACCCTCTTTATTAGGAGAAACTTGGATACCCAAAAAAAAATAATAGAGAATACTCGAATCAGCAGTTAAATAATACCATTAACATATAACAGGATTATAACCAATATAAGAACCATGTTTGTAGATAAACATCAACATGTCCGTTCGACTTAAAATGAATCCTTGACTAGAAAGAAAAGATGTGAAACGTTGAAACCAAGAACGGAAAGACCAAATAATTAGTAAAATCAAGTTGCTTGCTAACATAATTCTTAATGTCGGAACCTCCAAAGAAAGATAAAAAGCACGGAAAAATTGAAAGAAGAAGAAGAGGAGTCGGCTCTAGTAGAGTAAGAAGAGCATATGCTGAGGGAAGACAAAAAGATTTTGAAGAAGAAAATGATATTTTTTTGTTGATGATCGGCTCTGATACCATGAACAGGTATGAAAGAAATATTTACGGTGATTTTATTAATAACCACATGGGATTAGGTTATAGAGTGCTAATAATACAAAAGTACAAGAGTAGTAATAAAGAAAAATTGTATGACAAATTTAATAGCATGTTCTATATAAGTATCTATTTGTCTCTTTAGTAACAGTAATAGTAATAGTAATAATAAATTGTTCTTAAAACTTATCTAAAAGGAATAGAATTTGGATTTTCATAGCCCATGTACTGCTTAAAAAAATGTTCTCCATGTACAATAAAAGAAGCTCAACAACACAGTACCTCTGAATAAGTGAGAACATCCATTAACGTGAGGAATGGTGCATGATCAGCATCAGCATCAACATCTGTCAGCAAAAGGACGTCAACAGAACAACCTCATCATGGAAGTTTCAAAAAAAAAAAAAGGTGGTGTTGTCCAAATAAAATTTCATCTAGTGTCAAGTAAGAAAATCTAAACAGAAAGTATTAAGTAACCAATTGCAAATCCATAATTAAAACCTGTGAGTCGTGAATGCCAAGGGAAGCACCAGTAGGGCAACCGCCCCCATTGTAATGACAATCGCTCATTATATTTGCTGATTTTGAAAGGAAAAAAATGATAAAAGATAAAAAAATCTGCTGAAAACATAAAATAAATGGATATAATGAATATGTTCATCAACTAATCTATCAATAGAAAGGACAAACCTTTCAAGACTTAATATGAGATCATCTTCTTTCGGTATATATTGAAGCTTCGTATCGGATTTCAAGACACCAAACCATAATCCAGCATTTACTTCACAGCGTAAATCCAAAAGTTTTACCCATTCACCAATTTTTAGTGAGTGCAGAACATACTTTTCCATGGCTTTGTCTAGGACCACTCGAAAGACAGTTCCAACAGTAGGAAACATGCACAGTATGCTTCTTGACAGAGGAAAGGGCTCCAACTGTAGAGCAAGCTGATTATCTCTTTCTTCCTCTAGCCTGTTGTCCACAGTCAACAATGCTTACTAATTTTAGAGGACATAAATCTAAAGGACTAAAACCAAATACGCAAACAACTTATAGAGCTATTCAACTCCAACCCAACTTATAAAATCGGGTGCCACATAGTTTTGCAAGTTCTATAGATAAAGAGAGCTTGTATAACCTTGATATCATGAAATATCCTTGAAAAATAAGGATTACCAGTAACACTCAGATTTCTTCCCTTTGAGTTTGAAATTACAGCAGTCACATTTTTGCTCCTTGGCCATCAAATTGATCCCCCATTTCTTACACTTTTTCATTCAACATACCTTCCTGACTCATCTTATGGTCAAATTTGCACAACAAAGGAGAGAAATTTTTTTTTTCTCAAACCAGCTAGACAAAATTATCAGTACATTGCCAAGCTATTGACAAGGCTCTAGTTCACAAAAAGAAGGTGGTATAGAAAGTAAGAGAGATGCAAGATCAAAAAGCATTGAAGAATATTGTTCCATAAATATATACAAAAACCAAAGAGCATTTGAAGTAAGAGAGACGCAAGATCAAAAAGCATTGAAGAATATTGTTCCATAAATATATACAAAAACCAAAGAGCATTTGAAGACACTTACAGAAACTAAGAAGATAGCCCTTACCCATCAAAGAGGCTAGAAACCACATATAGAAGTTCTTGATGCTAATATTAATTGGGTCCACAGGCAAAATTAAGAAGATATCACTAAGCATAAGTAATTGGTCGACTGGTGAAATTAAGAAGATATCTCCAAGCATAGGCTGAATAAATGGACATGAAAGAAAGGCGATTTAACAATATTTAGGAATTAATTTGAGAATTGATAGTTGCTTACTGAATCATGTAACAACATGCTTTTGCATTTAAATGGTATAGAAGTCCTTTCAGTAAGACTTGTATAAGTAATGGATGGGGCAACTTCACATGTAAGCTAACAATAGAGATAACGTTATAGTTTTCTACAAGGTAACACCAACTCCCAAGCAGTTTATACGATCCAAGTAACTATTAGCCGCAACTAACTAAAGGTTTCCACCAAAAACTAGAAAAGATATATGCTCACATGCAGATATGCACACAAATATAGTACATATTCAAATCTCAGACAGCTACAACTCTAGGGAACAAGAAACTTATTCAAGTATTTTCAAAATTGAGTTGGTGAAGCAGCAAATAATATCAAATAAATTCAGAACTACATCAGCCAGAATGCATTAGTGAGCATAACAACATAATTAGACAGCACTGTCAAAAATGGCATACCTTATCATCAAAGAAAACAGCAGTCAGGACCTTGACTCGTAAGGGATTCAAATCAGTGTCGCAGGCTCTAGGGTTAGTTAAGGACATAATATAATGAGACTGGAGAGACGAAGAATATATAGAATAGAATATAAACAGAGAGAAGAACTTTCAGAGTCCAAAATAGTGATAGTTCTGATTACTCATTCTGGTAATTTTGGTATAATATCTGTACTGCTCCCAATCATTGGGTACAGCAGTCAAATAACAACCTAATGGTACAAAAAGACAGCTGATAACCCAGCCCATATTTCCTACAATATTCTAGTACAATGCACTTTTCTATATTGCCAAACAGTAAAAAGAAAAAAAAAAAGAAAAAAGGAAAAAATGGTGGGAAATTGCCAACATCTATTTGTTATGGTGTTTGTGTTTCAACTTGTATCTTAGTGGTATTTATGTCATGGAAATTAAATGTAAAATAATTAAGTAATTAGTAAATAGGTGTATTTCCAGTGCTATGTGTTTTGTTTTTTGTGTTTGTGTTGCATTTGTGTGTGTTTAGAAGAAACCAACAATGAGTGAAACAGATGGGTGGTTATGCTGATTCTGGAAGTAACTTCCAGAATAACTCCCCTTCCTTCATTCGTGTAAAAACATATGCTGCCTCTTTTAACAGCTTATGTATGGAAAGTTATATCCAAGTATTGAGTACTTTCTTGGTGAAAACATCATAGGATTTTCTTTTAACCAGCTTTTAAAACCAGATTAAAGATAGGTAAGGGAAGAAAAACTCAAAAACATCAAAAAATCCTATCTCTTTCTATGTTCATAGACCCATAACCAGATCTATCAGTAAGGACAATAACAATTTGGGATCAGCTGGGGGTGGTCCATGGTGCTCTTTTGGCGCTTCAACATAGCTTCAATATATTGATACTGCAATTAAGCTTGTTCAGAGGCTATGTTGATCTTTTGGGGTTTGTAAAACTTGATCATAGGCCTTAACTCTTTACTTAACTCACTAACAAAGCTAGATATGAAGTAAGCTTCATTTAGACGAGGATTGGTCCTCAGCATCACCTACTTCAATTCTTCAGACCTCTCTGGGAACTCCATAATAATTCCTTATTGTTTAAACTTGTTAAACTCCTCTACCACATCAATTACTGTCAATCTCCAAAACACTAACATTGCTCTTTTTCAAAAACCATACACTCCATGTCTCCATTTTAAGCTTGCTATCATTGATACAATAGTTAAATTGCTCCCAACCGTCGGGTATAGTGGTCAAAAGACAACCTAATGGTACAAAATGCCAGCTGGCATCTCAGATAACATTTCCCAGCATATTGTAGTACCACGTCATTGTTCATAACAGCCAGGGAAAAAAGTTAGAAATGGTAGGAGACTCCAAGCAGCTATTCTCCCACACAGTGTCGTTTAGGATGTAACAAAACCTCTTTCCATAATACATAAATGAGAGATCATAAGCTTGTTTAAGCTGAGAAAGATCTACCACACATAAACAATTTGTTTTTTGAACCAAAGAAGAGAACCAAAATATATTCACAAGCCAAAAAGGAGTACTGGTCACTTTAACAAGACTAACAAAGGGTTAGCAACAACTAGTCTGCATCATAAAATTTGAGCTATATCATCAGTAGTTGATATAAACTCACTTCTTATGAATACTGGCCGGTGGAGTATCAGTTCCATCCCAAACATATAGCATCAACTCATCTTTATTGATTTCACTGGTGTGGAGAATCTTCATGGGGAAAACCATTAAAAAATAATAGATTAGTGCTTCAACCAATCCAAAATTAGTAATTTTTAGTAGAATCAGAAAATAATACTAATGAAACAAAGAAACAAAGCACTTCGAAGATCCTCGAGAAGATCAAGTATTCAAGGCAAACATGCTTCTAACTTGATCAGAAAGAAATGATAAATAC
The DNA here is from genome assembly GCF_054855325.1 of Carica papaya. Taxonomy (NCBI): domain Eukaryota; kingdom Viridiplantae; phylum Streptophyta; class Magnoliopsida; order Brassicales; family Caricaceae; genus Carica; species Carica papaya. The sequence continues at coordinate 40,403,406 of NC_142313.1, read as the reverse complement.
ATCCGCATAAATGATATAGTCTCCTCAAGAAAAATAAGTATTTTAAAGAAAATATTGAAAAAACACTCAGATCCAAATAGAAACCAATATATGATCGAACTACCTTGCAAGCTAAATTAACACGTGCACCTTCCTTGATCTCTCTCAAGAAGGAGAAGTTATCTGACCCTAAAATCAACATAAATAAATATTTAAACTATTATACTTCGCAAGTCAAATTGTCCAATATGCACAACATGTACAATAGGTTTTAGGAAAAAAGTACAACTGCAATATGAACAAAATATACAACAGAGCCTATCTAGAAAAATTGCCCTTCACATAACATCAATGACAATAAAGTATAAAGATTCCTGAGGAAGTGAATTCTCAAAGTGCCAGATTTTGTAATATCCTTTGGATAAGGTTTTAACTTGTAACATCAAAAATACCTTCTAACAGAAAATTAGGAAAAGAAAAACATTTATCCTCAAAGTTCCAATTTAGTCCTCTATTTATAGAGAACAACGGATAGAAGTAAGAAATGAATCTACAGCTTATTCTGGAGTTTACCTTCCTCAAATTTAAAATCAACCAACCATCTTCTCAAACCAGCTATAAACTCCTTGTCTTGTTCTCTCTGGCAAAATCTTGAAGAATATTGGTAGGGAACGAAATCTTCATCATCTTTCCCCTTGTATAGGGCAAAGGAAGAGAACTTTTTATTGAAAACAGCATATATTTCCTGCTTGAATGTTTTCATCTGCATAAACAAAATTTAGCTTAAGCAGATGTGATCAAAACATATTTTAATACAACTTGCTCCACCACAGCTAACACTCCAGGCAATATTGCTTTTTTTTTACAAGTGCAGTTACAATAAGAAAATTCTTCCGAAACTTATCCTAATTTCAACAAACATTCATGAAAAAAGATCTTCTCAATCTTATCTCCACATTTTTCTCAATAATAATCTTTGATCATGGAGTCTCTACCACTTGGTGAGCATAAGATCTTCTCAATCTTATGTCCACATTTTTCTCAATAATAATCTTTGATCATGGAGTCTCTACCTAGTTTCAGACTTGGCAGTTCAAGTTGTTGGAATTATTAGATATCTTACCCTGGCTTTACGGATTAAAACATCAGGGTTTTTCATTAGAGTTCAGATGAATCTATGTTTTAGTTTTGTACGTATTTATCCAAGAGATAGTGATTCCATGTTACCTTGAGAATCTGCAATTTGATGCTTCCCTGAACCTGGAAATCCTTATTGTACAGGAAGTTTCAAAACCAAACATCTTTCTTTCGTGGTAGAAAGATGCACTTCCTATGCTAGTTTAATAACTGCTACAGAAAATACTTGCTTCTAGATTCAAACAGACAGCAACTTACTAAGCACAACATGGCCTCAGAATGGAATAATGGGGAAGATATTTGCAATTTCCAAGGCTGCTTAGTAATGATAAAGATCTTCTTACTATGGATGTGCAAGGCTATACCTCACGTTCAAAAGCCTCTCGACATGCAAAGGCTAACATGAAAAATAATTAAAAAAAAAAAAAGAACAACAGAAGCAATATAAACATAGAAACAAGAAATATCACATCCAGCCCTCAGTAATAATTGCTAGAGCTAGGCCAGAATTTTTAAGAAAAGGTTCCCAACTCAACACCTGGTACCTCATCGTGTTTAATGTGGATGGTTGCCAATTGCAAAATATTAATCTGCGACAATCTTCCTAAAAGTTCACATGTGGAAATATCTTATACAAGAGACAGTTACACCACAAGGGAACAGCAAACAAACTTCACTTGATTGCCACCTTTTTTTTCCTTCTTTGCAGTACAAATTACTCACACAAGCCCCGTTAAACTATAAGCAAATTACAATCTACTTCATTATAATGGTTAAACACATTCTAATAGGCCAGACGTTGGCCCAGACGTTCGTTTCATCTTCAAGCATAGAAAACACAAGAAACATCAACAAGGTCAAATGGTTCACACAGTTGACCATAAGGAAACATGAAAATGTTACATATGCTCAATATTTTCAATAAGTTGCTTCAACCAGAACTCAAGTAGAGAGTTAACTCGTTGCAAGTGTTTCGCCTATCAGAAGCCAAAGAACCATGAGGCAGAAATATACTGGAAAAGGAGTAATTTAAAGAAAGCTGTAATCAGGTTATACCATGACACGTGAAAGCTGAATTATGTCCCCAGCTAATCCAACATGAGGTAGCATTTCCATGGTTGGAGCAAAAACATTAACCCAAATCCCAGCTTTTGGATGAGATTCATCAACTATTTTTAGCTTACAAAAGCAATCTGCAAACAAATAATAAATGCTTGCTAAGCAACACATACACAACGGAAAAAAATAAAATGTTTAACCACACTCCTTCCACAATGACAGTTAAGGATCAATTAAATTATGCATACACAAAAATGGAAAACTAGAAAAAAAAACTCAGGTATTCATTGAATAAATAAAAGCTAACATATAAAATCCACCGTGTAGAAATGAAAAAGCTTAGATATTTACTGAAAAAATTAAATCTAAAAGATAATATCCACAGTGTATGCATATCATCCACGTATACTTCTTCACTGCCATAAAAGCAAAATATTGGTGAGGAGGAGAAATAATTGATTTAAAGTCCCCTATTAAGTCACACATATTGCAGTTAATAAAATTCTAAATAATGCACAATGCCCTCTAAACCAATTTGGCAGGTGCCCATACTTGCAGGTTTTTGGATTCTTTGGCTTGCTCAATCGTACAATTTTTTATGATTGTTTCTCGTCATTTCAGGAGATGTGGGAGAGATTGACTTTTCCGGCCACTTTTACGGGCTAAAGCGGGAACTATTCTAACCATACTCTTGCTAAGCTCCATTAGTATTGAGAGGCAATCGTTCATCCTCCCACAGGATGACCGTTTTCATTGTCTTTGTTGTTTCTTCTAGTGATACAGTGTGAGGAATATGTCTTATCCTCCATGTTTGTATTTGTCTCTCTTTTTTCGTAATAATTCTTCTTTTTCTATCAAAGAAAAGAACAATGCCCCCCAAGCATACAGACAATTAAAGATCTTTAATCCACTGGAAGTGCACCTCCAGCACGGTTAACATCCAATTAACTCCGGTTCAGAGCCTTTCACTTATTAATGCTTGCCATGATCCATGAGGAAAATCATCAAATTTTGATACATGTGCATGATAATGGCATGGGTAGATGCTACCATTACCTTAAATGCATTGTCTCCTAAAGAAATGGACAATGGTTTCTTGTGGATCTTACACTCCAATTCATCCAACTTAAAACAGAATATGCTTTCTTTTCTCCATATGCAGTTCTATGTCAAACCAAGCAGCATATGGAAAATATAAAGAAGACCTGCTACAAGAACACTACTAACAAAAGGAAAAGTTTGAGAAAGGGGAGAGTGCATAAAGAGACCACATAGATTTTAAATATTGCATTACTCCATCCAGAAAAGGAATAACATGGACATGAAAGCGTCCGGGAAAATATCAAGTCTTCGAGGATATGTACCAATTCACGATGCACTTAGTCAATTTCTTTTATTTTTCCATCAAAAAGTTAAGTTTCAACTTCTACCAACGATGATAATTTTTTTTTTTGAAATAAAAGTCAATTCTACCAATGATGATAATAAATGGAGATTATATGTCAAGCAGAAGAAACACACGAATTTTCATCCAAATTAATACTGCATAAGGCAAGCAAGGGATACAAAACATAAACCACAATCTGAACACCCCCTTAAAGAAATATACCACAAGATTCTTGATTTCTTGTATCTAATTTCTTTAAGACTCTCATATTTCAAAAGAAAAATTCTTAAAGATTCTCTACCAATTACCACATATGGATTCCAAAAAACTGACACAAAATTTTTTATCTTATCCATTAAACTTGAAAATTCATCCTTAGCCATTTGTTTGACTCTGGAAGAAACTTAAACAAGAATATAAACTAAAGGGCAGAAAGAGTTTAAACAGACTTTTTTTTGGGGGGGAAAAGCAAGTTTTTGCAAGGCTAACGATACAAAGAGGTTAGAATTCATTAGGTGGATTACATTTAACAGTCTCCCGGCCCATTCTTGGTTAACTTTATTAGTTACCCCAATGCCTATTTTGGCCATGAACACATGATATGCACAAGAAAATGAGTTGAAATCAAAAGGCTGATTAAATTTCAGTCAACAAATAATATTCAAGTGACAGAACAAACGATTGGGTTACAAGTGATCTCATTAAAGGACATAATTTTAAACACTACTTGGTTGAAAACCATGAACAATAGTCAAGTGAATCTTATCAAATTAAAAGCCAAATATTTTTTCAGGAAACGGAGACTAAGTGAAGAGACTATTAAAAGAGGATGCAAAAGATATATTGTTAGCAATTCTTCTAAGTTTTAAGAGATATAAGTGAATATCAACCGGCTCAGAACAAACACCTTACTTGCAACTTACATCATTCTACTACCAACCAGCTGGTGGGTGGAAGCAGCCGTAAGCCCGGCCTTTTTATCATCACTGCCGGTGAAAGCATTTTGTACACCATAAGTACCACAGAAAATAACTTAGAAATTAATGGACCGAGAAATTACATTAAACAAGACAAATTAGTATCATTTACTCATCCCATGAAAACGTAATGGCCCACCAAAAACTAGCAATTACAGGACTCCAATGCCTATTTTGGCCCATGAGGTCATTATATGCACGAGAAAATGAGTTAAATCAGAAGCCTGATTAAATTCAGTTAACAAATAATAGTCAAGTGACAGAACAAAAGATTGGGTTACAAGTGATCCCATTAAAGGACATATAATTTTAAACACTAATTGGGTGAAAACCGGGGACAATAGTCAAGCAAAACTTATCAAATTAAAGCCAAATATTTTCCCAGGAAAAGAAGACCAAGTGAAGAGATTATTTAAAGATGCTGCAAAAGATATATCTTCTAGGAATTCTTCTAAGTTTTTTTAAAGATATTTAAGTGAGTATCGACCGGCTCAGAGCAGACACCTTACTTGCAACTTACATCATTCTACTACCAACCAGCTGGTATGCGGGAGCAGCCGTAAGCCCGGCCTTTTTATCATCATCGCCGGTGAAAGTATTTCGTAACACCATAAGTACCACGGAAAATAACTTAGAAAATTAATGAACCGAGAAATTACATTAAACAAGACAAGTTGGTATCATTTAGTCATTTGGTCCACCAGAAACTAGCAATTATAGGACTCTTGAGATTCAATAAAATGCCATCAGTTATTGGTGCAGCGCTTCAGGAAAATGGTCCTTATACAAGTGAAAAATCAGATTATTCAAGGTGGAGACACGAGAAATCCACTTCTACTTCTAAAAACTTTGGAGCGTAGGAATCTAGGGTTTTACCAGTGCCGCTGGTCTTCTTAGGGAAACCGAACTCGACAACGACACCGATCAGATTAACTTTCTGGTTGATAGCAGTAGTAGCGTCTCTTATCTTCATAAACACATAGTCATCTCTCTCCATCTCTGTCAGTGACAGTCTAGGTTTTTACATAAACAGACGAGCTGCAAGAAAGGATTCAAATGAAGAAAGAGCAATGGGAGTTTAGGAGGGAAAATGCGGCTTCTAGCGCGTGAGGACATATTGCTTGATATATATTATATATTTTATTTTTATTTATTTTTTATTTCAAAAAAGAAAGAGGATATATTTTATATATATATATATATTGAGCAAGAATTGACTTATAATTTAATTTTTTATATAGTTTTTAATTTAATTAATTATTCAAATTTATTTTTTGATATATTCTTTAAATTGTTGAAGAATGATATATAACCATTTTAAGATTTTCTCACTAAGAAAATGAATAAAACTATATATTTAAAATAAATTAAAAAAATAATAGATCAAATTATAACAAAAATATTAATATTTAAGTTGAAAAAATTTAAAATTTACAAATTAATTTAACAGAATGGTTTTTTAAAATTAAAAATCAAAATTTCTATTTCATAGTATGCAATTTATTTTAGTTATTATTATTATTATTATTATTTTCACAATATAACTATAGTAATATTGACCCTAAATTTATGCACATATACAGAGAGATAACAATATGAAATTAAGAATTTATTATTTTAATTATCATCAACTGTAACACCCAACCTTTTTTTTTTCTTTTTATTAATTATTATTGTATGAAAATAATTATTATTTATGTAATTTTATATTGAATTTAATTTAGTTTAATTTATCTTAATGGAAATAATAATAATAATAATAATAAGGAGTAAAAAATTATTTAGGGATTTAATTGAAAATAATTCTGGAAAAAATGGGTGAAAATTTGGGTTCTGATAGTATTTTTGAAAGAAAAATCGGAAACCGGGAGTCAAAACGTAATTTATAAAAATTATGTCACGTCAGCTGTCCGGTCAGCAACCCCGGCCAACCAAGACGCTGACGCGGGAGGCCACACGGGAGGGAGCCAAGTGGGCGATCCGTGTGCGCCTGATTGAACGGCTGAGATCCATTCTCGTGCGCACGAACAGCCCAGACAAAAAATGCGCACAGACGGCCCAAATTGCACCGCGCACAGACAGTTCAGATTGAATCGCGTACGGACGGTACAGATTAAATCACGATGAACGGCCTAGATTCATTCTATATTTAATCGCGATCGGACGGTACAGATTAAAAGTAATGGACGGCTCATATCAAAAGCGAATGGGTATAAATAACCTCATCCGCACTCAAACCCTAACCCTAGCCGCCGGGGAGCCGACTGCTGCCATCGGCCGTCGTACCGGAGCAATTTATGACCGCCAAACGAGGTAAAAAATTCTACTTTTTGCTCAGAATTTGATTCTAAACTCACCTATGGCTAAATTGGAGCGAAAGCACTGGCTAATTGGTCGAAAAACGCCGTCGCGAGGTGTCTCAATTTTTGTCTCCGATTAGACCCTTTCCGATTCCTGTTCGATGTGATTTTTCCACCGTTGTGATCACCGTTTCCTCCTCTACAGGTTGACTGGAGCAAAACACCCAACCACGACGTGAGCCAGATGAGCCGCCACACCGGAGAGCCCCTCCACTAGTAAGTTTCGGTTTTTCGTATTTTTTCGACCCACCGAGAGCCCTAAGTGTGTTTTCTCACAGGAACCGATGCAAGTTTGGCTGAATTCGGCCGAAAACAGCCAACCCGAGGCGGATCACCTCTGTGAGCGGCGACGCCGTCGCCGGAGCACGGTGGAGCCGCCGTGTCGGAATTCTAATATTGGCCGAGTAGGCCCTAGGTCTTATTTTTGGGTTATTTAGGACATGTGTAGGTACTGTAAGCGCATTTCAGTTTCCGATAAAAAATTTAAGGAACCCAGGGACCGCCCGTAGGCGCAATGAAAATCTAGTTTTTGGTGTCAAATCAAGTAAAGACCTATCACCCTATTACCTATCATGGAATTAAAGTTTGAATAAGTGATAATACTGTATTTTATCAAATTAAATAGATATGCATAATTAATTACGGTTGCTAATAAAGCCCGAACCGGATATTATTCTTTGTCAATTCCTGTTTGATTTATTTTATAGTTTAAATATACTATGGTATCTGGTTTATCTATTTTATAATTTTAAATGCATGTATCATTGCTTACTTCACAACTGTTTAATTTTGGAAATCTAATATATGCTTCCTTTGTCGGATGCACGTTACTTGTTTATATATTCATGTTTGAGTTAGTAGCGAAGACTAAGGACAAATAAGAATAAGATGTAATTTAATAAATGGATAAGATGACAGCCTCACTAGATATCCAGGGAGATGGTGGACGGACCGGATTCATAAAGAACCCTACCGTAAACGTTGTCTCATACCGGATGGGGTATTGAGACTTTATTGTTTTAGCGCTCATACTGGACGAGGTATAGGAACCGCCCGCTTCACCCTCATATCGGACGAGGTATTGAGATTTATTGTTTTAGCGTTCATGCCGGACGAGGTATGGGGATGACCCTATAATTAAGTCTTTTAAGGAGAATTGTTCACGTGTAGTGAAAACCCCAATGGATCCCCATGGATACTAATAGGTTGATAAAAAGGGGCAATTGTTGTTTGATGATTTGAATATAAAAGTATGATATGTGCTATGTTACAGATTATATATGAATTCATGATATTTACAATGTTATTGTTTCCATAGGTTGTTTTTATAAATCTCACTGGGTAAGTGAACGGTAAATGGTTTGATTATTGATAAATGAATTTGTTTAAATCTACTGCTCAATTGGTTGTTTTAATTTTATACCAACATTTACTTATGTGACGGTGATTAGTGTGATGTTCTTTACTGGGTTAGTGTACCTCATTCATTATCTAACCATTTCAGATTATGAGGACCTAGTTTCCGAGCTTGATCCACAAGAAGACGGCGAATAGATGTTAGATACTGTAACACCCAGAATAATTTTTTCTATTTTTTTTAATTTAATTTAATTTAAATTAATTTTTGTGAATATAAAAATATTAATAATGATAAAATTGGGTAAAAATATTATTTGGATTTAATTGAAATTGATTTTGAAAAAAAACGGTGAAAATTTGGATTATGGGGGTATTTTTGAAAAGAAATTAAAAAACCGGGGGTCAAAACACAATTTAAAAAAATTGTGCCCCGTCAGCGCCACGTCAGCAGCCACGTTAGCGGTCTAGTCAGCAGCCCTAGCCAACCAGGACCTGGCGCGTAGCAAGGCCACGTCGACCCGGGAACGGGCCACGTGGGCGATCCGCGTGCGTGCGATCGAACGTCCCAGATGCGTCCCCGCGCGCACGGACGGTCCAGATCAAGTGTGCGCATGGACGGCCCAGATGCACGCGCACGGACGGCCCAGATTCAATCAAGTACGGACGGTCCAGATTTAATCGCGATGGACAGCCCAGATTTAATCCAAATTAAATCGCGATCGAATGGCCCAGATTAAACCAAGATGGACGGCTGTGATTAAAAGGCAAAGGGTATAAATAAACCCCCCACACCTGACCACAAAAACCCTAGCCGCCAGCCCTCGCTGGAGAAGACGAACCAGACGCCGGAGGAGCCGGCCGCCGCCACCCGCCGCCGCACCGGGGAGTTTTTCGACCGCCGATCGAGGTAAATTTCATACCTCCGGGTCGTTTTTCAATGTTGAGTTCCCCTGTGGCCAAATCGAAGCCAAACGGCCGTAAAACACGACCGAAACCCAGCGGTGCTGCCGCGCCCCTCCTCAGTTTTTGCCTCTGATGAGGCCATTCCCGGCCTCCGTTTGATACAATTTTTATATCACCGTGATCACCATTCTTTTCTCTACAGGTTGATCGGAGCCAAATCACCAAAACACGAACCTCGCCGGAGAGCCGCCGCACCCGAGAGCACCGCCGCCGGTAAGCTTCGATTTTTTCGCCTCCCGATGGCCCTAGGGTTGTTTTATCGCAGGGACCGATGTAAGTGTGGCCGAATTAGGCCGAAAACGGCCAACCCGAGGTGAATCACCGCCGCAAGCGGCAGAGCCGCCGTGCCAGAATTGCGATATTGGCCAAAAAGGGGCCTCGGGTTTAATTTGGGATTCTTTAGGACACGTGCAGGTACCGGTTGCGTGTTTCAGTTTTTCGAAAAAAAATTCAGGAAATTTAGGGATAACCCGCAGGCGCTCGGAAAAGCCTATTTCGAGTCCCGAAAATAAGTAAGAATTCTTCACCCTATTTTCTATCACGGTATTAAAGTTCAATAAATGATAAAACGGTATTTCATGAATCAATAGATGTGTGAATTTTTTTAAGGTTGCTAATGGAGCCTAAGTCTGGTGTATTTGTCGGTCAGTTGTTGTTTGTTCTATTTTACAGTTTCAAATGCAGTATGATGTCTGATGTTTTCATTTCATAGTTTCGTGTGCATGTATCACTGTTTTATTGATTATGGACTGAATGACTGAGAACCCGATGTTGTGTGTTGTCTTGTTGGCATGAACTACTGGTTTGCATGTTTGTGCGTGACTTGATGATGGTGACTAAATAAAAATGGATAAAAGGTTATGTGAATTGGCAAACGGATAATGTGGACAGCCTGACTAGGTATCATGGGAGATGGTGGATGGACCGGGTCCGTAGAAAACCCTACCGGGAACGTGGTCTCTCATATCAGACGGGGTATGGAAACCTTATGTGTTTTGGCGCCCATACCGGACAGGGTATGAGGACGACCCGTTTCACCCTCATACCGGACGGGGTATTGAGGTTCATGGTTTTGGCGCCCATACCAGACGGGATATGGGGACGGCCTTGGAATCAGGTTATAAATGTTAAGGGTTCACGGGTAGCGGGACCCCTATGGATCCCCATGGATACTAGTAGGCTAGTAAAAGAGGAAATCTGTTTTCTGATTATTGAAATGTAAATGTGTGATATATGTTATGTTATAAAGTTCATATGATTTCATTTGATGATAATGTTATTGTTTTTATATGTTGTTTTATGAATCTCACCGAGGTAAGTGGACAGTAAAGGTTTTTATGTTAATAAACGAGTTTATTATAAGTTATACTCCATTGGTCTTTTGTGTTTTCTACCTACATTTACCTCCGTGGCGGTGAGATAGTGTGATGTCTTTACTGGGTTGGTGTAGCTCATTCCTTATTTAACCATTTCAGATCAGGAAAACATTGTTCCCGAGCCCATTCCGCAGGAAGACGGCGAAGGGGACGCCTAAAGACTCTGTAGTTATATTTATAGTTTTTATTTTCGAGTTTCTCTTTTAGTTAGTTTGTTCTTTTATACTTTGAGCACATTTTTTGGTTTTAGTGTAAGTGATGTTAATCAAAATTTTTATTATGCTTCCGCATTTGACATTTTTAATACACATATTTCATTCTAAATTTCCGGGGCCGTTACAGATACCTTATAGTTTTCTTTATTTTTTTTATTTCTCGTATTTCTTTTAGAGAACTTATTCCGTGATATTGTTTAATACTTTTAAGTTATTGTGTAAGGGATATTAAACTTAATCTTTTATTTCGGTTCTACACTTAGATTATTATATATATTTCTTTTTGAATTTCTGGAGTGTTACATCAACACTTAAAATCACCATTGTTTTTCTTAATCTTACACAAATATCACTACATTGATTTAATCAAACAACAAACTAATTTATTTTACACTCACATATTTATATATATGTATTAAATTAATTAATTAATTTACTTGCACGTCTCGGATTAATTTAATTTCATATATATACATGAATATATTATGCTAAATTAAGATTTCTAAAATTAGTAATTAATTTAAATGGACTTATTAAATCAATATTTCAAATTGTTAATTCCATGAACGTTTTATTAGTTTGATTATGAAAATTAATTTTACAAACAATTATCAAAATATTAATTGCTGAGACGAATTTTACATTTTTTTTAAAAAATGTTCTATTTTAAGAAACACTTACACGCTTATTTTCCAAAATTACCCTCACATGATTATTATAATTACACACATGCCCCCTCTATAAAATTCTAAAACCTTCCATCTTCCATGCTCTGCCTCCATCTCCAAAATAAACCCTAGGCGCCACCGACCCGCACCGTTTCGACCTCCGTGGACGCCACCACCCTTTCATCTTCCTTTTGTTCTATTTTATAACCAGAATCAGGTCGAAATCACAATCTTCTCTCGAGCTTTTTCGTAAAATAATTGGGTAATGATGTTTTCTATTTGGTACTTTTTATTAGTAGCGCTATATTTTTTTATTTGTGTCCATATGCGGAGTGGTTACATGATGATTCATTGTCGTTTTGATAAATTCAGTGTTTCTGTTTCTTGTAAAATCATCGACGTTATCAACTGCAGTAAAAATTGTGTTGGCATTTGGTTCGAGCTGCTTCGTTTAATGTTTCTTGTAAAATCATCATCTCACGTATTGCTTCTCTTGCTGGGTTGTTGGTTCGATCTGTTTTTGTATGGAAATGATTATTGTTCATTATTTCGTCTCTTGTTGCTAAATTTAATGAAAGTTGTGCACATAACTCTCAAATTCACCGAGTCTATTATTCTTCCCATGAGCTAATGGGTTTCTTGGTTTTACATTTTTTTTTTGAAACAGAGTTATTTATTTGGTGTGAAACCATATTAGGGAGTAATGGCAGATGATGACTCAAAGCCATTGACTTACATACCTGAGATTATACTGAAGAAAAGGAAAAAGAAGGATGAGTTGGCAATTACAAGGAAACATCAATTGGAGTTGGGAAACCATGGAAAGAAGAAACTGAAGGTGGCAGACATAAAACGACCCGAAGAGTTTGTCCAAGTTTTTAGGGCCAAGGTATTTATAGTCTTCTTGCAATAACAATCAATGAAGTGCAGGTTTATTTATTTTCAAATTTCCACTTCTTGAAAAACATATGTTCCACACCCTCCCCACGCGGCAGCACTGAGAAGTCGTCAAGTTTGGCTAGCTATCTTTTGCCTTATCGCTTTCCTTAATAGAAATCCATTTCATTTGATTTCCACATTCTTGTCATACAACCAGCTTTAAATTTACAAGCGCATATGTGATTTCTACCATATGACGGGGCATTTATTTTTGTAGTTCTTTTTTTTTCAACAATCCATTATTCAAAAGCTCATTATTAGTAAAACTGATGGCTAAGTTAGGATACTAGTCCTGTAAAATTTTTGGAATTTTTAGAAGATAGAATATATTATTTTACTTGTTGAACTCAGATAATTGGGTTATTTATCTCATATGTAGAAAATCTGAATGTGGTGCGAGTAATGTATATGGTAGAGTATAACCTTTCAGTACATTTTATTTCATCTGATAATGATATTGATTATTGAAGCCAAAAGCAAATTCTTGAAGTCCTATGCTAGTTTGTCTTTACCATGGCATAGTAATTGAAGTGGCTGGCCTTTTTGCTTTCGGTTCATGATCTTAGCTATGCGAACTGTTTATTTTGTAATTTCTAGGCATACTCAAATTCTTTCTTGTTTGCCTTGATCATCTTTGTGCTGTTATGAAGTAAGGTATAATCATCCTTAACGAGATACTTTATGATCACAAGAGGTGTCTAGTGAGTAGGAGAATGGAATAATAGAACTGATGATTTTGCCATCTAAGGATATCTGCATAACCATATTAGGAATTTTTGTACTTGAATTTCGTAATCTGCTGTTAATAAAAGAAAAAAATCTAAGTATTTGTTCTTTTCTCAGTGTGGGAAAGCTTTTCTTTTTATTTTACGCACTTCAGTGAATGTTATCTTTTTTTTTTAAGTAAAAAGTATATTATAATTCATTCACAGGCACTAAAGGAATGCAAATTTTATCTTTTTTTTAAAAATAAAAAGTATATTATAATTCATTCACAGGCACCAAAGGAATGCAAACTCACATACAAACATTTACATATAGACCAAAATATATATACTTTTTTTTTAAGTAAAAAGTATATTATAATTCATTCACAGGCACTAAAGGAATGCAAATTTTATCTTTTTTTTAAAAATAAAAAGTATATTATAATTCATTCACAGGCACCAAAGGAATGCAAACTCACATACAAACATTTACATATAGACCAAAATGTCAATAAGGTCCCGTAGATTCTCAAAAAAGTAAAGAGGATGATTTTTAACAAAAAAGACCTAGGGTCTACGAACTAGCTATCCTTAACTGTATCAAAACCCACTTCCTTGCCCTCAAAAGCTCTTTTGCTCCTTTCCTTTCGCACCAGGGATAAGGCGTATGTGTTTCTTCCCAACCACTGATTCCTTTCCACCCCTAAATTTCCTCATTTACTGAGTTGCCCATCACCAATTAATGCCCAAGATGCCATAACCAAGGTCTAAAATATGTAGGCGAAGGGGCACCAAAAGATATAGTTGCACGATTCCGCATCCTTTTTGCACAAGTAACAACCATTCACTAGAATCTTTTACTTCCTAATCAACTTGTCCAGAGTAAAGATGCAACTTCTAACTGCCTCTCATGCAAAAAAGGCAATTCTGGGTGATGTATTAACCTTCCAATTTTGTATAGACGGAAAGTCTCTACTTGTGACCTCCCTTTTTTCACATGGTTGTGGAAGGATCTAACAGTGAAAATGCCCATAACATTGAGGCTTCAAAGGGGTCGATCTTTGGTCTCATTGAGTTTAACCCTGGTAAGGGCAAGAAGTAGTGCCTTTTACTCCCTAACTTCTCCATAATTAAGGTTCCTTATGACCTCCACAAACCACTCCCCATTCCCATGTTGCGAATGCATGAATCTTGGATCAAGGCATCATTCTATCAAGCGATAGTATAAATAAGAGGAAGTTGGTCTCTAAGATTAGCGCCTTCCAACCACCATCATGCCATAAGCTAACCTCGTCTCCGGTGCCAATCCATCATCTGTTTGGAACTCCCTCTCTTCCCATGCAAATTTTCTTCTGCATCTTGTTACAACAGGGTCTAGACCCCTCCTCAGTTTCTCTTGAGAATCCCCTCGTGAAAATCTGCATCATATGGAATCTAGTCTCTTGGCCATACTCGTAAGGATCGTCATCAAAGACTTTTGATTGATAGGAATGTCAGATTTTGATGAGAGTAAGTCTTTCGTCTTTTGATAGACGAATTCTTTTCCACCTGGCCAACCGGTGTTCAAAACATGCGGCCACTAGATTCGAAGTCGAGTCTTCCTTAGATCTGGCTCCCAGTGGGGTAGGCCCATATACTTGATCGACAAATTTACACATTTATTCCCAAGGATAATAGACAAGTTGTTCTCATCACTCCCATCACCTAATCTCACCAACTCAAACTTAGCAAAATTAATGTTGAGTCCAGATACTGCTTGGAAGCTCAACAAGATACATTTAATATTAAGTGAAGCTCGGTTCGCAAAAAAGCAGGGTGTCATAAGCAAAAAATAAATTAGTTACCTCCTCGACATGCTCACCTTCCCCACCTTCAAACCCTTAAACATCTAAAGATCTGTGGCTTTCAAGACGACTCTGTTGAGTGCCTCCATAAGAATAATGAGCAGCAGATGGGAGGCCTCATTTATCTCTGAAGAAAGAGGATGGTCCCCCATTAACCATAACGACAAAAGATGTCATAGAAATGCAGTATCTGATTCATTTCCGCCATCTATCTTCGAAACCCATTCTTTTCATCATATAATTGAGGAGGCCCTTGTTCACATGATCATAGGTTTTCTCCATATCAAGCTTGCGTAAAACCCCCTCAATGTTTATCATGTTATTGGTTAATGATCTTGTCTTTAAATTTTTGCTATGCCATTGTTTAGCGATTCTTATATTTTGTTTTTGTATAGGAATTGGATCTCATTCGTCTTAAGCAGAGGATGAAAAGGCCTAAATCAGCATTAATGAAACCAAAGTCAAAATTGCTATTTATCATACGCATACAAGGGTAAGATTATTTTTATTTAGCGATCTTTTTTTCCCCTTAAAGTTAGGTGTTCTCAGTAATTATCTGTCTATTGTTTGCAGCAAAAATGACATGCATATGAAAACTAGGAAGGTTCTTCACAGCCTTAAATTACGAAAGATCTTTAGTGGTGTCTTTGTAAAGGCGACAGATGGTGTAATAGAAATGCTGCAAAGAGTGGAGCCCTACGTCACGTATGGGTAAGAGAAACGAACCTTCATTTCTATTGATTGTGTTCTTCTGTTGTGAAAATAACAAGTCTATGGTAGTGGTTGATACATACTTGGAGTAGAATATGATATGGTTAGATAGAATTGAACATAAATAAATAGTGGGGGGTCTAATCTTTTTTTACTATCATAAGATAGAATCTATTCTTCATATAAGGTGCATTTTCTTATATTTCGAAGCTGTTTGGGCTAAAGATTAATCTGGTTAAGTCTTAACTAGTTCTTTTGAAGCGCTGCATGGGGGTGGGGGTTGGCAAGGCATGGTGAGTGATAGGAGAAGGGAGAAGCTTATCTTTCATATTCCTCTGGCTAGCTTGTGGAAAATTTGAAAGGAAAGAAATAGAAGACGTTTGAGGATATTTCTTTTCTTTTGACAAGTTTGGGATATTTGGTTCTGAACTTTTTTATCTGTTCTTTTTTTTTATTTTTATTTTAGGGCCATCTTCTAAATCTGCTAAATTTGGTGGAGGATTTAAGGGACATCACAGACTTATTGACTAATTTGTAAATTCTGCAGCACTCCCTTAGTGCTCTTAATCCTTTTTCTTAAAAGATGTTGGTGGTTGCAAACTATCTTTGCCTATGCTAGAAAGAATTTGAAGTTTTAGTTTTTCAGAATTTTCTTTTATTTCAATGTCTTTTCTGTTCTCCTTTTATTTCAACATTGATCCTTTGTTTTATATTTTGGTGTAAGACTTCCTTTCTTTTGTTTTGGAGTCTTTGGAACTCTGTTATATTACATAGTTTGTTTGACTCCATCGAAGTGTTATAAGATTTATGACCTTCATATAAAAGATATTTGTGGTTCTAAACATTCTTGCTTGTACAGGTAACTATTGTGTTAGTTTACCATCATTACTGTTCTGATGCAACTGAGGTTGAATAGCTAGATTTCATGCCATTTGGAGGGCATTGAGTAATAGTCAGCAGTCAGACTAGACTTGCTTTAGTGCAAATCTGATTTGTGTCAGAGTGCCATATATGCATGCCTCTCCTTTCGGCTGCAGGGTTTGAGATTTGGGGATCGATTTCTTGACAGCTTTGTTCTGGAGGCATAGAGTATTAGTCCAGAGAGGGGAATCACATTTATCCTGAGATTAATTTATGTACTTTTCTCTGGTTGTTCCCTTCTTTGGTACATTTTAATTGTCAATTCTGTTCAAGATACATTGTTTCTTGAGACAGTTATGGCATCACCATTAGCATGTCAACTTGGCTATCTAACCTCACTGACTTCAAAAACAGTTATCAATCTTTATGATTCTTTTTTTCACTTTCTGAACATTGATTAGTTACATGAAGGAAACATTTACAAGCACCGCCTTGACAAGTAAATCGTTAGGGTTGTTAAGGAAAACATTTCTTACTCACAAAATTTAGTTATCTTGTTTGTTTCTTGTTTCATTTTAGACTCTACCAGGTGTTTATGGCTTTTTCTTTTTAATCTTGCTTTTATGAAGATATCCTAATTTGAAGAATGTGAGAGAGCTGATATACAAGAAGGGGTATGGGCAGGTAGATAACGAAAGAGTACCCCTTACTGATAACAATGTTATTGAGCAGGTATTCAACTTATTCCACATGATCACTGGTATGACTTTGCAAGTCATCTGACGTACTCAATATTTCTAATGCATGTTGAATTTTCTTTACTTTGTTTTCTTTGACAGGCGTTAGGGAAATATGGCATAATAAGCATAGAAGATTTAGTACATGAAATTGCTACTGTTGGCCCACAATTTAAGGAGGTTGTTAGGTTTTTGGGGCCATTGCAGTTGAACAAGCCAGAAGGAGGATTCAAAGCGAACAAACAGTTATTTAAGGAAGGTGGAGAAGCAGGCAATCGGGAGGATCAAATCAATGATTTGATTGATAGAATGAACTAGCGGCCGTAGGGCATGTATCGAAAGATTAGTTAAAGATCTGATAACCTTTTCTAAATGATCTGTAGGCAAGTAACCGTAGTCCGAATGTCAAACCTTGTTTTTTTTTGAATGATCTGTAATGGCAATTACCCTCAAGTCTTAAGGTTTTCCTTACTTCCTGGGTCAGTCGTAAAGTTCGTGTTACCCATGTCTATTTTCATTTTCACGTAAAATCTTTTCGGTGTTTTGTTTTGCTCTTAGTTATTTCCAGTAATGTGATTAAATTTTATATGATTTGATTTAATTAAATTTAGAGAATTAATGCTATTCAATGCAACATTATTGTGGTATTCTTAAAGATCTTTAGACACTTTTGGTGATTGGATTTTTACTATAACCAGAGTGTTTGAAGTTTCTTTCAACTAGAGATGAATATTGAAGTTTTAAAATATGTTAGATTGTATGGTTTTTTGAAATTACTTTTATCTATATTTTATTTTATATTATAAAATTTAAACTCATTTTAATTTTAAATATATAAAGCAAACTTTGGTTAAATTTAACAAATATTTTATATTTCTAGTCTAATCAAATTTCTAGTTAAAATCAATACTTTTAATTCTTATTATATATAAAAATAAATTACACATATTCATCAAATTAGAAAAAATTATATATAACACAATTGAGTATTAAACACTTTTTTCCCTGTAAAATAATAGTTTTTTTAAATTTCTCTCTTTTTTGTCTCTGCTGATGAAATTTAAAAGTCTGAGAGCAAATTTAATTTGACTCTCTTTTATATAATAAATTTTATATCTCACTCCTCCAAAAAAAAAAACAGAGATTGTAGAGGAAAATTTTTTCTCCATCTCATTAATATTAAGTGTCACGTGTCAAATTTTATTTTTCTTGTCTTATTTATTTTTTAATAATTTAAAAGTTAAAATTAAAATAAAACATTAGGTAAAAAGCCTAGATCCTTTTACAGCCCATAATGCTCAGCATGGGATGTAATAAAACCCAAATGACGCAGCCCGACCCGAGAAAATATTCGGACCGGGTCGGTCCGTATCGAAGATGGTCACTTCTTCCGTGTCGTCTTTCATTTCTGAACTAGGGGAAATTGGGAAAACATGTACGAGACTTGCACCAGTTGAGAGGCTGGAGTGGTGAAGATACATGGAGAAGAGCAATGATGACGACAGAGACCCCTGGTTTGCACCAGACAAGCTCTACCATGTTCTTTTTTGTTTGTCTCTCTCCTTCTTCTTCTCTTTACTTGCCTCTCTGACCCGGTACATGTTTCTTAGACGAAACTCCATTTGGATCGGGTCTATTCTCTCCCTGGCTGCTGGAGCCGCCAAGGAGGCTGCCGACCACATGGGTATTTTTCCTTCAGCCGGCGCCTCGGCTAAGGATGCAGTTGCTGACGTAATTGGCGTACTGATTGCTGCTTTGGTTCTCTATATCCGAAAGCATTCCAGGCCCGATTCTGAATTAGGGCAGACCCGTCTAGTTTTGCCTCTTTGATCAAGGTTGGGGAGCCTTGTTATTTGGACGGTAAGCGGGTAATGAGGAGGTCCGGCTTGGAAGTAAGGAGGAAGGAGCAATTTCATTTTTCTGAGAAGAAGGAATAGTGACATGGAGTGAGGTGAGAAGATGTGCTGCATGAGATTAAGGGAGGTAAATATTTGATTTTGTTTAAGTTTAACAAGTCTATTGATATTTGAAGAAACAATTAAATGATAAATGTAATATTTTCTTATCTTTCATGGATACTGTAGAGAATTAAGATATTCACCTACTGCATTTTCTGTCGTAACAGCATGCATAATGGAGTGTGCTATGCCAGCTGTGTTTTCTGTTGTAACAGCCAACTGTTTTGTTATCCATTTCTGGTGCTCCTTTTATTTTTTTCTCTTCGACCTTTTTCTTAGATATATATAAATAGCAGTAGCCTTCTTGTATGGGGTGTAAGAAAATTATATATTTTAAATAGAAAGATTTCTTGGTTCGACAGCTTACTCTGTTCATGGTATCAGAGCGCAATCGATCCAAATTGAGAGAAAACAAATAGTTTTTAGGTATGGGGGGAATTATTGGCGTTACAGAGACTGTGACAGGAAGTGTTCCAGGAGCTAGACATAACGACGAAGATCCATTACTTCTTCAATCATCTAATAATCCAGGCATGATTCTTGTTTCCACTCCATTAAATGGAAACAACTATCTAACCTGGAGTTGTTCCGTGAAGATAGCTCTAGGAGCCAAGATGAAGCTGGGCTTCATAGATGGAAAATATGCAATGCCAAAACAAGGATAAGAGAATTTTGAAAAATGGAATAAAATGGACTGTATGGCACAGTCTTTGATACTAAATTCCATTGCCAAAGACATTGTAGATGCATTCTTGTATACTGCATCTGCAAAGGAACTTTGGCAGGAATTGGAGGAGGGATTTGGAGAATGCAATGGTTCGTTACTATACCACTTGCAGAGGGAGATTTCTTCCATTTCTCAAGGGAACCAAACAGTGGTTCAGTACTACACAAAGTTTAAGAAGTTATGGGATGAGCTGCAATGCTTGCAACTAGTTCCACAATGCAGCTGTGGAGCAGCTCAGCAGGTAATAGACTATAACTCTTCTAGCAAGTTGATGCAATTTTTAATGGGTCTGAATGATGGATATGATAACATAAGAAATTAGATTTTGGTGATAGAACCATTACCTTATGTGAACAAAGTTTATTCAATGATTTTGAGAGTTGAAAAACAAAGAAAAGTTAAAAATGTATACACAGATATCCTGGATAATGTTGCTATGATGACAGTTAATAACAAAAGAACATGTCATGATGCAAAGAATTATGGCAATGATAGAGGTGGAGCTAAGAAGATTGATAAATCTAATTTATGTTGTTCACATTGCAATTTTACTGGACACACCAAAGAGACATGTTTTAAGATCCATGACATTCCTGATTGGTACAAAGACCTCATGAAAACCAAAGGGAAACAAGGTTTTAAACGGATGGCAAATATGGCAGATGTGGATACTAAGATCAATGCTGACAAGGAAGGAACAATTTCAGCAGGTATAAACAACAAGATTCAGGAGCTGATTCAACAAGAAATTAGTAAACTTATTAAAGGGAAATGTATCACAGAGGAGGTCTTGTTAACATGTCTCATTTCCAAGATTTTGCAGGTATAACTTCACACCATTTTGCTTTTAATATACTTGGTCTATTGGAACCTGGTAGCTGGATTGTGGATACAAGAGCCTCAAGTCATGTGTGTAGTTATCTAAAACTCATTCAAAAACTAAATCCAGTCAAAGTCATTACTTTTGTTTTCTTACCTGATGATTCAGTCAATATGGTACATCATGTAGGAGATGTACATTTCTCTCCCAATCTTATTTTAACATGCACTTTGCATGTACCAGTTTTCCAATATAACCTACTATCAGTAAATAAACTTTCAGAAACCTTTTTGATTAAATTTGTTTTCTTTTCTAACTATTGCTTGTTGCAGGACCTACAAAATGAGAAAATCCTAACTGTTGAAAGGGTGATTGGGCGATTTTACATTTTGGATTCAATAAGCATTAGTCCTGACTTGATTGATTATCACACAAATTTGTTAAAACAAAATAGCAATACTGTTAATTTAGTTCATTCTCTCAGCTGCATTTGTATTGATTCCAAAAAAAAAAAAATCAATTCAGTTCTTATCTCTTTGGCATAAAAGACTAGGACATGCTTCCTCTTTAGCTTTGTCTCATTTACATTTTCTAAAAAATAAACATGTTTCCCTTGCTCCTTGTGACGTTTGCCAAATAGCTACGCAACAGAGAACATCATTTCCACTCAGTCATATTAAAACCACCAAAATTTTTCAATTAATACATGTAGATCTTTGGGGACCTTATAACCAAAAATCTTTGACAGGAGCATATTTTTTTCTCACCATTGTTGATAATTTCAATCGTTCATGCAGTGTCCCATGAAGAAAAGCATTGTTGATGTCACTAATCTACATACCTGTCCATTTAATACATTTATATATTTTAAATAGAAAGGTTTCTTGGTTCGACCGCTTACTCTGTTCAGATACTCTTACCAGC
Source organism: Carica papaya (assembly GCF_054855325.1). NCBI lineage: Eukaryota > Viridiplantae > Streptophyta > Magnoliopsida > Brassicales > Caricaceae > Carica > Carica papaya. The sequence goes on along the minus strand of NC_142313.1, from coordinate 40,381,698 downwards.
AAGTTGAGCTACTTTTCCCTCTTTATCAGAGTTAGATGAACATTTGCCAGTCTTTACTATAGAATTTGAACGGCTTAACAAATTGGAACATAAGCGTATTATTGGGTTCATTAAATGTGATATTAAGCAAAGGTCTTGACCTATTTCTGGTTGGCAGATGAAGTTTTTAAGTAATGGGTTCATAAAAACCAGAGTTGAAGGCCTTAAATTGGTACTCCTGGGAGTCATAAGCCAAGTTAGGCTAGTTAAAGCCCAAATTGTTGTTCTCTTACAACATAATTTCTTTGAAGATGATAAATGTCGCTTAGCTTCTCCCTGTTAAGGAAATAGTTAAGAGTTTCTATGTTTTGTTTCAGTGCAGTAATGGGGCTGGTTGTGAAGTTGACCTGCAATGGAGAAATGGCTGAAGTATGCCATTTGGTGCATGCTCTAACAAAAAGGATGCCCCCAAAATTTATGCAATGAACTGATGGAGGTTTCAAAGGAATTATCGGACCCTTAACCCACCAGGTGATGTATGTATGTTTAAAACATTTTCTCTACTTATTCAAGGAGAAAAGCTTAGAGCTTCCTTGTGTTCTATTATTTTACAATATAATGTGTTTTTATGTGATTACAAGTGAAAATGATATTTATGATATTGGAAGGAGGGGAAATTAACCTTATTCCTACTAAATAGTGAACATATAATGGAGCTGCTATATTAGAATTTTGCTTCTTGCTGATTGTTTTTAGTAATTCTGAGTGATATCATTGGGAGCTTATGTAACATGCCTAACACTTAACATTATGGAGTCAGGTAGATATATTCTTGCACTTATAAACTGCTTTTGCTGTCCATTGCATGCTGTTTCCTGAAGTTGCTCTGAGCTGAGTGGGATGTTAGCAATGCTAGTGGTATTTCCTTCCCGGTTCACTCCAAAAGTCTTCCCTCTCTTTCTTATAACTTCCAAAAAGCAGCAGCAAAGCAATTGAAAAATATTTTTTCATGCTCTGTCTTCTCTGCACAATTGCTTGGTGCATCTGGTAGTGCATCTGGTACTGCTCATCTTATCTTTGTTTTTGGATTTTCTTTCATTCTTTCTTCTGTTTCATTTTCTTCTCTCCTGTTTAGGGTCTCTTCTTTATTGACTAAGGGAAAAAGCACTACGTTAGTAATCTTTAGACTGTTAATGTGTGTGCTCTTTCTGGTTAAAGACTTATTTGAAAGATGCAATGTTACAGTTAGAAAAATGTTTATGCTGAAAGTTTAGAGGCTCAAGTGTCTGATAAATAACTGTAGACACCCATTCCCTGCTGTATCCAACTCAAAAAGGTTACTTTTGTATACAGTTGAAAGGAAAAGGATTATCTTTGCTTATAATAAAACTACAGCTAGGAAAATTGTAGCCTGTAAATGTTTTTGTTGCTAAAAGAAACTGGAAATTATAATTTTTTTGGGTATTTTTTTATTAATGAGAATCATGAATAACTTTATACATATAATTGGTACACATAGCTGAAATTTATCTGTCTTAATGCAACTCCAGAGCGACCTCCTACTCATCTGCGTTGTTCATATTTCACATCTGGATTTGTGATAGAAATCTCATGATAGTTTCTGATGATCACCTTCTAAAGCTTCTCGCAGTTGAAGGCTTTTCATGAGTGTCAGCATCTTCCTCCGGCAGCTTGACTGCAGTATAGATTCCGGCACCACTAAGTGCACCCAGTATGGGAGCTATAAGGTACACCCATATGGCTTTGTAGTTGTTTGCTGCTATGGCTGGGCCTAGTGTTCTTACTGGGTTCATGGAAGCTCCTGTTGATGGTCTGTATCACACGGTAAAACAACACATTCACATATATGTACTTCCTGGAGATCTACTAGAAATTTAATTTTGGTCATTTGACTCTTTAGATTATGGTCTTGTATATGAGGAAGAATAGAAATATATATTAGATTATGGTAATTTGATTTGATTCACATACCCAGCTATGAGTATGTTTAGCATCACGGTTGCTCCCACCGCGATTCCTGCCAGCTCTCCCACCTGCACATCCTCAGACATCAGTTGACTCCTCTGCATACATGTCTCTCCATAATTGTATGAAGAATTCTTTAAATAACCACAATTGAGTTACTCTAATATAATAATGGTATCAAGTTTGAGCATCTCCCATCAAATTATTATTATTATATATTTTGTATTAATTTTTTCGAGTGGTACAAAATATTCATTATAAAATGAATGAAGGGAAGAAGATAAAAGACAGCCTATTCTATAAAATTAATGAACATGGATCTTAGAGATGGGAACAGCTGTGTAAAAATTAAAAATTCTTGGGTTCTGTACATATATATATATATATATACTGCAAGTAGATAACTGAATGCTAATATAGAGAAATATGGATATAAGCATTTGAGGGTATAGGGAAATGAAGTGAAGAAAGATGCTAACTAATCGAATTACAGTTTCCAATTGTATTAAACTAATAACTAATCAGGAAAGTTAAAATTAAAAAGGTGACTTACAGCTCTGGTGTCAGTAGCCACAGCAGTGACAACAAACATGAGATTAAAAGAAATAATAAATTCCAAAGCAAAAGCTTGTGCATATCCTACTGATGGCGATGGAACTGTCACTCCTCCCCCCATCATCGGATGGAAAACTATTTTTAAGGCAAATGCTGCACAGAGTGATCCCACAGTTTGTGCCGCTATATAAGCTGGTACCTGCATTACCCACAGCCAAAATATCAATAAAAATTTGAACTTAATAAATTTTGCATTACTCACAACCAAATTATCAATAAAAATTTGAACTTTATAAAATTCTGCGTTACCCACAACCAAATTATCAATAAAAATTGAAATTTTATAAATTCTGCATTACCCACAACCAAATTATGAATAAAACTTCAAACTTTAATAAATTATACGTATATATATATATATATGTATACTGAATAACTGTCTATGTGTTATTGTGTGTGTGTGTGTGTGTGTGAGAAAAAGAAACAAAATAGAAAAAATGCACTCATGCATAGAGGACTAGTAGGTACATGTTTCCAAGGAAAGTGGTGGAGAGCTGCGAAGGAAATGGTGACAGCTGGGTTAAGATGGGCGCCGGAGATGTGACCAGTTGAGAGAATGACGATCATGACAGCAAGTCCGGTGGAGGCAGCCAGACCAATTAGGGTTTCAGAGCCCTGACTTTTTTGGTTCACGATAGCAGTAGCCGTCCCAGCAAATATCAGTATCAGAGTCCCTATAAACTCTGCTCCCACCTATTCATTACAAAATCATAAGTAAACGTCTTTATCTCTCTCTCTATATACTACATACACATACATATATTTATATGAGTAGTCTACCTTTCTTGCAAGAGAGACAGGAGGGTGAGGCAATGTACAGGTGACAGGAGGGAGTACTGATGGATCTTCTAAGCTCCAATCTCGAAGGGTGAAGCAGTTGCAGGTGTTGATGAGAGATTTTGATCTGAAAAAGCCTGATGATGATCTCTCCCTTCTAAACCCACCAAAGAGAGGAGCACCAGGAGTCCCCGGTGTTGCTGGTGTTGAAGGAGCTGATGGAACATCTTCCTTCTGATCCATCTCTAAGCTTAAATTTGTTTCGGCTGATCTGGTTTACATGCAATATATATATACACATAAGTTCCCCGAGAATCGCAAGAGAGAGAAGAAGGTTAGTGGTTGGAAGTGGAAGTGGACGGTGTGGGACCTTGCAGGAGATTTTCTATTTGAAACCTTGAAGTGAATTTTAAAGTGACAGATGATTCATTGTCTCTCTCTCTCTCTCTCTCTGTATGTACGCCACTCTTTTTCTTTTCCTTTTAGATTTTGTAATGTATATATATATAATATATATATATATTAAGATGATCAATATGTAAAGTATATATACGTACCTTTGCTCGATTACGTGTATGGAAATCCACGTGGTTATAAAGTTTCAGACTTTCAGAGGTGGCATGGAGATTTGTTACTGTAAGAAAATTTTTTGATGTAGACTAACTTTATATTTTACTCTGTTGAAAATGAGAAAATTAAGAAATAGAGACTAATACAAAAATTCAAAATTTTATTTCTGTTAGATATAAATTTTTTTCCAAGTATATATAGATATTAACACAACTTTTAAAATTATAAATACATTAATCATAGTTGATTCTCATTTATGAACCATATCTATTTAGGAAAAGTTTAAAATACATTCATGAACCTTAATTTTTTAGGAAAAATTGCAAGATACATTTTTATAATCTTAACTTTTTTGTAAGATAAAAAATTCAATTAAAATTATAAATATATTAATAATTAATTATAATTCATGAATCATAACTATTTTAAAAAGTCAAAAAATACATATGAAAGTTTAATTCATTAACCATAACTACATAAGAAAAACGAAAAAATATATTTATAACCTTAACTTCTCCTAGGAAAAAAAATTCTCTTAATTTGTAATTTATTATTTTTAACTCTTTAGTAAGATAAAAACTCTCATTAATTTATAAATTATTATTTTTAACTTCTTAGTAAAATAAAAACTTTCTTTAATTTATAAATTATTATTTTTAACTCATTGGTAAAATAAATAATCACATTAATTTATAAATTACTGGACTACATTTGATAATATCTAATTTAGTCTTCGGTCCAAAAATTTTTGGATCAGGATTTTTGTTCTATTCTTATTTGAACGATTAATATCTTTTACTATTAAAAAATTAATTATATTACTTTACATAATTGATATATAAATAATATATTTAAAAATTTAAGTTTTTTGAGTAAATCTAATTCACTTAATTCTAACAAAATTTTTTTAGTATAATCCAAAGTTATATCTGTCTGGTCTTCAGTTAAAAAAATCGTTTGTATTTGATTTTAGTTTAATCATATTTGATTTAGTTTCAGATCGTTGCTCACTCTTATAAATGAAACAACTCTTTCTTTTTTAGTTAGATGACATCATCTTTATCAATATTGATGATGCTCAGCAAGCCCCTATGAATGCTCTAACAGTAGAATTTAGTTCTAAAAACCTAACTATCTCACTTAGATCATGTGTGTTGAGATTATTTTCAATAATAGTTATTTCAAAAAATAAATAATCATGAGACTAAAAAAAATTTAATTCTATAGAAAACTCAAAACTTTTTTTCCTTAATAATGTTAGTGCCTTTATATGTCATCATTTGTTGTAATATTTGGGATCAAATGAGTATTTTTTTTATTAAAAGGGTCGCCGTATGATCTTTTGGCTAAATTACATGAGTGGCATGAAATGAGTTCATTATCATATCATATGGAGTTTATTGCGTTAAGCTTCAATCTTTTTTTATTCCTTTAATCATTGCACTCTCTAATCTTGATAAGAGATTTTGACTCTCTACTAGTTATGATTACATGTACTTCAGTAGTAATCTAATAAATATCGTGATAAAAGAAAAAAAAAAAAAACTCTATAAATAGGTCTTCTTGGTTGTATCCTTATCACTAAGTACAATGTTCCTAGTGAGGCTTTAAATTTTTTCTTGAGTGTTCTTACTACTCTTTATTGATAGTTGCATGTGATGTTTAGATAATATTGCCTACTAATGGTATCGGTCTTCTACCCAGATAGGTTAGCACTTCGTGATGAAGATACGTATTATTTTTAAATAATTTTTGTTTATATTAATTGTTAATTTATTTAATAAAATTTATATTTTTATTATATAAATAAATTATTTACGATATTATGGTAATTCCATTATTGATTTAAGAAACATTATAAGAATTTTATTGTTTGCTATTAAATTTAGTTAAACACTAAGGATGAAAAGTATATAATAATTTATAAACTACAAAATTCTCTCTGTTTAATTAGCAAGTGGGACGATTTTTTTTTTTTAATATTATACCAAACTTTAAGGGAATTTATGTACTATTTTCAAATAAATAATTCTAATAACTCCAACTTTTAAATTAAAAATTTTCAATAACTTTGAATCTTTACAAAAATAAAGATAAAATGTTCTATATTTTTTTAGAATGTATGGAGTATTTTAAATAAAGTGGATAATTAATACATATGGGAATCCTGTCCTCTCTCTCTCTCTCTCTCTCTCTGAATATATATATATATATATATATATATATATATAATAGGTAGGGTTTTAAAGGAAGAATATTAGTAGCTAGGTAGCACAAGTTCTCTTCTCTTCCTGAGATAAAATGTGCATGCTTCTGATAATCATCTACGTCCTCTCCTTTTTTTTTTGACTACTCTTTATATATCTTCCGTTGGCTGGTCAAGAAAATTCTTACTAATCTAATCTGCTCTTTAATTTTCTTGTCATTTCAGTTAGTGTGATACATGATGCATATACACCTTTATATATTCCCTTCAGTTTTCCACCTTTATATATTTACCAAGAAGGAGATCTCCTCGTATCATATGTCTAGTTAATACATGTGTATATACATTAGACGGCAAAGAATACTGCCAGTAGGTTTAAGTTAAATGATCTCAGGTGTATAAACACACACACACACACATATATATATCTACGTAACAGCCATCAAGGTGGCCTCCAACTGTAAACCAAGAAAAATTCAATGCATCAGCCATCAAGATCTACAAAGTGAAATTAATTGAACAAGAAGAAAAAAAAGAGATGAGAAAATAGAAGATGCAAGAAAGAAATAATCTTTTCCATTTTGTTTTCTTGTGCTTTTTGAAGAAAGTAATCAATTAAAATTGGTGGGAAGTCAAAAACTATCGTCTCCCGGCTTATGATTTTGTCCCACACTAAATGTGGCTGCCATGAACCACTCAACTTCGTTCCAGTCACTGTGTGTTTTTAATTTCTGGCTTTAATCATTTTCTACTCACTCTCAAATCTTACTACATATTCTCATTTTCACATCAGTACATGTACACAGTAATTGCTGAAAAGTATTTTGTCTTCTTTCCTCAAACACCTCCATATATGCTTACATACGTATAGACACTACAATGGTATTCATATACTGAGGAAGTCATCATTTTGATGAAGAGGGTATCCTCAATTTACACACATATATCTATATATCAGATATATTTAGAATAAATTAATCATATGTTGGATCAGAACTATGATTAAGTACAAGAATAATTTAAAGTATACATTGGTAAAATCAATTTTGTGGCTAAATCAAGTTTAGGTAATCAAATCAGAATTCGAAATGATTCAAATCCTTAATTATTTCGGAGCAATATATGTGCTCGTGAACAAAGTGCAAGTTGCCATCAATATGTTTTAGGGAGACATGGATTCCAAAGTAACATTGTAGCGCCTGGAGAAAAGGGGCCGAAAAAAAAAAGAAAAAAAAAAGAAAAAGCCACGTCAGCAGGCCCGGTCAGCAATCCCGGCCAACCGGGGCCTGCCACGTGGCAAGACCACGTCACTCCGGAACGGACCACGTTGGCGATCCGCGTGAGCGCGATCGGACGGCCCAGATCAATCGCGCGATCGGACGGCCCAGATGCAATCGCACGGACGGCCCAGATTCAATCAAAAACGAACAGCTCAGATTAAAACAAAATGGACGGCTGAGATCAAAAGGCAAGGGGTTATAAATAGAACCTCCACACCAGACCACAAACCCTAGCCGCCTGCCGCTCGCCGGAGAAGACAAACCAGAAGCCGGCCGCCGCCACCCGTCGCCGCGCCGGGGAAATTTTCGACCGCCGATCGAGGTAAATTTCGTACCCCCGACTCGTTTTTCCACGCTGATTCCTCCTGTGGCCAAATCGGAGCCAAAATTCCGGCCAAACGGCCGGAATACACGGCCGAAGCCCAGCGGCGCCGTCGCGCCCCTTCTCGGTTTTTGCCTCCGATGAGGCCCTTCCCGGCCTCCGTTTGATGCAATTTTTATATCACCGTGATCATCATTCTTTTCTCTACAGGTTGACCGGAGCCGAATCACCAAAACACGAACTTCGCCGGAGAGCCGGCGCACCCGAGAGCGCCGCTGCCGGTAAGCTCCGTTTTTCCGTAATTTTTTGGCCCCCCGAGGGCCCTAGGGTTGTTTTTCACAGGGACCGATGCGAGTGTGGCCGAATTCGGCCAAAAACGGCCAAAAACAGCCAACCCGAGGCGACTCGCCGCCGCCAGCGGTAGCGCCGTCGCCGGAGCACAGCGGAGCCGCCGTGCCGGAGTTGCGATTTGGGCCGAAAGGGGCCCTGGGCCTAATTTGGGATTTTTTTTGGAACACGTGCAGGTACCAGTAGTGCGTTTCAGTTCCCCGAGGAAAATTCAGAGAAAATTAGGGACAGCTTGCAAGCGCACTGTGAAGCCGTGTTTGGATCCCGAAACGAGTAAGGACCCCTCACCCTATTTCCTATCACGGTATTAAAGTTCAAAATGATAAAACGGTATTTCTTGAATTAACGAATGTGTGAAATTGCTTAAGGTGGCTAATGGAGCCCGAGTCTAGTGTGATTGGTGATTTACTGTTATTTGGCCTGTTTACAGCTTTAAATGCAGCATGAGGTTTGATGTGTTCATTTTACAGATTTGTGTGTATATACTACGTTTTTATTAATTATGGGTTGAATGACTGAAAAACTGATACTGTATGTTGTCTGCTTGGCATGAATTACGATTTGCTTGTTTAAATGTGAATTGATGATGCTGACTGAGGAAAAAGAAAATAAAAGATTGTGTAGACTGATAATTGTATTATGGGGTCAGCCTGACTAGATATCCTGGGAGATGGTGGACGGACCGGGTCCGTAGGGAACCCTACCGGGATTGTGGTCTCACATGCCGGACGGGGTATGGAGATCTTATGGTTTTGGCGCCCATACCGGACGGGGTATGGGGACGGCTCGTTTCACGCTCATACCGGACGGGGTATTGAGGTTTATGGTTTTGGCGCCCATACCGGACGGGTTATGGGGACGGCCCGTTTCACGCTCATACCGGACGGGGTGTTGAGGTTTATGGTTTTGGCGCCCATACCGGACGGGGTATGGGGACGGCCCTGGAAACTGATTATGAATGTTAAAAGTTAACGGGTAGCGGGACCCCTATGGACCCCCACGGATTCTAGTAGGCTGGTAAATGAGAAAAAGATATGTTGTATAATGATTGAATTACAAGAGGCGTGATAAGTGTTATGTTTTACAGCTTGTATTATTCCATGATTATGATAATGTTATTGTTTTTCTTATATTGTTTCATAAATTCCACCGAGGTAAGTGGATGGTAAAGGTTTTATCATAAATAAAAGGATTTGTTGTAAAACATGCTCCATGGGTCCTTTGTGTTTTCTACCCACCTTTACCTCTGTGACGGTGAGATATCGTGATGTTCTTACTGGGCTAGTGTAGCTCACTCCTTATTTAACCATTTCAGATCAGGAAGACATGATTCCCGAGCCCGTTCCGCAGGAGGACGACGAAAGGGATGCCTAGAGACTCTGTAGTCATACTCATAGCTTTATTTTCGAGTTTCACTTTTAGTTAGTTTAATCTTTTATATTTTAAGTACGTTTTTGGTTTTCGTATAAGGGATGTTAACTGAAATTTTGATCTCGCTTCCGCATTTGATATATTTAAATACTCATTTCATTTTAATATTTCCGGGGTCGTTACAGTTGGTATCAGAGCCGCATTTCCTCAGACCCATCCCTTACACAATAGTGCCTTAGAGTAATACTCACCGATATATCGTTACTCAATCATTCCTTGTGAATGCAAGTACACGGGAATGAGGAGAGGAAGGCCCCCACTAAACCGAGCGGCCCAAGATAATTCGCTTCGGGAGGATTTAGACAGATTATTTGAGATGGTGGAGGCTCTCGTAGCTGCCCATCAAAGGCAAGAGGAGAGAAGGGAGTTACCCGGACCTCCTCCGCTAGCGCAGGTTGAGCCCCCGCTACAGCAGGCTGATCCCGAGCCACCCCGGCAGGAGCTTGTTCCTCCACAGTACCACCCGGCACCACAGCCGCGGTACGACCCGGTACCACAGCCAAGGTACCAGCAGGCGCCGCCACAGCACATTCCAGTACCGCCACCACATCAGCAGGTGCCACCACAGGGTCCCCCAGTTCACCCTCAGCCGGCCCCAGTCCCTCTACCTCGGGACCCTGCTCCTTCCTTGATCGACCCTGGCTTCATAGAGGTACGGAAGACTGAACCCTTCTACTTTTGCAGGGGGATCCTCTTTTGAAAAGGCCCAATATTGGCTGGCAGAGACTGAGAGAGCCTTCGAGACCTTGGGAGTAGTTCCTGAGCAGAGGGCTGTCATTGCCTCCTACATGCTGGTAGGGGAAGCAGTACGCTGATGGGAGCTCAAGCGGGCCACCCTGCCTACACCAGTTACTTGGGAGCAATTCCTGGCGGCCTTCCATGCAGAGTATCTCCCTAAACACATCCAACATCTAAAGGAAATGGAGTTTGCTCAATTGGTCCAGGGAAATATGACAGTATCGGATTATGCCCGTAAGTTCCTGGAGTTGGGCCGACATGCCCCGGAGACATTGATGGATGAGGGCCGAAAGGCCAGGAAATTCCAGTGGGGTCTCCGCCCGGAGATCAGACAGCACTTACTCGTGATGGAGCTGGAGACGTATTCGGCAGTCTTGGCAAAGGCGCAGATCATAGAAAGGAGCTTTGACACCCGCCCTCAGCTAGCGGGAAGTTCCCGACTCTCAGCCCCGCTCCGCAGGCCAGCACCTATCATGCCTGTCCAACCCAGTAAGAGGCCCAGACCTGCCGTCCAGGCCCCTCCTCAGGCTACGGGGGCAGCACGTGGGAAGATCTGCCAATACTGCGGCAGGGATCACGGGGACCGACCCTGCTACCGCCTCAATGACACCTGTTGCATATGCGGCAGTGCCTAGCACTATGCAAGGGAATGCCCTAGGAACCAGAATCAGAGAAGGCCTCCAATCCAGGGCAGAGTTTACAACCTTACCCAGAAGGATGCTGACGCAGACCCAGACGTGGTACATGGTAAACCCAAGAAAGAAGTTTGTATCCAAGAGATTCCAGTAGTCCGAGACTTTCCAGATGTATTTCCGGATGAACTGCCCGGTCTACCAAGGGACAGGGAGGTCGAGTTCACCATAGACTTACAGCCAGGTACCCAGCCCATCTCAGTAGCTCCTTACCGAATGAGTCGCATCGAGATGGAAGAACTAAGGAAACAGATCACTGAGCTACAAGACAGTGGTTTCATTAGACACAGTGTTTCCCCATGGGGTGCCGGGGTTACTTTTGCAAGGAAGGGAGATGGAATGTTGAGACTGTGCATTGATTACAGAAGGATAAACAAGGTAACAATCAAGAACAAATATCCTCTTCCTCGGATTGATGACCTTTTCGATCAGTTGCAGGGTGCACAGATCTTTTCTAAAATAGATCTACGATCAGGTTACCATCAGGTAAAGGTAAGAGCAGAAGATATCCCCAAGACGGCATTCCGAACCAGGTACGGACACTACGAGTTCCTGGTTATGCCGTTTGGACTAACCAACGCCCCGACTATCTTTATGGATCTAATGAACAGAATATTCAGAGAGTTCTTGGATAAATTTGTCATCGTGTTCATCGATGATATCTTAGTATACTCAAAAAGTAGAGAAGAACATGCTCATCATCTTGCCCAAGTCCTACAGGTACTCAGGGAAAAGAAGTTGTATGCAAAGTTGAGCAAGTGTGGATTTTGGCTCGAGCAAACCGCCTTCCTAGGACATGTTATATCAAAGGAAGGGGTGTCGGTGAACCTTGAAAAGGTTGAAGCGGTACTTGGTTGGGAAAGGCTGACAACAGTTAAAGAAATTCGCAGTTTCCTAGGGATGGCAGATTATTACCGCCGGTTTGTCGAAGGGTTCTCCAGTCTAGCGGCCCCTCTAACCCGACTCACAAAGAAGAATGCAAAGTTTGATTGGAATGAGAACTGCGAAATGAGTTTTTCAGAATTGAAGAAGTGACTGACTACTGCACCCGTGCTGGCTCTACCGAGTGGATCAGGAGGGTATACAGTTTATAGTGATGCCTCCTATCTGGGCCTGGGTTGTGTCCTGATGCAGCATGGAAAGGTTATAGCATATGGGTCTAGACAGCTAAAGAATCATGAGAAGAATTATCCTACCCATGACTTGGAGCTTGCCGCAATCATACACGCCTTGAAAATCTGGCGCCATTATTTGTATGGAGAGACCTTTCAGATTTTCACTGATCATAAGAGTTTGAAGCATATCTTCACCCAGAAGGATCTCAACATGCATCAGAGAAGGTGGATGGAACTCCTCAAGGACTATGATTGTGACATCCTATACCATCCAGGTAAGGGCAACGTGGTGGCCGATGCCCTCAGCAGGAAAAGTGCAGGCACCCTGGCCCATCTGATGGTTTCAGAATGTAGGTCTATTGGGGCTACACTGCAGGTTCGCCTGCGAGACCTGAAGAGAGTCACATGTTTGGGCCACCTAGCAGTCCAACCCGAGTTAATCCAAAGAATAAAGGAAGCCCAGTCAGTCGACCCCGCCCTAGTAACCCGCAAGAAGAGTGCAGAACAGGGAGTGAGCTCAGAATTTCAGATCTCCACCGACGGATTGATTCGTTTCAGGGACAGAGTGTGTGTCCCAGATGACAGTGAGTTAAGAAGAGACATCATGACCGAGTCCCATAGCTCAAGGTTCGCCAAGCATCCAGGAAGTACGAAAATGTACCAAACTATGCGACCCCGGTTCTGGTGGAATGGGATGAAGAGAGATATAGCCGACTTTGTGTCTAAGTGTTTGGTATGTCAGCAGGTCAAAGCAGAACACCAACGCCCGAGCGGGTTACTTCAGCCTTTACCGATTCCAGAGTGGAAGTGGGAACATATCACCATGGACTTCGTATCGGGACTACCCAAGGCACGATCGGGACATGATGCTATATGGGTAATTGTTGACCGACTCACTAAGTCTTCCCACTTTCTGGCCATCAGAATGACTGATCCTTTAGACAAGTTGGCAAGAATGTATATCCGGGAGGTAGTCAGACTGCATGGAGTTCCAGTAAAAGTGGTATCCGACAGGGATCCCAGATTCACTTCTCGGTTTTGGAATAGTTTCCAGCAAGCTATGGGAACAAAGCTGTCTCTTAGTACTGCTTTCCACCCCCAAACCGATGGACAATCAGAGAGGACAATTCGTACGCTGGAGGATATGCTCCGAGCTTGTGTCCTTGACTCCGGGGGCCATTGGGACGACCACCTACCCCTGATAGAGTTTGCTTACAACAACAGTTACCAAGCAAGCATCGGCATGGCCCCATACGAGGCGCTATACGGGTGTCCGTGCAGGTCGCCGATCTGTTGGGAAGAAGTGGGCGATAGAAGATTGTTTGGCCCGGATTTGGTAGAGGAGACCACGTCCAAGATAGTTAAGATCAAGAAGAACATCCAGACAGCTCAGAGTAGGCAAAAGAGTTATGCCGATACCCGGAGGAGAGACCTGGCCTTTGAGAAAGGTGACCGGGTGTTTCTTAAAGTCACCCCCTTCAAGGGAATTAGTAGGTTCGGCAGGAGGGGAAAATTAAACCCCAGATATATTGGACCCTTTGAAATCTTAGACAAGATTGGTACCATTGCCTAGAGACTTGCACTGCCCCCTGAGCTCTCCCGGGTTCATAATGTGTTTCATGTATCTATGCTACGCAAGTACAATCCGGACCCTTCTCATGTCGTGGCTCATGAACCGTTTTCACTCCGAGATGACTTGTCTTATGAAGAAGTACCGGTCAGTATCACGGACCGAGAAAACAGAATACTCCGCAACCAGAAAATATCATTTGTAAAAGTCATGTGGCAGAACCACACGCCTAGGGAGGCGACTTGGGAACTGGAATCAGAATTTAGGACACAATACCCCCATCTGTTTGATCAAGAGTAATGAGACAAATTTGGGGACCAAATTTCTTTAAGGGGGGGAGAGTTGTAGCGCCCGGAGAAAAGGGGCCGAAAAAAAAAAAAAGAAAAAGCCACGTCAGCAGGCCCGGTCAGCAATCCCGGCCAACCGGGGCCTGCCACGTGGCAAGACCACGTCACTCCAAAACGAGCCACGTTGGCGATCCGCGTGGGCGCGATCGGACGGCCCAGATCAATCGCGCGATCGGACGGCCCAGATGCAATCGCACGGACGGCCCAGATTCAATCAAAAACGAACGGCTCAGATTAAAACAAAATGGACGGCTGAGATCAAAAGGCAAGGGGTTATAAATAGAACCTCCACACCAGACCACAAACCCTAGTCGCCTGCCGCTCGTCGGAGAAGACAAACCAAAAGCCGGCCGCCACCACCCGCCGCCGCGCCGGGGAAATTTCCGACCGCCGATCGAGGTAAATTTTGTACCCCCGACTCGTTTTTCCTCGCTGATTCCTCCTGTGGCCAAATCGGAGCAAAAATTCCGGCCAAACGGCCGGAATACACGGCCGAAGCCCAGCGGCGCCGCCGCGCCCCTTCTCGGTTTTTGCCTCCGATGAGGCCCTTCCCGGCCTCCGTTTGATGCAATTTTTATATCACCGTGATCACCATTCTTTTCTCTACAGGTTGACCGAAGCCGAATCACCAAAACATGAACTTCGCCGGAGAGCCGGCGCACCCGAAAGCGCCGCCGCCGGTAAGCTCCGTTTTTCCATGATTTTTTGGCCCCCCGAGGGCCCTAGGGTTGTTTTTTCACAGGGACCGATGCGAGTGTGGCCGAATTCGGCCGGAAACGGCCGAAAACAGCCAACCTGAGGTGACTCGCCGGAGCACGGCGGAGCCGCCGTGCCGGAGTTGCGATTTGGGCCGAAAGGGGCCCTGGGCCTAATTTGGGATTTTTTTGGAACACGTGCAGGTACTAGTAGTGCGTTTCAGTTCCCCGAGGAAAATTTAGAGAAAATTATGGACAACCTGCAAGCGCACTGTGAAGCCGTGTTCGGATCCCGAAACGAGTAAGGACCCCTCACCCTATTTCCTATCACGGTATTAAAGTTCAAAATGATAAAACTGTATTTCTTGAATTAACGAATGTGTGAAATTGCTTAAGGTGGCTAATGGAGCCCGAGTCTAGTGTGATTGGTGATTTACTGTTATTTGGCCTGTTTACAGCTTTAAATGCAGCATGAGGTTTGATGTGTTCATTTTACAGATTTGTGTGCATATACTACGTTTTTATTAATTATGGGTTGAATGACTGAAAAACTGATACTGTATGTTGTCTGTTTGGCATGAATTACGATTTGCTTGTTTAAATGTGAATTGATGATGCTGACTGAGGAAAAGGAAAATAAAAGATTGTGTAGACTGATAATTGTATTATGGGGTCAGCCTGACTAGATATCCTGGGAGATGGTGGACGGACCGGGTCCGTAGGGAACCCTACCGGGATTGTGGTCTCACATGCCGGACGGGGTATGGAGATCTTATGGTTTTGGCGCCCATACCGGACGGGGTATGGGGACGGCCCGTTTCACGCTCATACCGGACGGGGTATTGAGGTTTATGGTTTTGGCACCCATACCGGACGGGGTATGGGGACGGCCCGTTTCACGCTCATACCGGACGGGGTGTTGAGGTTTATGGTTTTGGCGCCCATACCGGACGGGGTATGGGGACGGCCCTGGAAACTGATTATGAATGTTAAAGGTTAACGGGTAGCGGGACCCCTATGGACCCCCACGGATACTAGTAGGCTGGTAAATGAGAAAAAGATATGTTGTATAATGATTGAATTACAAGAGGCGTGATAAGTGTTATGTTTTACAGCTTGTATTATTCCATGATTATGATAATGTTATTGTTTTTCTTATATTGTTTCATAAATTCCACCGAGGTAAGTGGATGGTAAAGGTTTTATCATAAATAAAAGGATTTGTTGTAAAACATGCTCCATGGGTCCTTTGTATTTTCTACCCACTTTTACCTCCGTGACGGTAAGATATCGTGATGTTCTTACTGGGCTAGTGTAGCTCACTCCTTATTTAACCATTTCAGATCAGGAAGACATGGTTCCCGAGCCCGTTCCGCAGGAGGACGACGAAAGGGATGCCTAGAGACTCTGTAGTCATACTCATAGCTTTATTTTCGAGTTTCACTTTTAGTTAGTTTAATCTTTTATATTTTAAGTACGTTTTTGGTTTTCGTGTAAGGGATGTTAACTGAAATTTTGATCTCGCTTCCGCATTTGATATATTTAAATACTCATTTCATTTTAATATTTCCGGGGTCGTTACAAACATACATATAGCTACAATATTATTACACCGTTAGATTGAGAAGCAATAATATTGATGGGAAACTAATAAGTTTTTCAAAGAAAGGTTGGAGCAATGTTATTATATCTCTACGTATTCATTCATAAAAATAAATGAGATTGACGGCGAAAAAAAGTTGTATAATATAAACTCATAGCATTCAATGATATTAAAATTATCTATTACATTTAATGAGTAACTACATACTTGCTGGTTGTTAATAAAAAATAATTTTTAGCATTATATAATTTTTTTTTTCGAAAAGAGACCATAATAATATTATACAACTAAAAACTATAGTTATAAAATATTATACTACTAATTAATCTATTTAATACATGTTACTTAAACTAATTGCTACCAAAATTTCAACACTCATACGTAACTTCTATTGAATAGAGAGATATGGAACTATATATAAGTTTCTTTTTAAAAGGTTATATTTAGAACAAACAAAAATTATTTACAAATTTTTTTGAAAGTTCATATAGTTATTTCAACTATGAGAAATTATTATTTTTAAATAATGAAAAGTTTATGAAGATTTATAATGTATTATTTTAAATTTACATGAAATAATCTAGGATCGTTTTCTATCTTTTAAATAATTTTTTGATTGAAATTGTTATAGATTTCTGTATAAATTCCCAAACAGAGCTGAATTTAATACAACAAACCAGCAAGCAATTAGTTATGTATGTGTGTGTGTGTGTGTGTATATAGAGGTATATATATATATATATAAACCTTTAAAATAATACATACACCGACACGATGATCTGGGCCTCGCTTTCTTCTATTGAAGAATTAAAGAAAGAAAAAGAAAACTTAAGTCAAAAGTAAGGAAGATATGGCCTCCTGCCTTCTCCATAACCTTAACCCTGCACATGTTTTCTAAGGATGTGCAACACCTTCTCCATGCTCAAATCTATATATACATATATATATATACACACACACACACACTATACGTACATAAAAATTCGATGGAAATTAGGAAAAAAAAAAAAAAAAGACAAACCTCAAAGCTTCTCCAAATAGAAGAAAAATCTGCCGGCAAAATAAATATGAGTGGAACTATACAAATAAGATTTCCTTTCAAGAAATTTTTAATAATTTAAAATATTATTTTATAATTTTATTAAAATTAATATAAATGCATGTCTGTTTCAACTTATTTAAGTATAATTAATGACATATGATAGTATCTATTTTTAAGTAGAAGAATTAATTTGAACAAATTGTAAAAGTACATTGCTTAACTAAACGCAATTTGTGTATAGTCTTATTTGAATAGTCATCAACAAGTATAAAGATGTTTACACTTGTGGCTTTTGGATAAGATAATATTCTTTTACCTTAATAATTAGAAGTTTGAGATTAAAGCACTGCCTATTAAAAATGTTCATTGTCCAATCGTGATAAGAGAAGTAGACCAAATTGATATATTCGATTTAAATTGAATTAGATCAGATAAAAATCAGTACGGTTCTCAAGTAAGACATTTTAAACCGAAAAATTTGATAAAACTTAGTTCAATTTTGATTTTGATGAATTATTTTTACTTTTTTAATTTAAACAAAAAAAAGTTTTGTATATAGTTAGTCTCCCTCCTTTCGGTTTACTTTTTATTTTTTATTTCACTTCGTTTTAAATTAAATAATAATAATAATAATAACAAAAATTAAAAACATAGCTCTAATTTCGTATATCTAGTATAGCCTCAATTTTGAAATGTTTTTGCTTCATGATTCAATGTGGTTTAATTTCGACTGTGTTTTTATTGACTAAGTAATAATTTCTTTTTGTTTTAAATTTTTATTTAAATGAAAATTTTAATACGTATGATGAGTTTATTAATAATTATTTATACGTAAAAATATAAGGTGGATTGAATATATATGAGATAGTTGAACATATATAAATTAGAGTTGATTTTGTAGACATAAAAGTTTATATATATCATATATTTACAAAATATTTAAAATCAGTCATTGCTCCAAACACACACATATATATATATATATATATATATATTTTTTTTTTTCTATCTATTCTATATACAATTTGATTTGGATCAATGAACAATGAAGTTAAATACATATATATTACAAGCCCGTCTAGTACTTTGGTGCTTGTCTCTAGTAATGCCCAAAAAAAAAAAACAGGACAATAAAGTCAAGTGTATTTATCACATAAAATTACTGAACTACCCTCGTATAATAAAACCCTAGCCCACCTACGCAACCGCGTGGTAGTTCCTCTCTCTGCTCAGCGTCCGTGTCCGGCGACGGAGCACGTCGTCCACAACAGCCGTCATCCGCAACAGGCAACTGCCTCGCATACACCGTACGTGCAGTCTGGTCTGTTGTCCGCCGCAACAGCTAACTCAAGCCTGGTCAGCCCTCCGAGATCCTCTGAACGCTCAGCCTGGTCTCATTGGCAGGTTCAGTTGCAAATTTTCCTTTTTTATTTATGCCTTATGATCGTCCTGGTGTGAATGCATTGGGGCCTGCAGCAAATATTTTAGCTTTCAGTTCTCTCTCTCTCTCTTTCTCTCTCTTTCTTCCTGACATTGCCAAAAAATGGAGTGTGGGTTCCTCTGTTTTTGCTTCTTCTCAGAGTTGCACTAGTTTTTCTAGTATCTTTGATATTTCACTTTGTCACTGGTGATGGGTTTGTTGCGTTTGAAGATGGTCGATTATTGAAGTCCATTTCTAATACTGGATTTGTTGTTAATATAAATGATTTAATTTTCAGAAAATTGTTAAGAATATGTGATATATAATAGATTGAGATATTTCTTTTGATTCGAATGGGTGTATGGCACAACTGAATGTTTATTTATTTATTTTTTGTATTGGATATATGTGATTGTATCCATCTTGCTTAAAAGTGTATGGAACTGTGTAGAAGGAAGAGCTTTAGTCATCAAGTCCGCAAGTTGGTTGTTGGAAGAGACATGCATGGTTTTGAGTGTTCCGACTTGAATCTCTTTTCGAACAAAATGACAGTCCAACTCGATGTGTTTTGTTCTTTCATGATAAACCGGATTGGCAGCTATATGAAAAGCAGCCTGATTGTCACAATATAATAATGCTGTCCCTATGTGCTTGACATTCAAATTTTTCATTAAATTCAAAATCCATACTATTTCACATGTTGTATTTGTCATACAGCGATATTTAGCTTCTGCAGAAGATCGAGACACAGTTTGTTGCTTCTTGGATTTCTATGATATGAGTGATGATCTGACAAAAATACAATATCCTGTCAGAGATCTCCATGTGTCAGGATATGTGCCCCAGTCGGCATCAGAGAAGGCTTTTACTTGAATATGAGAATTTGCAGGGAAGTGAATCCCTTATTCTGGTGTTCCTTTAATATACTGTAGAATCCTTAGAGCAGCTTGAAGGTGACTTGTCTTTGGAGCAGCTAAGAATTGACTCACACGATTAACAAAGTAACAAATGTCCGGCCGAGTGATAGTCAAATATAACAGCTTCCTAATTAATCGTCTATAACTGGTGACATTACCAAGCGGTTCTCCATCTTCCTTGGAAATCTTGAGATTGGGTTCCATAGGAATAAGGGACGACTCACAACCTAAGTATCCAGCCTCAGAGAGGAGATCAAGAGCATATTTTCTTTGACATAGAGTTATTCCATCATTGTTTCTGGCAACTTCAAGCTCAAGGAAATATCTGAGTGGTCCCAAGTCTTTCATTTTGAATTTCTGATTCAAGCTGTATGTGAAATCTTTGACAGCATTATCATTATTATTTGCAATTACTATATCATCAACATAAACCAAAAGGGCAATGAAAATATCTTCATGATTTTTGATAAACAGTGAGTGGTTACATTGTGACTGAGAAAAACCTTCTTGAGTCAGGGCTGTGGAAAATTTATGGAACCATTGTCGTGAAGCTTGCTTCAATGCATAAATAGACTTGTGTAATCAACAGACAGTATTCGGTGGAAACGTCTCCCCCTCTCGAGGAGAATAGCTTGGAGGAAGAGTCATGTATACTTCTTCATGCAGATCTCCATGAAGAAAAGCATTAGTAACATCTAATTGTGTGAGACTCCAGTGAAAGATAGCAGCTAGAGATAATAAGGTCCTGACAGTGACCAGTTTTGCGACCGGTGAGAAAGTGTCAAGGAAATCAATTCCGAATTGT
Source organism: Carica papaya (assembly GCF_054855325.1). Classification (NCBI taxonomy): domain Eukaryota; kingdom Viridiplantae; phylum Streptophyta; class Magnoliopsida; order Brassicales; family Caricaceae; genus Carica; species Carica papaya. The sequence continues at coordinate 40,361,240 of NC_142313.1, read as the reverse complement.
TAAGTATACTCTTTTGCTACCAGTCGTGCTTTATGTCTTTCAATCTGTCCATCAGTTTGATACTTGATTTTATAAACCCACTTACAATCAACATGTTTCTTTCCTGGTGGTAAAGATACAACTGTCCAGGTATGATTATTGTTCAAAGCACGCAACTCTGTGTACATGGCATCTTGCCAAACTGGCATCCGGATTGCCTCAAAAAAACTCTGGGGTTCAGTGTGTGAAGAAATGGAACATATATAGGAGTGATATTGTGGTGTAAACTTGTCATATGTAAGAAAATTGGAAATGGGATGGTGTGTGCAAGAGGTGTGGTAGTAGTGATGGTCAGACAAGTAGGAAGGAGGTTTACTCTGACGCTGAGGACGAGAAGTGGTGGAGGAATGAGATGGGGTGGCTAAAAAAGAAATATGAGGAGAGTGATCAGTATCTTGTGGAAGAGGTATGACACAATCATGAAAAAAATCAGATGAAATATTATTTGGCCGATGATGAGAAAAAGGAAAAATTGTCTCATGGAAAACTACATGACGGGTAATGTGGATCTGATTACTTTTGAAATCAAGAAGTTTGTAGCCTTTGTATCCAAATGGGTATCCAAGGAAGACACAAGCACGTGCTTGAGGTGAAAGTTTATGTCGCTAGTGTGTAAGTGTGGAGCTATAACATAAACATCCAAAAGAGCGCAAATGATTATAAGAGGGCTTCCGCTTGTTTAAAAGCTCGAAAGGAGTCTTATTAGAAAGTAAGGGAGAAGGGAGGTGATTAACGATATAAACAGCAGTTAAGATACAATCACTCCAATAAACAAGTGGAATATTGGATTGAAAAAGAAGAGCACATGCAACATTCAAGATGTGTTGGTGTTTATGTTCCACAATAGAATTTTGTTGTGGAGTTTCAACACAAGAGTGATAAGGAAGAATGCCTTTAAACTTAAAAAATGAGTGAAAACTTAACTCGTGCGCATTGTCAGACCTTACTGACTTTATAGGTTTTTTGTATTGAGTTAAGATAAATGTATAAAAGTCAGGAAAAATAGTGGTAAGATCAGATTTTTGGCGAAGGAGGTAAACTCAGGTGGCTCTAGTGCAATCATCAACAATAGTGAGGAAATATTTGTATCCCTCAACAGTGTTGATAGCAAAAGGGCCCCATATGTCAATGTGAATTAGATCAAAGGGGTTTAGCGACAAATTATTATGTGATATGAAAGATAATTATCTTTGTTTAGCAAGAGGACAAATAGGGCAATGAAAAGAAGCATTCATCTGAACAACTGGAATATGTAAATCTTTATTTAAATGTTGAAGCTTTATAAAAGACGGATAACCCAATCTAAAGTGCCATAGGCTACATTTAGAATTAACAGATTCGGAAACAACGCAATTACAAAGAAATTTATTTGTAAGAAAATGATAAAGGTTCCCAACTCGTTTACCCCTTCCAATCAACAAGCCCTGAGTAAGGTCCTGAATGACACACGAATCAAGTGAGAAATTAACTGTGCAATTGTGAGTGGAAGTGAGCATGCTAACGCTTATGAGATTAAAAGTAAATGTGGGAATAAATAGGACATCAACCAATGTAAGGGAAGTTGTCAAAATAATATTTCCTACTTGATTGACTATCACTGAGCTACCGTTAGGCAAAGTAACAAGGAAAGGTTTAACATGCTTAAGTTTTGTGAATAAATGGTGGTGGCAGCAAGTGTGGTGGGTTGCTCCAGTGTCAAGAATCCATATGTGGGTGTTGGGTAGGTGTGTAAATAGAGATAAATAGAAGGAAGAGCTAAGTATACCTAAGTTGGTGGAAACAGACGGTGTAGCCGAGTTAAAGTCAGAGGCAAAATCCGAAGGCATGGAGACGCGTGCTTAAATGAGCAATAATGTCCTGGATTTGATCTGTGGCGAGAGCCATAACAGAGGCGACGGAGCTAGAGGTTGCGGACGACACACCGGTGAAACCAGTGGGAGCAACAGTGGAGTAGATATGCGGGGAAGAAGAAGATTGTAACCCGACGGGCTTTGGTGAAGACCCGGTTTGTGAAGGCTCGGTTTGTGAAGATCTGATTTGTGAAGATGCACGCTGTTGGGCTTTAGTGATAACAGATGGGTCGGATGTGCCTTTGGATTTGGGCCAATAACCAGGCGGGTACCCATGTAATTTATAACATCAGGTCCACTACATTGCCCAGAAGCCCACAATGGATACACGTAGGCCTTCTTCTTCCTCCCTGTGCTAAGGCAATATTTGCAGATTCCATTGCGCCGCTGAATGCCTTTGTTCCAACGGCGTTTCCGACAACCCGATGTCTCTCCTCTTGAATCACGAGACTGAAGACTTTCGAGATGGAAGAAGGTATTTCCATCAAGAGGATTTGGCTCCGTACGGACGTGTAGGAATCGTTGAGCCCCATTAAGAAGAGCATGACGAATTCCTGTATAATCATTCCAGGCTTTCATTCCTCCACAACGACATACCGGAGCGGGCTGGTAGGTTTTAAGTTCGTTCCACAACGTTTTCATTTTCGTATAGTAGCTATTGACACTGAGGGCCCCTTGCACTGAGCTGTTCATCATTTGTTTCAGCTGAAAAATGCGAGGGGCGTTGCTTTGTTGGAACCGATCATGGAGGTCGACCCACACTGCCCGCGCACTATCAAGATAGAGGAGACTGTCTGCTATATCTTTTGCCTCGGCGTTGAGAAGCCAGGAGAGAACCATGTTGCAGCGGAACCACGCCCCTACCATAGGATCTGTCTCAGCTGGTTGAGCAATGGATCCATCCACGAAGCCAAATTTGTTTTTGGTGTTCAAAGCAACGCGCATCGCGCGTGATCAAGTGTTGTAATTGTTCCCATTCAGTGTGTGAGAAACCAGCGTAAATCCAGGATGATCTGAGCTGTGAAGTAAAAAAGGGTTGTGGGTTTCATTTGAATGGGTGTTTTGTGAGATTTGGGTTGAAGGCGCCGCCAACGGCTGAAATCGATTCTGTGATGAGGAGCCTCCACCACCTCTAGCCATAGTAGCTTAATGAGGTGCAGCGGAAATTGTAGCGGCTCAAAGCTCTGATACCATATTAGAAAAGTAAATAGACCATAAATTTTTTTGTGTAGTTTATTGATATTTGAATGTATACTATTTATATACAAAGTAAAGGGCAGAACAAGGAATTTTACATGTGGTTTGTTATAACAGAAATGATAACAAAAAAACAAACAATTAATTCTAGTACACAAGAAATAAAAATTGGATTCATGTAACAGAAGAAAGGTTTCTCATTACTTAGCTAGAAAGATATGTGGTAATGAAATAGAGATTAAGCGGAATGGAATTGACTGGATGGTAGAGTTTTGGAAAGACTTGTTTCTTCCATATTTTGGATCTTAGCTCCATGGAATAACATACTACTATTGAAATATGAAAGAATTTAAATATTAGATCAATACACTATGTATAAATGGTATGAACTGCTTAAATAGGAATTTGTGAACAACAAAGAACCAGAGTTATTATTCACCACATCAAAAAAATTTCATTACTGAAAGATGTAAATCTATTGGAAAATAAGAAATATTCATGTCGTATGAAATGGTTGTAGTTTTTTGCTCTAATAACGAATTATTGATTTAACTGAATAACTAAATAAAATAGATAGATCTTTCTCTTTTACTCAAGTCGATGAATTTTCTCAATTGGAAGATCTCCTATATGGATACAGAACTATCAAGAACCTCAGACATGGTTCTGATCTTGAGAAGGAAAGGGAGAAGAGAGAAGAAGAAGAAGAAGAAAAAGAGGAGACCGAAGTCGAAAAAGAGAATAGAAGGGTAAATTCATATTGATTCTTGATTTTTCACATAACTTTCTCTCTCTTTAAACTTTCTCTCTAAACTCTCTGCGCCCTAATGCCAGATTGATCGACCACAATAATATAAGGAATCTTCATGAGCTCCTATGGGAGAAGATTTCTAGCTATTAAAAATAAATCATTCGACTTGGTTTATAAAGGAAGGAAAGCGGACGGGCTAACAATTAGTGAAATGGGCGAGGTTTTCGTTGTTCGATTTTTCTGGAAAAAGATGAATATGGATGGTTCCTAGATGCACTTGATGAGTTTTGGTGGAGGAGGCCGGGAACATGGGCAAAGCACCTAGTCAAGAGAAATTACGAGCTGTAATTTTTGTTTGGAAAAAACAGATGGGGGGAGTATTTGGCCTTAATAGTGCAAGGGGATCAACAAGTGAAGAGGATTTTCTTTTCCGGAGGAGAGCAGGGGAGGAGATGGTGGAAGTTAATGGTGGCTACTTTTGAGCTCGCGGATAGACCCATTAAAAACCCTAAGAACATCGTCGAGAACAAAAGGGTTAATATTGTGAACCTCAAAGTGAATGCAAATGTTATGTCTCGAGATCAGGATATTGTTGTTGGGCGGTTGTCTGGAATTTCCAGTTCTAAAATCTGCTTCTTCTTCTTGTTGCAATTTTTTGAGGCACCTATTTTGTTATAATAAATTACAACTCATCAAAGAGAGCTGTTACCTTGTACTTGATTAGAGAGAACTCAAATCTCGTACTTTAAAATAATATTCTGACTTATTTTTATTAATAGTAAGCATACCCCTTTATATAGATGTTACAATTTTTTTTTAAAAATCTAAATCTAATTAGAAATATCTCTGCTAAAATATTGGAAACCTATATTATTTAGAAATCCAACATTAATGGAAAATCATATGCTATTTAGCAATGTAATACTAATTAGAATTTTATGTTTACTATTTAGGTATTTAATACTAATTAGGATTTCGTATTTAATTGAGTTTCAACATTTTATTTAAATCTTATAAATGCGTCCATAACATTACCTCCCCTCCCTCCCCCCTCCCCCCTCCCCCCTCCCCCGATCTTCAAGTTTGAGATGTGAATATAACATTTTCTTGTCGGTCTTTTTTTGTTATTTAGGACTAGTGTCGCGTTCAATCTCAAGGCAGAACAACCATTTATATTGGTGATCCTGAATAAATGATTCATTGCAGTTATAACACAACTCCTTTAGCTTCATTTCTGTTATTTTTGCTCTTATTAATTTCTTTATAATTAGGAAACAAAAGGCTCGGCAAGGCGAATGTTGATTTTGTGGTGGGAGGATTATGTGAATAGTGTAGAGGTGTTCAAAGGAGAATGTACTATGTTGTGCATTTTCAAAAACTGTAGGGGGGTTCGGAATGGATGTTCACTGGGGTCTACTGCAGAGGGAACAAAGAGGAAAAAACAATTTTATAGAAAGAATTGGAGGAATGCAGAGCCAAATGGGGAAGAAATTGGATTATTGGGGGTGACTTCAATATAACTTTGAAAGGGAAGAGCAGCGTGGAGTAGCTTTCTGGCTTCGGAAGCAAGTGAGTTCAAAGAAGTGATGGATAGGCTGGGGGTAATTGATCTCTCGTTAACTGGGGGGCAATGGACTTGGTCCAATCAAAGGTGCATATAAAAAATTGATAGATTTTTCTTGTCGACCAATTTACTGTTGAATCTTGCTGGTGTGAGTCAAAAAACCCTACTTCGTCGTACTTCAAACCATTACCCTATATGCATTGAGGCCGAAGGGATCCCATGGGCCCCATTCCGTTCTGATTGGATAACAGATGGTTGGGAAAAGAGAATTTCTGAATTTTAGTAGAAGACATGAAAAAATTGTGAGCTGTAGGGCTGTGTTAGTTACAGGTTTCCTTATAAATTAAAGGAATTGAAGAATGCTATCAAGGTGTGGGCAAAAGAGGAGATGGTGAAGGAAAAAATAATGTTTGATCCATTTTGGCGGAGATAAGAGAATTGGATAACAAAGAAAATGAAGTTGGCTTAAATGATGAGGAAAGTGGCAAGAGAGGGTCCTTAAAATTAAAATTGGAATCTTGGTTGAAGGAGGAAATGATGTGGAGGCAGAAATCCAGGGAGAAATCGCTTGAGGAGGGTGACCCCAATATTAAGTATTTCCATGCATTCACTAAACATAGGCGTAGATGCAATTTTATTAATGAGGTTTCAGTGGACAATAAGAAAATTGGTGGAAATACTGAGTTGAGGGAGGCTGTTAGAAACCATTTTTCAAAGCTGTATGAGGAAGACCATGTTATACGGCCCAAGCTGGATGGATTGTCTTTTAGCAGCATATCTGAGGAAAGCAGGCAGTTGTTGGAAGTTGAATTCACTGCAGATGAGGTATTGGAAGGTCTGAAATCGTGTAATGGCAACAAAGCTCCGGGGCCTGATGGCTTCAACTTGAAATTTATCCAATCTTTTTTGTACTTAATGAAAGAAGACATAATGGGCATCTTTAAGGATTTGCACTCTTTGGGTTAATGTGTGAAATTCTTAAATTCCACATTCCTTACTTTTATCCCTAAAAGAAGTAGAGCTATTGAGTTTGAAGACTTTGGGCCAATTAACTTGGTGGATTGCATTTACAAGCTTATTGCCAAATTGTTGGCTAGAAGATTATCAATGGTGCTTGGTGAGGTAATAGGGGAACGTCAACATGCTTTTATTAGTGGGAAGATAGATCCTCGATGCCGTGATGGCTTCCAATGAGACCGTGGATGATTTAATGGTTGATAAAAAGGATGTATTGGTTTGTAAACTTAGACACGGAGAAATCCTACGATTATGTTAATTGGAATTTTGTTGAGTATATATTAGAATGAGTTTTGGGTTGAAATAGAGAAATTGGATGAAATCATGCATCACAATTACTTCTTTTGCTGTTTTAGTCAATGGAGGTCCTTCCAACTTCTTCAATGCTACTAGAGGTTTAAGACTAGGGAATCCTTTATCTCATCTATTTTTTATCATCATGATGGAAGCTCTTAATGGGCTGTTAGGCAGGGCAAAAGATCTACAGCTGATGAGGGGAGTCTTAGTTGGTAGAATCGAGCATATTAAGGACATGTCTCATCTTTTCTTTGCTGATGACATGTTAATTTTCTATTAACCTGATTTCAGGAATTTATTACACTTGTACTGTGTTATTGTGTTTCCAAGTTGCTTCAGGGTTTAAAATAAATCTAAACATATCTGAATTGGTTAGAATTGGTGGTAATAATGATGCGGGTTCTTTTGCTGAAGTCCTAGGTTGTAAAGAGGTCAAGCTCCATTTTAAATATCATGGAGTTCTACTGGGAGCAAAATACAAGTATCAAATTACATGGGAACCAGTGATTGAATTGTGTAAAAAGAGGCTTGTGGGTTGGAAGAAAAATTTCCTTTCAAAAGAGGGCAGGTATGCCCTTATTAAAAGCACCTTGGCTAACCTCCCAATCTATTATCTCTCTACTATTACAATCCATGTGAAAGTAGCAAAGAAGTTGGAAGCCATTCAATGTAATTCCTTTGGGGAGACGATGATGGTGATCGAAAATACCATTTGGTGAAATGGGATGACATCAAAAAACCTTTCAACCATACGAGAAGATAAGAAAATAAAAGTGGTGTTTTTTTCTGTCAAATCTTATTACAAGCATTTAACAGACAAAAACAATGTGATAAGTTTTGATTTTCCCTATAGGCAGATCTGGAAGGCAAAAATTCCCCCTAGAGTTGCTTTTTTTGCATGGGAAGCCAGTAAAGAATGCATCTTGATAATTGATAAACTTAAAAATAGGGGATTGGCCATTCCAAATCGGTGCTATTTGTGTATGGCTAATTAGGAAAGCTATGTGCATGTGCTGCTGTGGTGTCCTGTGGCTTCTGGGTTGTGGAATGCTATTTTTAGTATGATTGGCGTTAACTGGGTGATGGCTGGATCTATTAGGGAGGAATTGTGGGCTTGGGAAGGGATGCATGTAGATAGGAAGTTGAAAAATCTAATTCCTCTATCTTTGTTTTGGATTCTAAGGAATGAGAGAAATTCTAGAACTTTTGAGGGTAAAGCTAATGATTAGTATAATTTGAGAGATAGGTGGTTGCATTATTTTGGGTTTTTATTGTTAGAGTATGACATGATTTGTGATGTGAATTTTGAGCATGTCATTGATTCGTTAACTACATTGTAAAGCTTTTGTATAGGGACGGTACCCCCAATTGTTTGGTACCATGTTAATCACACTAATTACTTTAAAAAAAAAATCCTTTCAACCATGGGGGGCTTAGTATTAGATTTATGGTAGAAATGAATGAAGCCCTTCAAGGTAAGTGGTTATGGAGGTACTTGTGTAAAGATGATAGAGAGTGGAGAAGAATTGTGGAATCGCGGTAGCTGAGTACATGGATAATACGGGTGTAAACATAATCTATAATCCTCATGGGAGGATGAATGGCTTGGTGAGGGCTGCTTTATAAGAAGACTTCCCAGAATTTTTGGTATTGTCCAATCTAAGAAAATGGTTGTTGAAGAGGCATACTGGGTCGCAAATGAGAGTATTGAATGGTCGATTAATGTTATTAAGAATTTGAATGATTGGGAGATATGTGAATATGAAGAGTTGCTGAAGTTACTTGCATTACAGCAGATTTTGACAACGGATGATCAGATTATGTGGAAATTGGAAAAGAAAGGTAATTTTTCTGTTAGTTCGTATTTACAGATATTTGAGCAAATGGGATGCTGCTGTTAACTTGGATTTTCCGGCTAAGCAAATCTAGAAGACCAAGGTTCCCCCTTGTATTGCTTTTTTTTTTTTTTATAGCATGGGAGGCTTGTTGGGAGAGGATTTTAACTCTTGACAAGCTGAGAGTTAGAGGTCATATATTGGTGAACGACTGCTACTTCTGTCTAAAGGTGGAGGAAACTTATAATCATCTTCTGTTGTGGTGTCCTACTGCCTACAACATTTGGTGTATGGTATATGGTCTTTTTGGGGATTGAATGGGTTATTGCTGGTTTGGTTGGTGGGAAATTTTGGGCTTGGGATGATTTATGTGCAAAAAGAAATATTGCGAGTTTAGTCACTTTGACTGTTTTTTGGGTCATTTGGAAAGAGAGAAATAGTAAAAGTTTTGATGATGTTGAGAGTGACATTTATAGACTAAAAAATAGATGGATTCATTATTTATGTAAAAGAGAGAGAGAGGAGACAATGAGGGGATCCAATGTAGATTCTTATGGGGTGACGATGAGGGGAATAGGAAATACCATTTAGTGAAGTGGGATGATGTAAAGAAGCCCATGTATGGGGGGGTCTTGGCCTAAGATCTATTACGGGGATGAATTGTGCGCTTCAAGGCAAATGGCTGTGGATATTTGTCAACTAGGAAAATAAATTATGGAAGAGGGTGGTGGCAGCAAGGTGGGGGAGATTGGGAACGAGATGTGGGGAGAAGGGGGAAGTTTAAACCGCATGGGGTTAGTCTTTGGAAGAAAATCAGTGGGGGTGGCAGGTTGGAAATGGGGGGAACATTTTTTTCTGGCAGGATGAATGATTGGGTGAGGGTAAATGGAAGCATAGGTTTCAGATCATTTATTCCGTTGCTTGTGAGAGAGATAGCTTGGTGGAGGATGTGTACGAGAGTGTTGAGAGGGGGGGAGAGGTTGGAATATCCGGGTTAAAAGAAATTTGAAGGATTGGGAAGTTGAAGAATATTGTAACTTGCTTCTCTTCCTAGCTAATATTAAGCTGTTGGAAAATAGAGACAACAAAATATGGAAACTAGATAAGCAAAAAGGCTTCTCGGTGAAGTCATATTACAATTATTTATGTACAAGAGCGAAAGGGGACGAGCGAACAACATGTTACAAGTAGATCTGGAAATCGAAAGCTCTTCCCTGAATGTCACTTTGTGCATGGGAAGCTGCTCGAGAATTTATCTTAACTATTGAGATGTTCAAAAGGAGAGTCAATACATTGGTTGACAGATACTACATTTGCAGAGCAGATGAGAAATCTTGCAATCACGTTATGCTTAAGTGCCTGGCTGTTTACAATATTTGGACAATGGTGTATGGGCTTATGGGAATGAATTAGGTTATTTTGGACACTGTTAGTAAGGAGCTGTGGGCTTGGTCGAGTATATGTAAAAGAAAAAAGCATTTATTTTTAGTTCCATTAACCATTTTTTGGTTGCGTGGAATGAATGAAATGCGAGAGTTTTTGAGAATATTAAAAATGATTTTGTAAAAACTAGAAATAGATGGATTAACGCTTTTAGTTCTATTTTGTTGGATCATGACATGGGAGATTTAGAAAGGATTGGGATAGTCATTGACCACCTGATAGATATATAATTATTTTGTATATGTGCGGTACCCTTTTGGTACTTTGTTTATAATAATATATTTCTTTTATTTCAAAGAAAAAAAAATCTATGCCTAGCTTGAGGGAGAGTGTAGAAGTCCTAAACAAGATTGGTTCTAGGAAGATTTACTTCCAGTGGAAGTCCTAAACAAGATTGATTGTAGGAAGATTTACTTCCTGGAATGTAGGAGCCCAAAATCTATGATATAGACTTATATTCGGATCTCATAATTTCCAGGGTAGATTTTCTTTCTTCCTAGGAGACTCAATTCTCTCCTAAATTGTAGGTCTATAACTTTTGTAATCATTCTCTATGTATTTGGATGCTGCTGAGCTAATAAAGATGAAGAAGAATTATTAGACAACAGAATGTTAGACAATCTTTTCCTACATCTCATGTCAATGTATTCGATTCTTTTGAAATAATACTCAATTATGTTTAGACATCTTTTCTTCCTTTCCTTTTCAGGCTCTCGATATTATGTACTTTTTTTTTATGAATTCACTCGATTTGTGTGGGTAGTTTATTTGAAAAAAAATCCCAAGACTTTGAGACCTTCAAACATTTTTACAATTTTATTTATACTCGGTCCAATATCAAAATAGAACAGTTTCAATGGTGGAGGTGATGAGTTTCTCAATAAGAAATTTTCAGACCTGGCCTTGCAAAATGTGTAATTTTGATAAGATTATAACAAGATTCAGATTTTGTTTCCTAAATGAGTTCCACCTCAAGGTGGACTCTCAGTTGTAAACTTTGTATAAATAGAAATCATACATAAAATCATCATTCAAGGTTACATGTACTGATAATATTCTGTGTTTATTCAAAAAAAAAAGAGAGAGAGGGAGAGAGATAAAATGTTTTGTGTATCATGCTTCCAACATACTTCCACTAGATTTCTCTCTTTGCCTACCTCCAAACTTCTATCCTTTTTGGGTATAAAACTGCTTTTGGTTGTTCATTGTTGTTGCATATGTGGAATTTATATTTTCTGATACCAAAGTTGCTCGTGCTTTCTGAGTTAGAACCATTTTTTGGTGTATCTTTGTCGTTATTGTTTCTGTCAGATGGATATAAGTTCTGAAGAAGAGTCAGATGTCAGTGATTCAGAGATAAATGAATATGTGGACAAGCCATACCAACAATTGAAAACGGGAAAATACAAAGTAATTGTAAATGGCACCTTAAGATGCCCCTTCTGTGCTGGGAAGAAAAAGCAAGATTACAAGTTCAAGGACTTGCTTCAGCATGCTGCAGGAGTAAGCAAAGGATCTGCTAATAGAAGTGGAATACAAAAGGCAAATCACCTGGCCTTGGCAAAGTATTTGGAGGAAGACCTTGCTAGTGAAGCAGATCATCAAATACAAAATCCCGGTGTACAGCAATCTCAGATTGAAACATCTGAAGACAATCACTATGTATGGCCTTGGATGGGAATCATAGTTAATGTAGTGCCTGATACAAAAGACAGAAAAAGTTTGCTTGACAAACAGTACTGGTTTAAGAGGTTTGCTAAATATAAACCATTGGATGTTCATACCTTTTGGAATGAACGTGATCCAACCGGACAGGCAATAGTGAAGTTCAGTAATGATTGGAACGGGTTCGTGAAAGCAACAGAATTTGAAAAAGCATTTGAAGCGGAGCATTACAGTAAAAGGGACTGGAATGAAAGGAAAGACCATCCTGGTTCAGATGTATATGGTTGGTGTGCACGTGCTGATGATTATCAATCTGTGGGACCAATTGGGGAGTTTCTCCGCCAGGAAGGAAAATTAAGAACTTTTGATGATATTTTCCAGGAAGCTGCTGAAAACAAGAACAATGTAGTTGCAGACTTGGCCAATAAAATTGATTTGACAAATGAAAATTTGCATCAACTACAGTACAAGTACAATGAAAAAACAATGTCTTTAAGTAGGATGCTTGGAGAGAAGGACAAACTACACTATGCTTTTGTTGAAGGTTAGTTCCTCTCTTACAGTTGGTCTGTATGTGTTTTTCTATGTTGTTGTGCATATGTTTAATTGCAAAACATTGAGTGCATTTGGAAGTGCTGTCCAGACTCTTGTAGCAATTTAAAAGAAGCAATGAGGTGTTGTTGACAAAAGTGGTGCATGGTGGATTATCATTTTTAAGGGTTTTGCCTCCATTTTTAGCACTTAAGCTCTAAAATCAAGCTCTTGGGTTTTGGAGCTTTCAAGTGAAGCTCATAAGCTAAATAAATCTTTTTGGTTTTTGCAAAAACTGAATGCCCTTATTTTAAATCACATAATTTCAATGCACAATATGTGACCTGTTAAAATTTGTTTTACCAAAAATACTCTTGTTAAAATCAAATCTTTTATGTAGTTGATAATCTTTATCTAACTATTGAAGATAATTCCATTTGTAAAATGTTGTTTATGATTATTTGCTCAAGTTACAATTATTATATTTACTAGTTTATTTTAAATGCGAAAACAAAATTTAGTACAATGAAGAATACATAATCTTCGGTGATGTTTCCTAGTCAGTGTTTAATCAACACATTTCAAAGTTTATGTGAATATATATTAGTTAGTTTGTGGTTCATTAGAACTTTCATGTTGCCAAAAAAATAATTAATAATAACCATTCTCATGAGAGTTTAAACCTTTAATAAGAGTGTTTTCCATGGCAAAGCCTGAACTCTACTGTAGCACAGAACTTCAGAATGCTTCATATGGTGTTTTTCCTAAAGGGTTTGAAAACCAAAGTATAGTTATCCCTTTATACCATGTACTTTGATCCCTTTGTTTACAAATAACCAAATTTTTCTGAGCTGTTTAGACCAAATAGCAAATTTATATTAGGGGTTTTCTTTCATTGATGAAACATGAAACCAAATATAGATTAATTCCTAAGTTAGTTTTAATTGTTAAACACATATATTTCTTTAAATAGGATATTAACTTGATGTTTTTCTGATTACTGTGGATATTAACTTCAAGGATCAGAAAGAACCAGAATGCCAAACCTTCAGTAACATAGTTCCAGGTATTTGGCTCTATGATTATGTAAAACTCACTTTTTTTTCCATCAGAAACAAGGAAGCTGCAGAGGGTGGCACGGGAAAATATCCGGAGGATTCTTGAAGAGCAGGAAAAATTGAATTATGACCTGGAAATTAAGAAAAGGAAACTAGATTGCTGGAGCAAAGAACTGAACAAAAGGGAGGCGCTAACTGAACGCGAGAAACAAAAACTTGATGAAGACAAGAAAAAGGTAATGCTGCATGCTAAGTCGATCAATTATTGTAAATGGCAATGAAGTTTAACCATCAGCCACTGATGTTCATGCTGTACTTTGTATTGTTGTTTAGCTAGATTAGTTCTCTCGAAACTTTCAGGTCATCTGGGCATGGCCTTATATTTTGTGAGAGTTCCTGAATGGTTTATTTAACAGGATATATCTCTAATGCAGTGTTCTAATTCAACACTAAATTTTAGCAGTGTTTCAGATTACAGTATACCTGGGATACTGTCTTTGAATATGTAAAATTCTTCATGAGTAATTTTCTAAACACTCCTGAATTCTGCTATTTATTTGTAATTATGCTTATGATACTTTACAATTTTCTTCTCAGAATGATGTAAGAAACAATTCACTTCAGATGGCTTCAATAGAGCAAAAGAAGGCAGATGAGAATGTCTTAAGACTTGCTGAGGAGCAAAAGGTGTGTTGTTACATGTAATGCTTTTAACTAAATTCTAAATTATAATTCTCTTTGTCATCTCATGTTTTAATGTGTTGGAGCTGTTTCATGGAATGGATGCTGCTTGTCTTGTGTATCCCGGTTGCTAACATAGTACTTATTGTGATAGATCTCACTGTGAGAGAGAGCTGTTGACATTTGTTCTGGAAGGTGAGAGAGAGAGAGAGAGAGAGAGAGAGAGAGCTGTGGTCGGACGCTCTGCCAACCAAGTGAAGGCAACCAAACATTGGCTGAGCACACTTGCACGGCCAACATTATCGACCTAGGGGCCAGTTGAAATGGTCCTTAGGATAGAAGATTTCTGGCAATCGAGAACAAAACTTTTAATGTCGTCTTTTGAGGGGAAGAATTGAAAGAAATAAGGATGTGTGAGAATTTGAGGGCTTTAGGGTTTCAATTGCATTTTGGAAAGATGAAGTGCACTGGTTGCTGGAAGGGGCACTCACCTTCCAGATTTGTCTGAACGGAAAATTGTTCTCGATGGGCTCTTCTTTTGCCAAATCTCGGTAGAAGAACCTAATAGTGAAATTCCCAGTTGCACTGAGTGTCCGAACTGGTTGGTCATAATTCTCGTTTAATGAAACTGACTCCAAGGTACTCAAAAGAGATTCATATTCATTTATTTCCCAGTCATTGAGATTCTGCAAGACCTCCAGATTCCACTCCCTGTGTTCCCCACCATCTCTAAAAGACACTAGCAGAAATTTCCTTATAACGTGCAATGGTAAAAAACTGAAGGAACCTGTCTCTCAGCGCTCCTCCTTCAAACCAGAAGTCCGACCAGAAACCAATTCTCTCGCCATCTCCTATTCTCCAATTAATGTATTTCTGAAATTTTTTCTATCCTATATAATTTCTTTTTCCACAACCCCTTACTATACGGTCTAGCTAATACTCTAGAGTATCACCCTCTATCCATAGTGCCGTATTTCACCTCTATAACCTTCCTCCAAGGAATACCTCCTCTTTCATAAAGCACCACATCCACTTATCCTGAAGTGTCTGATTCATCTGAGTTACATATCTCAAACCCAGTCTCTGCTGACCCAATTCTCTATGACCTTATTGATATCCTGATTGACATGTAGATACTTTTGTATATGGGTTAGTACCCTTTTGTGCTTGTATATTAATGAAACATATTATACTTTTTATTTCAAAAAAATTAATTGCTAATTTCTAGGATTTTATGTTTATGAAAATTGTCTTAGTGTAAGTCTTATTTTTAGTTTTTAGTGACATGGATTTCTCTCTTTTCAGAGGGAGAAGGAAGAGGCTCTGCATAAGATACTTGAGCTAGAAAGACAGCTAGATGCTAAACAGAAGTTAGAAATGGAAATCGAAGACTTGAAAGGGAAACTAGAGGTGATGAAGCATCTTGGAGATGAAGATGATGCAGCTGTCCAAAAAAAGGTGAAAGAGATAACGGATGAATTGGCTCAGAAGATTGAGGATTTAGCTGATTTGGAGGAAGTAAATCAAGTTCTTATTGTCAAAGAACGCCAGAGCAATGATGAGCTGCAAGAAGCACGTAAAGAATTAATTAAGGTATAACTTCTTTTTTATTTTATTTTTGGGAATTTATTTGCAGTAGTGAATTTGAGCATATGATTTTGGTATATAATATGTTGATTTTAATAGATGCCCGAGTTTGCAATTTGGTTTTCTAGCATCCATTGGACAAGCCATGACCAATAGGTTTAAACTTGACTGGAAATTTGAATACTACTGTACTTATCCTGAATACCTTTTTCAATGGATTCTAGTGGATAGCTGAATGTTACTTAAAAAACAAAACAAAATTGATCACTAATCACCTGAAAAACTTCAAATGACAGTATTTCACAAGCTGTTGTCTTGCTAACTCCTTGACGATATTGGAACTGGATATTGGAACTGGCATCAAACGCATTTATGAAATTGTGTGTGTAAATATTCTTAGCTTATTTTGTATTTCAAGTAATAGCCTGGATTAGTTATGGCTTCACATGCTCCGGCTTATCAATAAACATTTAAGTTATGAACAATCTCTATGTGCAGGGTTTGACAGAGCTGTTGGGCAACCGCACTAATATTGGGATTAAAAGAATGGGAGAACTTGATCAAAAGCCTTTCCTGAATACTTGCAAGCAGAGATTTCCTATTGCAGAAGTAGATGTAGAGGCCTCTACTCTTTGCTCATTGTGGCAAGAAAATCTGAAAGATCCAGCGTGGCATCCATTCAAAATCACAAATGATGGAGGCACTGCACAGGTACACTCTGCATATTTTTTCACATTTCAGTGCGTGATTCTCGTGTATTACCAACTATTTGGAAAAAGGGGACTCCCGGTAACCTTACAAAAAGACTCGATGTTCTGAACTCCGGTCGAATGAAGGATCCATTCTACTGCCCCCTGTCATCTGCCCCTTCTGAGTTGTGAATAGAGTTTAAGCAAAACTATTCCATCTATTGAAATTCCCAATCACACACATTTGGTTTGAAAGGCACATCTGTAGATGCCACCTTTGATAGCTACAATCCATTAAACAATTTCTACATGAAATATTGTTTTCTATAGCTATAACAAATGTCTAAGAATTTTGCTCCAGAGGCACCTATCCACACCAAGAATTATGTAAAAATTTGTGGATTCACTCTTGTTCACCATAAATGGAACCAGCAGGAGAAACTCTTCCCAATCCCTTGTTATACTGTTCCCAATCCCTTAGGAAAAATTAAGCACTCTCCTTTTTAAATGCTGGTACTTGAACTGATCTTCAGGACTTACCTCAAATTATCTATTTTGAGCATCCTCCAATTGTTTGGCCATACTTCTAGAATAAGAAAGGACCTAAAGCAAATAGGTATGCTTAAGATAATAATCTTAATGAGGGTAATGTGTCCATCAGAAAGCTTTTTAATCTCTTTTCAAACTTTTCAAGAATAGGGCTAGAATCACAAGTATCATTGTGCTATACACCCAAAGGAGAACTTACTTAGACCTGGGCTGCCAGCGTATGTCCTTCAATAAATAAGCCATTCCTCAAATGAGAGAAAGCCCACAAAACCGAATTGGTTTGGGCTCATATATTCCATCGATTATCTTTTCTTCCATAATCTATTTCCTTCATAGACAGTGACCCTCAAGATGTGCTAAAGTTCCTTGTGATAAGCACACATTCATTCACCTTTATGATGTCTGTACTGAGATGAAATAAAAAATGTATTTACTTCTGATTCCATCACAAGGTGCATATAGCACAGGCTGGGGGGAGAGGGAAGAGATATCTCATCTTTTGACCTCCGACATTTAACTGATTGATTCTTTATGGCTTCAAGGAGAAACTTAGACCAGATTGTATTTGTTGTAGGAAACAATATTTTAAAAACCTGAAAATAGAAAGTATGTTTAGTTATTGAAACATGTTTTATTATTATGTGGCTTAAAATGAAAAATAATGACATAATTAATGTAGAAATTTATATTATTAAAAATATAGTTCACATGCTTTTTAATTAGGAGTAGTTGTATTTCTTAATTTTTAGTTATTTTGAATCAGAAAGGATAAGATGGAATCTTCAAACAAGAAAATATAGAATACTGAAAAGTTGAAATGAAAAGAAAAGTAAAAGCAGTTATGTGGAGGATAAAGTAAGTGTGAGTTTGGCTGGTTGCTTGGGGGAAGATAACTTAATTTTATGTTTATGTAAAATTAAATTTACATTCCGAATGGTTTCCAAAAATGAAAACATCTTTTTTTAAGGTTTCTAATTTTTCGATGCAATCAGAAAATATTTTTAAATACTATTGTACTACACATATTTTTTCTTTATTTTAAAAAAAGTGAATTTTTCTCAAAACTAAAAAAAAGAATTTTCTTAAACTTAACAGGTCTTCAATATTTAGCAGTTCAATTACATTTGACAATGGTGAATGTTGCAGGAAACAGTAGATAAAGAAGATGAAAAGCTAAAAAATCTCATACTAGAATGGGGTGAGGAGATTCATAAGGCTGTGGTGACAGCTTTGAAAGAGTTAAACGAGTATAACCCAAGTGGGAGATATGTTGTTCCTGAGCTTTGGAATTTCAAAGAAGGACGCAAAGCCACTCTAAAGGAAGTCATTGGTTATGTCGTGAAAAATATTAAGTCACTTAAGCGTAAGAGGGCTTGATCCTAAGGTTCGTATCTATAGCTTATTTTGAAGTTCTAGTTTTTGTAGTAGCTTGTTGATGAGGTTGAATAGAGTTTTTGTTGATTGTTAATCTTAGGAATAATATTTTTCCCAAAGCATTGTAAAATTGCTTCAAAGCAAGAGGACGTAAATGTAAAGACTCGAAACTTAAAAAAAAATAAAGTCATGAATTAAGTACAGAAGTGAAATAATAGAGTTTAGGGTTCACATTTCTTACACAATAATTTAAGATGTCCGATAAGGATACGAGAATGTCTCTTCTAAAATAACAAATGAAAATCAAATAAATAAATAAAAGGCAAATAACTGAGTATTTTAGGACGACTTTCACTAACTTTTAAAGGGAGTTCAGGTAGTGAACTTATTCACAACCCTCTTGTTGATCGGGATCTGGGTCCTAATCCTCTTTGATCTAAAATAGTTAATGAAATGATGAGTTATACTAGTTAAGTAAGAATATCACACTACTCACCAATACAGAAACTGAAGGTTGGTAAAAATCATAAAAACAACCAATAAAACTCTTGATTTAAGTAAATTCATTTATTGTAAGAAAAATCATTTATTACATATATTTAACGTTGCGAGATTTTCAAAATCGACTTATAGAGATAATAACTCAAATAACATTTCAATCTCATATTCAAGTGAGAAAGAATAATAAATCTTTTTATTTGTTTACTGGTATCCTTGATGGTCCACAGGGATGTTCCACTACGCATGAACTCATATCCAACATTATCAGCAAACCGACTATCCCCATGCCCCGTCTGGTATGAGCACCAAAAATACTATCTCTCAATATTCCGTTTGGTATGAGGGTGAATTGGGTCGTCCTCATACCTCGTCCGGTATGAGCGCCAAAAATACCAATTCTCGATACCCCATCCAATATGAGACAATATTCACAGTAGGGTTCCTTATGTATCTGATCTGTCCATCATTTATTAGGATATCTAGTAAGGCTACCATTCATTAATTCTCATGACCAAATAATTTGTCGTTTGCATATTAATTACTAATTTCACAAATCAACCGTAAATTACGCAAGACAAACGATATATATATTAAGGAAGTACAATTGAATTTTTTAACAATTTCAGTATATCATCATGTATTTTAAGCTATAAATTCAATAATCAGTTAAACAAAATAATAAATAAATGACTAACCAGTTTTCGGCTCCATTGGTAACTTACAATTATTTTCAAAATTTTTTAAATTATACAAAATACCATATTACTGATTATTAAGTTTCAGAGAATAAAGTGAGTGATTCTTACTTGAATCGGTGTGCGAAATATCGAACTTTCTACTACACCTACTGCAGTCTCCAGGTTTACTGAATTTTTCTGCAAAGATTAAAACACACTTCACGTACCTAAAAATACCCCAAAAAATCCAAAATCGATGTTAAAAATCTTTTCTAACCAATTTTGGAATTCCAGCATGGCGGCATTGCCATGCTCCGGCGACAGCACTGCGCCTGTGGTGGTGGTTTACTTCGGACTGGCCGTTTTCAACCAGTTTTGGCCAATTTCGACCAGTTTTATACCCATCTCTGCGAGAAAATACATTAGGAGGCTTAGGTTGGCTGGTAAAATTAAAAAAACAAAAATCTACCGGCATTGAAATTTTCCAGTGTGGTGGCTACGTCGGCTCACCTTTGCTGTTGAGCGTTTTTCTTCAGTCAATATGTATAAAATAGAACAGTGAATACAATAGTGGAAAAATCGCACGAAATGGGAAACTAGAAGAGGTTTATCAGAGGAGGTTTCAGGTTTTGTCCGCAGTGCCGCCACTAGACTTTGCCCGTATTTTTTCTCACCTGCCGTTCTTTTTGCTCCGATTTGGCTATGGTGGTGCTCGAAATTAAATTCCGAACGGATAGGAGAATATTTACCTTTTTTGGCGGTCGAATGTGACTCCGGCGCGGCGAGGGTCGGCAGTCGGTTTTCTTCTTCGGCGGGAGGCTGGCAGCTAGGGTTTGGATTTGATGTGATGCGAAAATATTTATATTTATCTCGTGTTAATTTGGGCCGTTCATCGCATTTGATTTGAACCGCTCGATAGCGTTTAAAGAGGTAATGAATATGGACTGTTTATCGCGATTTAATCTCGATCGTACGATCGTGTTTAAAGAGAGAACGAATTTGGGTTGTTCATCGCGTTTAATCGCGACCAACCCATCGCACCTAAGGAGGGAATGGATCTGGACCGTCCACGCGCGCGGGAATGCTTTCGGGCTGTCCGATCGCGGGGCACGCGAATCGTCAGCATGGCCTCCCACGTGGCACCGAGCCTGCGTGCCTTGCCACGCGGGCCGCTACAGTTCGTCGGGACTGTTGATTAAGCGGTCCTACATGGCGTAATTTTTCTTAATTACGTTTTGATTTTCTAGTTTTTTATTTTTCTTTCAAAAATATCATCCGAACCCAAATTTTCACCAATTGTTTCCAAAATTATTTTTCAATTTCATTCTCAACATATTTTTTTCCTAATTTCACGTTAAATAAAAATTATTAATTTCAAAATTAGATTTTTGTACATTTTTTAAATTTTAAAATTAATTCTGGGGCAAATTCCGGACTTGGATATTACAACTTTTTCCCCCTTAAAAGAAATTTGATCTCTCAAATTTGTTTTCTTCTCACTCAATCAAACAGTTGAGGATATTGGGTTTTGAAATCTGATTCTAGCTCCCATGTGGCCTCTGTGTGTGTGATTCTGCCATAAGACCTTAACAAAGGAAATTTTTCAATTGCAGAGTACTCTTCTCTTTCGGTTCACAATACCCGCCGATACCTCCTTATAGAACAGATCTTTCTAGAGTGAAAGAGTCTCGTGGGCCAAGATGTAAGAGGGGTCTGAGTTGTATTTGCGTAACATGGACACATGGAACACATTATACTTTAGATAGTTCTAGTGGTAGTGTCAGTCTGTAGGCGGCGGTACCAATTCTATCTAAAATTTCAAATGGCCCAATAAATCGAGGATTTAGTTTTCCCTCTTGTCAAACCTATTGATTCTCTTGAAACGAGTGACCTTAAAGAACACTCGATCACCTTTCTCAAATTCCAAATCCCTCCTTCAGCTGTCTGCATAACTTTTCTGTCTGTTCTGAGCCGTCTGGATGTTCTTTTTTATTTTAACTATTTTAGCTGTAATCTCCTTCACAAGATGTGGGCCGAATAATTTTCTATCATCCACCTTTTCCCAACAGATCGGCGATCTACATGGGTGGTCATATAACGCATCGTACGAAATCATGCCGATACTTGCTTGGTAGCTGTTATTGTAGGCGAACTCTATTAAGGGTAAATGATCATCTCAATGGCTCATGAAGTCAATAACACAAGCTCGTAGCATATCCTCCAGTGTGCGAATCGTGCTTTCTGATTATCCATCAGTTTGAGGGTGAAATGCGGTACTAAGAGACAGTTTGGTTCTCATATCTTGCTGAAAACTAAACCAGAACCGAGAAAATGTACCTAGGATTCCTGTCGAATAGTACTGTCACTAGCACTTCATGTAACCTAACTATCTCCTAGATATATATTCTTATTAACTTATTTAAGGGGTCGGTCATCTTAATGGCTAAGAAGTAGGAAGACTTAGTGAGCCAGTCAACAATTACTCAAATGACATCATGTTCCGAGCGTGTCCTAAGTAATCTTGTCACGAAATCCATTGTGATGTGTTTCTACTTCCACTCCGGAATTGGTAATTGTTGAAGTAGCCCGTCTGGGCGTTGATGCTCCGTCTTGACTTGCTGACACACCAGACACTTGAAATCAAAGTCAGCCACCTCTCTTTTCATCCCGTTCTACTTAAATCGAGGTCATATACTTTGATACATCTTAGTGCTTCCGAGATGCATGACAAACTTTGAATTATGAGTTTATGTCATGATGTCCATTTTCAGCTCACTATCACATGAAACACACACTTTATCCTGAAATCTGAGCAACCCGTCAGCAGAAACTTGAAATTCTGAATTTACTCCCTTCTGCATCTTTCCTGATGGTTGTTAGGGTGGAATTGGTGGATTAGACTTCCTTTATTCTCTGGATCAACTCAGGTTGAACAATCAGGTGAGCCAAGCATATAACTCTCTTCAGGTCATTAAGTCGTACCTGTTGTGCAGCCCCTATTACCCTGTATTTTGAAACCATTAGGTGAGCTAATATACCTGTACTTTTTCTGCTGAGTGCGTCGGCTATCATGTTACTCTTGCTCGGGTGATACAATATGTTGCAATCGTTGTTTTTGAGGAGTTCTATCAATCGTCTCTGACGCATGTTGAAATCCTTTTGAATGAATATGTGTTTCAAGTCTTATGGGTGGTATAGATTTGAAAAGTCTACTCATACAAGTAATTGCGCCAATTTTTTAAGACGTGGATAATCGCGGTAAGTTCTAAGTCATGAGTGAGATAGTTTTTCTCATGACTCTTCAACTACCTAAACCCATAGGTTATGACTTTCGCATGCTGCATCAGAACACAACACAACCCCAGGTAGGAGGCATCACTATAAACTGTATATTCACCTGATCCGCTCAGTAAGGCCAATACAGGTGCAGTAGTCAACCGTTTTTTTAGTTCCTAAAAGCTCCTTTCACAGTTCTCGTTCCACTCAAACTTAACATTCTTCTTTGTGAGCCGAGTCAAAAAAGCAGTTAGGCTAAAAAATCCTTCCACAAACCTGCGGTGATAACCTGTCATCCCCAGAAAGTTACGAATCTCCTTAACTGATGTCAATTTCTCCTAACCGAGCACTGTTTCAACTTTTTCGGGATTCACTGATACTCCATCCCTTAATATGATGTGTTCTAGGAAGGTAGTCTACTCGAACCAAAACTCACACTCAACTTTGCATACAATTTCTTTTTTCTGAGAACCTGCAAAACTTGAGTCAAATGGTGAGCGTGTTCCTCTCTGCTTTTTCAATAAATTTGGATATCATCGATAAATACAATGACGAACTGATTCAGGAATTGTATGAAAACTCTGTTCATTAAATCCATAAAGATGGCGGGTGCGTTGGTTAGTCCAAATGGTATGACCAGGAACTCATAGTGTTCGTACCTAGATGGGAAAGCTGTTTTGGGAATGTCTTATGCCTTAATTTTTATCTGATGGTAACCTAAACGCATGTCTATTTTGGAAAAAACCTGCGCATCCTGCAACTAATCAAAAAGGTCATCAATCCTGAGGAGGGAGTACTTGTTCTTGATCGTGATCCTGTTCAGTCTTCTGTAGTCAATACATAACCTCAACATCTCATCCCCCTTCCTTGCAAATGTAACTCCAGCACCCTAAGGGAGCATACTATGTCGGATGAACTCACTATCTTGCAATTAATTGATCTGCTTCCTTAACTCTTCCATTTCGACATGACTCATGCGTTAAGGGGCAATCAAGATAGGCTGGGTGTCTGACTGAAGATGTATGGTGAATTCAATTTCTCTGTCCACTAGCAGTTCAGGTAGTTCATCAGGAAACACATTTGGGAAGTCTCGAACTACCGAAATCTCTCGAATATAAATTTCTTTCTTATGTTTGCCTAGTTGGAGAAAATAGCCGAGTTAAAGCACTTGGTAATAGGAAAATTGTCATGAGGGAATAATGTTTTAAAAATTTTATTAATTTGTAAATGACTCTTCATTAGAAGTGTTGAATACAAGTTTCTTGTGAAAATAATTTACGGTGGCGTAATATTTCGCTAGCTATCTGCGGTGTGAAACCGGGGGTCTAAGGTTCTCCACTGCTGAAAGAAAAAATGCGAATGTTTCTCTCTACTATCTGTGCCTTGGTCAGAACGGTTGAGTAGGTACTGAGCTCGAACACATACAGCTGCTGTTTAATCTTATGACGGAGGCCCCATTCGAACTTCCTTGCCTTTCTACCTTCATCCATCATGCTCTCAGGGGAATACCAGTCTAACTCTAGGAACTTTCGGGCATACTCTGACATAGTTATATCGTTCTGGACTAGGTGTGCAAACTCCATTTCCTTCAGATGTCGGAGATGCTCTGGGAGGTACTCTGCGTTGAAGGCCATCAGGAACTGTTCCCAAGTGACTGGGACGGACATGGTGGCCTACTTGAGTTGCCACCAGCGACTTGCCTTTTCCACCAGCATATAGGTAGCGAGTATAACTCTCTATTCGAGAATCACCCAAAGAGTCTTGAAAACCTCTTCTGTCTCAATTAACCAGTGCTCAACCTCAACCTCTTCAAAGGAGGATGTCCCTACAAAAGTAGATAGGTTTAGTCTTTTGTACCTCTCAATGTAGTATGGGTTCATCATGGGTGGAACTAAGTCCCGTGGAAGAGTGACTGGATTGTGCTGGGGAGGGACCGGATGGCTTGTGGTGATACTAGATGATATGATGGAGGCACTAGATTGTACTGTGGTGGTGCTGGGTGATGCGATTGGGGTACCGGACTATACTGTGGTGGTGCCGGGTGATGCGGTTAGGGCACCAGACCATACTGTGGTGGTGTCGGATGGTACCGTGGAGGAACAGGCTCGTACCGAGGTGGCTCAGAATCCTCCCGCTGCAGATGTGGCTCAAACTGTGACAACGGGAGAGGGTCGGGTAGCTCCCTCCTTTCCTCCCGGGTCTACTGGGCAGCGATGAATCTCTCCAACATTTTAAATAGTCGGTCAACATCCTGTTGAAGCGGACCCTCCCAGGCTACTCGGTTTAGTAGGGATTTTCCTCTCCTCATCTATCTGTACCTGTATTTCACAAGAAATAATTGAGTGATAATTCGTTTTTTGGTATTATCTTAGGTCTTTATGTAAGAAATGATTCCAATGAACGCGGCTCTGATATTACCTGTAAAGGTCCGAAACTTAAAAGGAAATAAGTCATGAATTAAGTGCGGAAGTGAAATAATAGAGTTTAGGGTTTACATTTCTTACACAATAATTTAATAGGTCCGATAGGATTACAAGAATATTCATTCTAAAAGAACAAACGAAAATAAAAAAAATAAATAAAAGATAAATAACTGAGCATTTTAGGACAACCTTCACTAGCTTCTGAAGGGAGTCCAGGTGGTGAATTTATTTATAACCCTCTTGTTGATTGGGATTTAGGTCCTGATTTTCTTTATTTGAAATAGTTAATGAAATGGTGAGTTACAGTAACTTAATAAAGTTATTACACTACTCACTGATATAGAAATTGAAAGTTGGTAAAAATTATAAAAACAATCAATGGAGTTTTTGATTTAAGTAAATTCATTTATCATAAGAAAAATCATTTATTGCATATATTTACCGTTGCGAGATTTCGAAAATTAACCTATGGAAACAATAATTCAAATAATATTTCAACCTCATATTCAAGTGAATAAGAACAATAACTTTCTCTTTTTATTTGTCTACTGGTATCCCTGGAGGTCCACAGGGATGTCTCACTACGCGTGAACTCATATCAAACATTGTCAACAAACCGGCCGTCCCCATACCCCATTTGGTATGAGCGCCAAAAATATCATCCCTCAATACCCCGTCCGGTATGAGGGTGAATCAGGTCGTCTCTATACCCTGTCCAGTATGAGCGCAAAAAATAACAATCATCGATATCCCATTTGGTATGAGGCAACGTTCACGGCAAGGTTCCCTATGTACCCGGTTCGTCCACCATCTCAAAAGATATCCAGTAAGGTTACTATTTATTAATTCACATGATCAAACAATTTTTCTATTGCATATTAATCATCAATTTTACAAATCAACCATAAATCACGCTAAACAAACAATATATATATCAAGGAAGCACAATTGAATCATTTAACCATTTCAGTATATCATCATGTATTTAAAGCTACAAATTCAACAATCAATTAAATAGGGCAACAAATAAATGACTAACTGGTTTCCGACTTCATTGGTAACCTGTAATTATTTTCAAAATTTTATAAATTATACAAAATACTATATTACCGACTATTAAGCTTCAATTCCATAACAGAGATAAGGTGATGAATTCTTACTCGAATCGGTGTCCGAAACAACGAACCTTCTGCTATGCCTACTAGCAGTCTCTGAGTTTTTTGAATTTTCCTGCGAAAATTAAAACACGTTTCACGTACCTAAAAATACCCCTAAAAAACTCAAAATCGGTGTTAAAATCTTTTCCAGCCAATTTTGAAATTCCGGCACAGCGGCATTGCCATGCTCCGATGATGGCACTGTCGCCAGTAGCGGTGGTCTGTCTCGGCCTGGCCGTTTTCAGCCGGTTTTATACTAATTCCTGCGAGAAAACACGTTATGAGGCCTAGGTTGAACGGAAATAGTCAAAAAAAGAAAACCTACCGGCGGCGGAATTTTTCGGTGTGGCAGTTTTGCCGTCTCACCTTCGCACCTGGGCTTTTTTTTCGTTCAACCTGTAGAAAACAGAACGGTGAACACAATGGTGGAAATGTCGCACGAAACGGAAAACGGGAAGGGGCTCATTGGAGGAAGTTTCTGGTTTTGCCCGCAGCACCATTGCTGGGTTTTGTCCGTGATTTCCGGCTCACCCACCTTTCCTTTTGCTCAGATTTGGCGATTTAGGCTATCGAAATCAAATTCCGAGCAGAATTGAGAATTTTTACCTTTTTTGACAGTCGGAGGTGACTCCAGCACAGCGGCGGGCAGCAGTCAGCTCTCTTCTCCGATGACTGGTTCTTCTTCTCCGGCGGGAGGCTGGCGGCTACGGTTTGGGTTCGATGTGATGCGATTGATCTTGACCGTCCATCGCTTTTGATCTCGATCGTACGATTGCATTTAAAGATAAAATAAATCTGGATTGTCCATCGTGATTTGATTTCGACCGTACAATTGCGTTAAAAAGAGAACGAATATGAGTTGTTCATCGCATTTAATCGCAACCGTTCGATCGCGTCTGAGGAGGGAACGGATCCGGACTATCCACGCGCGCGGGAATGCTTTCGGGTCGTCCGATCGTGGGGCATGCAGATCGCCAGCGTGGCCTCCCGTGTGGCACTGAGTCAACGTTCCTTGCCATGCGACGCGCTTCGATTCGTCATGGCTGCTGACTGAGCGGTTCTAAATGATGCAATTTTTTTTAATTGTGTTTTGACCCCTAATTTTCGATTTTTTTTTCAAAAGCTCTTTCCGAACCTAAATTTTTACTCATTTTTTTAAAATTGTTTTCAATTTCATATTCAACTTATTTTTTCTCTAATTTTACGTTAAATAAAAATTTATTAATTTTAAAATTAAATTTTTATATATTTTTTAAATTTTAAAATTAATTTAGGAGCAAATTCTAAAACCAGTTATTACATAATATCTTGCCCATAGAATTTTAGACTGAGCCCATTAGGTGGTGAAAAATGTTTTTTTTTTTTTTAATCTACAACTTAACTCAAAGGTGGTCTCAGAAAATATTGGCATTTGAAAATTGTCTCTCACATGATGTTCAGCCCCTTCAATTGGAATTTGGTTATGTGATTCTGCTGTGGAATAATCAAAGCATTATGTTTGGATTTGACTAAATTGGACCATAACATCACATCCCCCTTAAGAAGATTCTTTTGTGCCAGCAAGAAGTTGTGATAGTAGAATGGAGTTGCAATAGATTATTTAAATATATTAGAAATTATAATTTCATTAGATATAAAACTAATATACTATTTAGAATATATTATTATAGTTTTGGTAACTTTAGGATTTAATTTTTTTATTTATTGTAAATATTTCCTATTTGTATTGATATTAGAATTCTTAATATTATTAGCATCAGTTTCATATCTTATATTAGGACTAGCATTTCCAGTCTTATTAGTTTTAGTATTTTTTAGTTTAATCAATAAAAATTACTTCGGGAGCACTATAAAATTTTTAAGAATTTTTCGATATTTGATTGTGTGATTTAATAAACTTTTTAAGTGTGATACTTAAGAACCCTAAGTGTGAGATCTAGTTTTTTTTTTTTTAAATTTCAAAGTAAGCAAATTTAACTCTAATTTTTCCTACATTAATTTAGTATTAGAACTAAAAAAATCCTTACTAAAAAAATCCTTCATCCAAATTCTTAAAATCCTATGCCCAAAGATACCAAATCCATCTAGCAAAAAAAAAATCTAAAAACTAGTACAAATTTGTGGGTCAGTTCCTGTTTTGGCTGGTCAAATGCTACTGACCAATTTTACCGAGTCAAATACTACCTCAATTTCTTCCATCGAGTAAAAGGCATTCTGGCAAAGCGTCACAGTCAAAGGTTTTCATATCACCTAGTGTTGATTTTGGAGAAAAAAATATAAACTTTATTTTTTTTTACGCTTTTTATGTTATTATATTTGAGATATTTATAGAATTTTTAATTTATACATAAGAAAATTATTATTCTAATAGAATTCTGATTACATGAGATTACTATTATCGTAAAATTCTAATTACATCATCTCAACTAATTAAATAATAAAATATTTTAATCAACACAACTCCTAAAGTTGATGTAAAAATATCACGCATGCTCAACTTGTAAATTAAGTTCTAAAGAGATTTGTTACAAACCCAAAGACAATGATCGGAAATAGAACGGTCCGGTAAAGAAGCGGCGGCACTTGGAAAATGACTAGAGAAGGCTGGTCGTAATGGCTTGTGGGTGGAGGAATCAGATCGGCACCGGTATCAAAACCAGAGGCAGACGCGCACGAAAGAGCCAGAAAAAGGAATAGAGAAAGCTGGTCGGAGTGGCTCGCGCATGGAGGAATCGGATCAGCACTAGTGTCGTGAAACCAGAGGCAGACGCGCGCGAAAGAGCTGAAAAAAGAATAAGAGAAAGATAGTCGAAGTGGCTCGCACGCGGAGGAAATAAATCTGCGTCGGATCGCGAAATCTGTCTTGGTGCGGTCGGGTGTGTGCGATAGAGGGGAATATGTGCCAAATCTGTAAAGTTGGTCCCCGTGAGCACACCAGAAGGCCAATTCGAGCCAGAGGAGAAGATTTCCGGCAGCATGTGTGGCTCACGTGCTCAATAAAGACCACCGCAGTAGGCGCGGCAGGCTGGCGGTGAGGCAGACTCGTGGTTTGGGAGTGGATTTTTGATACACAGGTACCAACTCAACCTATTGTGCTATTTAGGGTTTTAAGAAAACCTTGAAAGCAGAACTCTAAAATAGTTATATTTGACTCTAATACCATGTTGATTTGGAAAAAAAATATAAATTTTATTTTTTCACGGCCTTTATACTGTTATATTTAAGATATTTATAAAATTCTCAACTTACAGATAAGAAAATTACTATTCTATTAGTAAAATTTTAATTACATGAAATTACTATTTTCGTAAAATTTTAATTATATCATCTTAACTAATTAAATAATAAAATATTCTAATCGACACGTAACATTTTACAAAGTTTTGGTAATACATGATGAGGCCCAAAGCCCCTTAAACTGTCAGCTTTAATGTAGTGAAAAACTATTTAAACATAACGAATTTAAATAAATAATGCTGAAAAATTTAATTCATCAAGATTTTTAAAGGTTGATTAAGATTTGGCTAATCCAAACTGTATGTCGAAGAATTCTTAGAGACTTTGGTGTGTTCTAAATGCATTTTCTCCACATCATTCATATGCATGATATGTGGTGATGCTCAAACCCAAAGTCCAATTTCATATAGAAGCAAGGCCTGTCCTCCAATAGTTTATCTATCAGTGGCACTGGGACCTGTCTTTTACTTTTTTCTTACTGACAGCCTAATAGTCCACAAAATCGCCAAAATCCATTCCCTTTCTTTCCCAGGAGTCATAGGGAGGAAAAAGAAAATTGCCGAGGTCAAAATGCCATATGTTATCTCAGGACACTGCCCTTCTATCTCATCCTCTTAAAAGTCTTAGTAGCAGTAAGCTGATACTTTATTGGCTCCAACACATGCTCCTAACATAACTCAATGGCCCTGATCGGACGGTGGAGGCAACATGATTGAAGTTAGGAGACAAAATTCAGTGGACAAATCAACCTTACGTGTCGTATATCAGATGCAGAATGAGGTGGTTTCAGATTGCTTAAATAGATTAGAGATTACAGTTCTATTACATATAAAACTATTATACTATAGGGAGTTTATTATTATAGTTTTAGTAATTTCAAGATTTTATTACTATTACTATTTAGTTTTTTATTTGCATTAGTAGTATTTCTTATTCTTAGGAGTAGTATTCCTAATATGATTAGTGTTAGTATTTGTTACTTCAATCTTATTTAGTAAAGATTACTTATGAAACATTAAAAATATCTCCTTAATTTTATTTCTGGAAAAATAATTCAGTTATTCAATAAAATATCTTAAAAGTTTCTTAAATTTTCTGATTGTGTAAAGTAATCACGGTCTCTAGTGTCATGCTCAAGACCTTTTAGATGTGTTTGTAGGAAATTCTAAATATGGTATTTAGGTTTTTTTTTTTTTTTAATTTCAAAAAAAGTGGAGAAATGAACTCTATTTGTTCTAATTCACTAGCGCACGTTTCTCAAGCACTGGAGCATTGCTACTGACAACTGGGCTAGCTGCTTACCAATTTTCAATGTGGATTTTGGCAGGACGTAACTACTACCTTCCTGCATGTGAAAAAGAGGTCATTAATTTGACAAAAGCAATCTATTATGTGGCTGATTCTTTGTGGTACACAAGGGGCATTTTAACCTCAAATACTTATTGGACCTACAGGCGATTGCTTCTCTTTGTTAATGTTAGCTCAACAAATCAACACATTTTAACTCCTCAACGGGATTTGCTGGTCGAGGTAATGAGGTTTTTGACACCTTCTCATGACAACATGACGATCATGACTTACTTGAGGCAGTCTGTTATGGTCCTTACTTAGTATCTTTCTATGGGGTTTTGATTAAAGGCAAAGGAGGTGCAAAATTGGATTGTTATGTGAAGAGGTTGTGGTAGATAAGTCTCTTGGTCTCCCAAAAGCATCTAATCTAGTCTCTCCTGGATTTAGAGTACTTGGCTCTTAAGGGATCAGAAGGTTCTGTCTAACAAGTCTTTAGCTACTATTCAATCATAAGGTTAGGAAATCCATCAAGCACAAGAAGTATACCTGCTTGATTCAGAATTCAGCTTCATGCAATACTTAACCAGATCCCAAAACATAATTACTGGTCCTTAAAATAATTGGAAATCAGTTAGTTGTTTAAGAAGAGTTAGCTACTTGCGCTTTATAACAACAAACAGGATATATGCAAGTGTGGATAGAAGAAGAGTGATTGTGAAAGGCATTGAAGAATAGTAATGCAAGTCTTTTTCCTGTCTCTTTCTGATTCTTATCTCCTGTATTTTTTTTGGTCTCTTTGCTTGGCATCACTATCATATAATGTGGAATTCTTTTTTCTTTTATGGACTGAATGGGATATCAGCGCATAGATTCTCAGAGTGTACGCGTCTATCTCTACTTTGGTTCTCCTTGCATTTCTAATTTTTTGAATGATTTCCTTTATTTACTTCGGTTCTCTTTTTGATAATTTGAGATGGTTTTATGTTCCCATTTTGGCATTTTAGTTAATTTCTTATTCATTCTTGTATTGATATTTATATGCATAACTACAACATAATATGTTATGTTTGAGTTATTATCGTCCATGCTTCAAATTTCTTGATAGTTAAAATTTGATCCTCAAATTGAAAGATGGGAATTAAACTCTCATCCTCAAAGGAATTTAAGATATAGGTGGTGGTCACTCAAATACAAGGAATCGTGTTTTCGTTTTGCATATATTAAAATTAATATGATATCAGAATAGTAAATTGATGAGAAAGTAAATATGAAATTATCTAGATGCAAATTAAATCATCGTAGACTCAAACACTCACATGGATTCTTTAAAAATCAACCCTTTCCCCTCCTAACTGCCTGCAACCCCCTCAAAGAAAAACTGTAGAAGCTTGCTTAAATCTTGTTTTCTTCTTCTTGGCTCATGTTATAGAATTGATGAGTTTCACAAGTGAGTGCATTTTCATTATAGAGAATGATCCGAAATGATGCAAGCTTTATCTTGGTTGGATCTTTGCTGAAGTCAAGAGATGGATATATTCATCAAACTATGTCTTAGGATGTTTCACAAGCCATTGCTATTTCATTCGGACGCAGGGAAGAAGAAGAAAAAGGATGTTATTTTCGAGAATATGATGCAAGTAATAGAACCAGAACTAGGGCTTTTGTTCTCTTGAAGTTGAAGACTGGTGTGTGTATTGAATTACAACAAAGGAACTTCTGTAGAATTGCAGTTTCAGGCGTGGTTAAATTCGGATTCTGTGTATGTTTATCTTTCAGTAACCTTATTATATCTTCTTTATAGTTGCTTATTTTAAGGGTATGTTTGGAGCAAGTGAATTATTCCTAACAAAATTAGTTTAAAACCCTTTAAGTAGAATTAAACAAAATATATTTTAAATTAAAACTATACATACATATATGTATATTTTTGTTTAAGAATATTACATCTATCATTCAAGGGTCCCTTGTGGTTGTTTTGAATATTTGGGTTTAGTTGTTACTTATAATTCTCTACCATTCTTTAAATGTTACAGCATCTTTTTGTCTGTGTTTTGGATAAGTGATATGGAAAGTTTTTCAAAATTAAAAGGGCAAATTTACATGAAATTTGAGACATAAATTAATTTAAATAAAAATTAATAATATATTAATTAAATTATTATTTGTGTCTATAAAGCACTTCCAATTTTATTAAATATTTTAAAATAAAAAATTTAATATATTTAATTAGACCAAAATTCTCCAATTCAGCTTTGGACCGGACCCAACGAGAAATAGTATAATCTTTGAAATATCCAAAAATGATTGTATGTACTTAAAATATTCGGAATTATTTTTAAAAATGTGGTAATAAAACATATGGTAAAAATTAATATACAAAAATTATATAATTTAATGTAAATTTAAATTAAAATTCATATTATAATTGCTTGTTATCACATATAATGTACTACTATACTCAAATAAAAATTAATAGAGAACCATTCTAATCCACAAAAATGAACCTCAATCATGACAACCAACATAACAAGTAGTTTTCAATAAAATTTACATCCATGAATGTTGATGAACATTTTCACATCCCTCAAAAAATTGCACCATCAATCCAAGTTTCATTCATCATCAAATTCATATATTTGAAAGATCAAATACAAATATTTGAACAATTTATGGATTACCGTTTAATCGAAGATTTATAATTTATCAAAAATAAATTAAACTATAGGGTTGATTATATTATTCTAATGTATTAAGACCCATATAGACACCTTACGATATTAAAATATGGACTAATAACATAATATTTGCCAACAAGAAATTATTTTTATGGAAAATAATTCAGGGTTAAATCTTAACACTCACTCCTACATATATATATATAATATATCTCATTGAGGGATGAGAAGGAGAAGACCTAGCGGTTACTTCAAATAGTTAAGACATATTTCCGAAATAAGGTACGCTCGTTTTATATGTTATTTAATTACTTATACGTTGTTTTTTTATATATTATTTAATTACTTATAAGTTGTGTATATAGTCAATCATAAAATTTTCAATTGATATCAGAACTACTTTATATAAAACAAAATATATTAATATGATAACGGACAAAATTTTCTTCTTCTAAAATTTATCATATTTCTTATCCATAGTGGAATGATCTAAGTGCTATTATTATGTGTGTAGATTTATGCCTCATTTACGGATTATATCTAATGAATGTTTATAATTGGTATATGTACGTGTATCTATATATGTATATTTTAATTAAAAGTTCTGACTTTAGTTTTGATTTAGAGTTTAGGTTAGTAAACTGACATTAACGTATTAAAGGTTTTATATTTTTCCATGTTGATGCATGATAATCGATTAAAAACGTTAGGTCAAGTTTAATATATGATTGTTAGGTTTAGATATGTTGAAAAGGCCCCACCTATTAGGTGGGTCGCGCGATCAATTTGCAGAAAATTGGGTCAAACGAGAC
Organism: Carica papaya; assembly: GCF_054855325.1. Classification (NCBI taxonomy): domain Eukaryota; kingdom Viridiplantae; phylum Streptophyta; class Magnoliopsida; order Brassicales; family Caricaceae; genus Carica; species Carica papaya. The sequence goes on along the minus strand of NC_142313.1, from coordinate 40,327,065 downwards.
TCGCCCGATTGTTGGAGAATACGATATGTAACGCCCAAACATGGGTATTTTTGTAATTTTCATATTAATTATTTTTATTAAGTTTATTTAAAAAAAACAAAGAGAGCGCCACGTCAGCAGCCACGTCAGCAGACTCAGTCAGCAGTCCTGGCCAACCAGGACCTACCACGTGGCAAGACCACGTCGACCCGGGGACGGGCCACGTTGGCGATCCGCGTACGCGCGATCGGACGACCCAGATCAAGCGTGCGCACGGACGGCCCAGATGCAATCGCAAAGACGGCCCAGATTCAATCAAAAACGGACAGCTCAGATTAAATCAAAATGGACGGCTGAGATCAAAAGGCGAAGGGGTAAAAATAGAAACCCCACACCTGACCACAAAAACCCTAGCCGCCTGCCCTCGCCGGAGAAGACGAACCAGACGCCGAAGAAGCCGGCCGCCGCCACCCGCCGCCGCACCGGGGAGATTTTCGACCGCCGATCGAGGTAAATTTCATACCCCAACTCTTTTTTCCACGCTGATTTCCCCTGTGGCCAAATCGGAGCCAAAATCTCGGCCAAACGACCGAAAAACACGGCCGAAACCCAGCGGCGCCGCCGCGCCCCTCCTCGGTTTCTGCCTCCGATGAGGCCCTTCCCGGCCTCCGTTTGATGCAATTTTTATATCACTGTGATCACCATTCTTTTCTCTACAGGCTGATTGGAGCCGAATCACCAAAACACGAACCTCACCGGAGAGCCGCCGCACCCGAGAGCACCGCTGCCAGTAAGCTTCGGTTTTCCGTAATTTTTTGGCCCCCCGAAGGCCCTAGGGTTGTTTTATCGCAGGGACCGATGCAAGTGTGGCTGAATTCGACCGAAAACGGCCAACCCGAGGCGAATCGCCGCCGCTTGCGGCGGCGCCGTCGCCGAAGCACGACGGAGCCGCCGTGCCGAAATTGCGATATTGGCCGAAAGGGGCCCTGGGCCTAATTTGGAATTTTTTGGAACACGTGCAGGTACCAATAGTGCGTTTCAGTTCCCCGGAAAAAATTCAGAAAAAATTAGGGACAGCCTGTAGGCGCACTGTGAAGCCGTGTTCGGACCCCGAAACGAGTAAGGACCCCTCACCCTATTTCCTATCACGGTATTAAAGCTCAATAATGATAAAACGGTATTTCTTGAATCAACGAATGTGTGAAATTGCTTAAGGTCGCTAATGGAGCCCGAGTCTAGTGTGTTTGTCGGTTAACTGTTATTTGGCCTATTTTACAGTTTTAAATGCAGTATGAGGTTTAATGTTTTCATTTCATAGTTTCGTGTGCATATTTTACTGTTTTATTGATTATGGGTTGAATGACTGAGAAACCGATGTTGTATGTTGTCTTGTTTGGCATAAATTACTGTTTTGCTTTTTTGTACGTGAATTGATGATGCTGACTGAGGAAAAGGAGAATGAAAGATTATGTAGATTGATAATTGTATAATGTGGTCAGCCTGACTAGATATCCTGGGAGATGGTGGATGGACCGGGTCCGTAGGGAACCCTACCGGGATTGTGGTCTCTCATACCGGACGGGGTATGGATACCTTATGTGTTTTAGCGCCCATACCGGACGGGGTATGGGGACGACCCGTTTTACCCTCATACCGGACGGGGTATTGAGGTTTATAGTTTTGGCGCCCATACCGGACGGGGTATGGGGACGGCCCTGGAATCTGATTACAAGTGTTAAGGGTTAACGGGTAGCGGGACCCCTATGGATCCCCATGGATACTAGTAGGCTGGTAAATGAGGAAAAATATGTTGTGTAATGATTGAATTACAAAAGGCGTGATAAGTATTATGTGTTACAGTTTATATGATTTCATGATGATGATAATATTATTGCTTTCGTATATTGTTTTATGAATTTCACCGAGGTAAGTGGATGTTAAAGGTTTTATTATTAATAAAAGGACTTGTTGTAAATCATGCTCCATTGGTCTTTTTGTGTTTTCTACCCACCTTTACCTCCGTGACGGTGAGATATCGTGATGTCTTTACTGGACTAGTGTAGCTCATTCCTTATTTAATCATTTCAGATCAGGAAGACATTGTTCCCGAGCCCGTTCCGCAGGAAGACGACGAAGGGGATGCCTAAAGACTCCATAGTCATATTCATAGCTTTTACTTTCGAATTTCTATTTTAGTTAGTTTGATCTTTTATATTTTGAGCACGTTTTTGGTTTTAGTGTAAGGGATGTTAATCGAAATTTTGACTTCGCTTCCGCATTTGACATTTTTAATACACATATTTCATTTCAAATTTCCGGAGCCGTTACAGTTGGTATTAGAGTCGCGTTTCTTCGGACCCATCCCTTACACAATAGCGCCTTAAAGAAATATTCACCGATATATCGTTACTCAACCATTCCTTGTGAATGCAGGTACACGAAAATGAGGAGAGGAAGGCCCCCACTAAACCGAGCGGCCCAGGATAATTCACTTCGGGAGGATTTAGACAGACTATTTGAGATGGTGGAAGCTCTCGTAGCTGCCCAGCAAAGGCGAGAGGAGAGAAGGGAGTTACCCGAACCTCCTCCGCTATCGCAGGTTGAGCCCCCACTACAGCAGGCCGATCCTGAGCCACCCCGGCAAGAGCCTGCTCCTCCACAGTACCACCCGGCACCACAGCCGCGGTACGACCCGGTACCACAACCACGGTACCACTAGGTGCCGCCACAGCACATTCCAGTACCCCCACCACATCAGCAGGTGCCACCACAGGGTCCCCCAGTTCACCCTCAGCCGGCCCTAGTCCCTCTACCTCGGGACCCCGCTCCTTCCTTGATCGACCCCGGCTTCATAGAGAGGTATAGAAGACTGAACCCTTCTACTTTTTCAGGGGGATCCTTTTTTGAAGAGGCCCAATACTGGCTGGCAGAGACTGAGAGAGCTTTCGAGACCTTGGGAGTAGTTCCTGAGCAGAGGGCTGCCATTGCCTCCTACATGCTGGTAGGGGAAGCAGTACGCTAGTGGGAGCTCAAGCGGACCACCCTGCCTACACCAGCTACTTGGGAGCAGTTCTTAGCGGCCTTCCACGCGGAGTATCTCCCTAAACACATCCAACACCTAAAGGAAATGGAGTTTGCTCAATTGGTCCAGGGAAACATGACAGTGTCGGAGTATGCCCGTAAGTTACTGGAGCTGGGCCGACATGCCCCGAAGACATTGATGGATGAAGGCCGAAAGGCCAGGAAATTCCAGTGGGGTCTCCGCCCGGACATCAGACAGCATTTACTGGTGATGGAGCTTGAGACATATTCAGCAGTCCTGGCAAAGGCGCAGATCATAGAAAGGAGCTTTGACACCCACCCTCAGCTAGCGGGAAGTTCCCGACCCTCAGCCCCACTCCGCAGGCCAGCACCTACCATGCCTGTCCAACCCAATAAGAGGCCCAGACCCGCCATCCAGGCCCCTCCTCAGGCTACGGGGGCAGCACGTGGGAAGATCTGCCAGTACTGCGGCAGGGATCACGGGGACCGACCCTGCTACCGCCTCAACAACACCTGTCACATATGCGGCAGTGCCCAGCACTATGCAAGGGAATGCCCTAGGAACCAGAATCAAAGAAGGCCTCCAATCCAGGGCAGAGTTTACAACCTTACCTAGAAGGATGCCGACGCAGACCCGGACGTGGTACATGGTATGTATACTATCTCTGGCCACATTGCTCATGTTTTGTTTGATACTGGTGCATCACATTCTTTTATTTCACATGTTCTTGCTTCCAAAATTTGTGTATCACCTGATAGACTTGATTCATTATTGCTTGTATCTACCGCTAGGGGGGAGACATTGCTAGGAGATGTTGTCTACAGGGCATGTGCCGTGGAGATAGCAGATAGGAAATTGAGGGTAGACCTGATAGGGTTAGACACGGGGGATTTTGATGTAATCCTAGGAATGGATTGGCTAGCGGCGTATCACGCCACCATAGACTGCTTTAACAAAAAGATTGTATTTAATCCTCCCAACGAGGAGCCATTTACAACTTAATAAAATTATTCAGTACTGATTTCCCCTAATGGCAAGTTTTCTTAATTCCCAGTGCCTTAATCTTGTATTTTCTCTAACTATGAAAACCCAATAAAGAAGTTTGTATCCAAGAGATTCCAGTAGTCCGAGACTTTCCAGACGTATTTCCGGATGAACTGCCCGGTCTACCAGCGGACAGAGAGGTCGAGTTCACCATAGACTTACAGCCAGGTACCAAGCCCATCTCGGTTGCTCCTTACCGAATAAGCCGCATCGAGATGGAAGAACTAAGGAAACAGATCACTGAGCTACAAGACAGTGATTTCATTAGACACAGCGTTTCCCCATGGGGTGCCGGGGTTACTTTTGCAAGGAAGGGAGATGGAACGTTGAGACTGTGCATTGATTACCGAAGGATAAATAAGGTAACAATTAAGAACAAATATCCTCTTCCCCGGATTGATGACCTTTTCGATCAGTTGCAGGGTGCACGGGTCTTTTCTAAAATAGATCTACGATCAGGTTACCATCAGGTAAAGGGAAGAGCAGAAGACATCCCCAAGACAGCATTCCGAACCAGGTACGGACACTATGAGTTCCTAGTCATGCCGTTTGGGCTGACCAACGCCCCGGCCATCTTTATGGATCTAATGAACAGGATCTTCAGAGAGTTCTTGCATCAATTTGTCATCATGTTCATCGATGATATCTTAGTCTACTCAAAAAGTAAAGAAGAACATGCTCATCATCTTGCCCAAGTCCTACAGGTACTCAGGGAAAAGAAATTGTATGCCAAGTTGAGCAAGTATGGATTTTGGCTCGAGCAAACTGCCTTCCTAGGACATGTTATATCGAATGAAGGGGTGTCAGTGAACCCCGAAAAGGTTGAAGCGGTACTTGGTTGGGAAAGGCTGACAACAGTTAAGGAAATTCGCAGTTTCCTGGGGATGGCAGGTTATTACCGCCGGTTTGTCGAAGGGTTCTCTAGTCTAGCAGCTCCTCTAACCTGACTCACAAAGAAGAATGCAAAGTTTGAATGGAATGAGAACTGCGAAAGAAGTTTTTCAGAATTGAAGAAGCGACTGACTACTGTACTCGTGCTGGCTCTACCGAGTGGATCAGGAGGGTATACAGTTTATAGTGATGCCTCCTATCTGGGCCTGGGTTGTGTCCTGATGCAGCATGGAAAGGTTATAGCATATGGGTCTAGACAGCTAAAGAATCATGAGAAGAACTATCATACCCATGACTTGGAGCTTGCCGCAATCATACACGCCTTGAAAACCTGGCGCCATTATTTGTATGGAGAGACCTTTCAGATCTACACCGATCATAAGAGTTTGAAGCACATCTTCACTCAAAAGGATCTCAATATGCATCAGAGAATGTGGATGGAACTCCTCAAGGACTATGATTGTGACATCCTATACCATCCAGTTAAGGGCAACGTAGTAGCCGATGCCCTCAGCAGGAAAAGTGCAGGCACCCTAGCCCATTTGATGGTTTCAGAATGCAGGTCCATTGGGGCCACGCGGCAGGTTCGACTGAGAGATCTGAAGAGGGCCACATGTTTGGGCCACCTAGCAGTCCAACCCGAGTTAATCCAAAGAATAAAGGAAGCCCAGTCAGTCGACCCCGCCCTAGTAACCCGCAAGAAGGATGCAGAACAGGGAGTGAGCTCAGAATTTCAGATCTCTGCCGACGGATTGATTCGTTTCAAGGACAGAGTGTGTGTCCCAGACGACAGTGAGTTAAAAAGAGACATCATGACGGAGTCCCATAGTTCAAGGTTTGTCATGCATCCAGGAAGTACAAAAATGTACCAAACTATGCGACCTCGGTTCTGGTGGAATGGGATGAAGAGAGATATAGCCGACTTTGTATCTAAGTACTTGGTATGTCAGCAGGTCAAAGCAGAACATCAACGCCCAGGTGGGTTACTTCATCCTTTATCAATTCCAGAGTGGAAGTGGGAACATATCACCATGGACTTCGTGTCGGGACTACCCAAGGCACGATCGGGACATGATGCTATATGGGTAATTGTTGACCGATTCACTAAGTCTTCCCACTTCCTGGCCATCAGAATGACTGATTCTTTGGACAAGTTGGCAAGAATGTATATCTGGGAGATAGTCAGACTGCATGGAGTCCTAGTGACAGTGGTATCCGACAGGGACCCCAGATTCACTTCTCGGTTTTGGAATAGTTTCCAGCAAGCTATGGGAACAAAGCTGTCTCTTAGTACTGCCTTCCACCCCCAAACTTATGGACAATCAGAGAGGACAATTTGTACGCTTGAGGATATGCTTCGGGCATGTGTCCTTGACTCCGGGGGCCATTGGGACGACCATCTACCCTTGATAGAGTTTGCCTACAATAACAGCTACCAAGCAAGCATCGGCATGGCCCCATATGAGGCGCTATACGGGCGCCCGTGCAGGTCACCGATTTGTTGGGAGGAAGTGGGCGATAGAAGATTGTTCAGCCCGGAGTTGGAAGAGGAGACCACGTCCAAGATAGTTAAAATCAAGAAGAACATTCAGACAGCTCATAGTAGGCAGAAGAGTTATGCAGATACCCGGAGGAGAGACCTAGCTTTTGAGAAAGGCGACCGGGGTTTCTTAAGGTCACTCCTTTCAAGGGAATTAGTAGGTTCGACAGGAGGGAAAAATTAAACCCCAGATATATTGGACCCTTTGAAATCTTAGACAAGATTGGTACCGCTGCCTACAGACTTGTACTGCCTCCTGAGCTCTCCCGGGTTCATAACATGTTTCACGTATCCATGCTACGTAAGTACAACCCGGACCCTTCTCATGTCTTGGCTCATGAACCGCTTCCATTCTAAGAGGACTTGTCTTATGAAGAAGTACCGGTCGGTATCACGGACCGAGAGAGCAGAATACTCCGCAACCAGAAAATATCATTTGTAAAGGTCATGTGGCAGAACCACACGCCCAGGGAGGCTACTTGGGAACTAGAATCAGAATTTAGAGCCCAGTATCCCCATCTGTTCGATCAAGAGTAAGAAGCAAATTTGGGGGACCAAATTTCTTTAAGGGGGGGAGAGTTATAACGCCCAAACATGGGTATTTTTGTAATTTTCTTATTAATTATTTTTATTAAGTTTATTTTTAAAAAAAAAAACAGAGAGCGCCACGTCAGCAGGCCCAGTCAGCAGTCCTAGCCAACCAGGACCTGCCACGTGGCAAGACCACGTCGACCGGGACGGACCACGTTGGCGATCCGCGTACGTGCGATCGGACGGCCCAGATCAAGCGTGCGCACGGACGGCCCAGATGCAATCGCACGGACGGCCCATATTCAATCAAAAAAGGACGGCCCAGATTAAATCAAAATGGACGACTGAGATCAAAAGGCAAAGGGGTATAAATAGAACCCCCACACCTGACCACAAAAACCCTAGCCGCCTGCCCTCACCGGAGAAGACGAACCAGACGCCGGAGTAGCCGGCCGCCGCCACCCTCCGCCTCACCGGGGAGATTTTCGACCGCCGATCGAGGTAAATTTCATACCCCCGACTCTTTTTTCCACGCTAATTTCCCTTGTGGCCAAATCGGGGCCAAAATCCTGGCCAAACGGCCAGAAAACACGGCTGAAACCCAGCGGCGCCGCCGCGCCCCTCCTCGATTTTTGCCTCCGATGAGGCCCTTCCCGGCCTCCGTTTGATGCAATTTTTATATCACCGTGATCACCATTCTTTTTTCTACAGGTTGATCGGAGCCAAATCACCAAAACACGAACCTCACTGGAGAGCCGCCGTCGATAAGCTTCGGTTTTCCGTAATTTTTTTGCCCCCCGAGGGCCCTAGGGTTGTTTTATCGCAGGGATCGATGCAAGTGTGGCCGAATTCAGCTGAAAATGGCCAACCCGAGGCGAATCGCCGCCGCGACTCCGGAGCACGGCGGAGCCGCCGTGCCGGAATTGCAATATTGGCCAAAAGGGGCCCTGGGCCTAATTTGGGATTTTTCGGAACACGTGCAGGTACCAGTAATGCGTTTCAGTTCCCCGGGAAAAATTCAGGAAAAATTAGGGACAGCCTGTATGCGTACTGTGAAGCCGTGTTCGGACCCCAAAACGAGTAAGGACCCCTCACCCTATTTTCTATCACGGTATTAAAGTTCAATAATGATAAAACGGTATTTCTTGAATCAACGAATGTGTGAAATTGCTTAAGGTCGCTAATGGAGCCCGAGTCTAGTGTGTTTGTCGGTTAACTGTTATTTGGCCTATTTTACAGTTTTAAATGCAGTATGAGGTTTGATGTTTTCATTTCATAGTTTCGTGTGCATATTTTACTGTTTTATTGATTATGGGTTGAATGACTGAGAAACCGATGCTGTATGTTGTCTTGTTTGGCATAAATTACTGTTTTGCTTTTTTGTACGTGAATTGATGATGCTGACTGAGGAAAAGGAGAATGAAAGATTATGTAGATTGATAATTGTATAATGTGGTCAGCCTGACTAGATATCCTAGGAGATGGTGGACGGACCGGGTCCGTAGGGAACCCTACCGGGATTGTGGTCTCTCATACCGGACGGGATATAGAGACCTTATATGTTTTGGCACCCATACCGGACGGGGTATGGGGACGGCCTGTTTCACCCTCATACCGGACGGGGTATTGAGGTTTATAGTTTTGGCGCCCATACCGGACGGGGTATGGGGACGGCCCTGGAATCTGATTACAAGTGTTAAGGGTTAACGGGTAGCGGGACCCCTATGGATCCCCATGGATACTAGTAGGCTGGTAAATGAGGAAAAATATGTTGTGTAATGATTGAATTACAAAAGGCGTGATAAGTATTATGTGTTACAGTTTATATGATTTCATGATGATGATAATGTTATTGCTTTCATATATTGTTTTATGAATTTCACCGAGGTAAGTGGATGGTAAAGGTTTTATTATTAATAAAATGACTTGTTGTAAATCATGCTCCATTGGTCTTTTTGTGTTTTCTACCCACCTTTACCTCCGTGACGGTGAGATATCGTGATGTTTTTACTGGGCTAATTTAGCTCATTCCTTATTTAATCATTTCAGATCAGGAAGACATTATTCCCGAGCCCGTTCCGCAGGAAGACGACGAAGGGGATGCCTAAAGACTCCATAGTCATATTCATAGCTTTTACTTTCGAATTTCTATTTTAGTTAGTTTGATCTTTTATATTTTGAGCACGTTTTTGGTTTTAGTGGAAGGGATGTTAATCGAAATTTTGACTTCGCTTCCGCATTTGACATTTTTAATACACATATTTCATTTTAAATTTCCGGCGCCGTTACATGATAACTTTTTTGCAAACGACTTCTAAAATTGTAGGACCATATATAATTTTCAAAAACTAAGTGGCTTAATCAGAAAATAAAGATTTTTAATTTTACTTGCATATGTATTCCGTTTTCTGATTATGTTTACATCTTTTAATAATTAAATTTTTATCCTATAATTATTTTTTGTAATACTCAGACCCGAAAATTTAGCTCAAGATAATTTAATATATATGCAATAATAAATTAAAATAATTTAAATTTTAATCTTTTAAGAAAATTGAGTTTCTGGATGTATTTAAAAATATTTTCGAAAATCATGGCCAAAATAAAAATAAAGGAGGACTTATTCGAAAAGAAATTTGAAAAACTGAGGTAAAATTGAAATTCATAAAATTTTGGCCATGTGGACAGCCACGTCAGCAGTGCAGCCGGTCTTTGTGCGTCGCGCGGTGGACCCGTAGACACACATCCACACGGGAGGCCACGCGTGCGGCCCATATTAATTCTCTAAATAATTGCGATCCAACGGTTGAGGATGGACCACGTCTATTCAAATGGATGATCCAAATTTAATGAAAAGGAGTATTTAAACTCATCTTTACATGGAACCCTAACTCTAACTACCAGAGAGAATATCGAAGAATAAGAAGAGGGGCGGCTGGAAATTGAACCAATCATCGGAGAAGAAGACTGACCACCATCACCGCCACACCGAAGCCACCACCGATGCCGAAAAGGTTAAATTTTTTTCTTTTCATTCGAAATAGAATTTTGAACCTCCCCACACTCATATCGGAGCCAAAAGGCCAAAGGGTGAACCAAAAAACGTGAGTGAAACTTGACTGAGCCGTGGCGATCGCGACCCAAAAATGCCTTTGATGAAATTCTTTCTCGTTTCCCTCATATTTTTTTTACCTTCATGTCCCTCGCCTTATTTTGTTGCAGGTTAACTGAAGGGAAGCCCCGACCGCAAGAAAAGAACGGCGGAACCACCGCACCAAAAAATTCCTTCGTCGATAGGGTCTCGGTTATTCTCTTTTTCTGCTGAAAGAGGCTTCCTAACCCTATTTTTTGCAGGTTCCATATAAAACCAGCCAAAACTGGCTTAAAACGACTAGGCTGAGAGGAAGCGCCACCGTGGGTGGCAAAGCTAGCGCCGGAGGTCGGCAGTGCTGTCGTTATGGAACCCTAAACTGACCGAAAAAAATTTAAAAAATGTTTATTTTAACTTTTTTAGGATATTTTAGAATATGTAACGCGTATTTTTTATTTTCACAGAAAAACTCAGGAAACCCGAGAATCACTAGGAGGCGCAATGAAAAAATAGTGATTTGGGGTAAGACTTCTACACCTTTTTCTTCTATTACAATAAATTAAAGTCTACTAACGAATAATGGTGTATTTTGCAAAAATATTAAAAATCTCTAATTAATTGAATATAGGTCACCAGTGGAGCTGGTAACCGGTTAGTGTATATTTGTCTTATCTGTGTTGTCTATTTATTCTTATATTACCTAAATTGCTAATATTTATTGATTTAAATTGGTGTCTCGTTCATTGATTATTTGGCTGATTATTCTCACCTACTGACTAATTCGAAACAAATGTCCTAATCACGTTTTTCTTGATTTGTGTATTGTCTTTTTGTATGACTTATTGTTGATCTATAAATATGAAATATTGGTATGTAATTGATGATGTGGATATATATATATATATGAAAGGTTCATCGGGTGCCCTGAGAAAGGGTATACGGACCCGATGCATAGAAAAATCTACCGTAAATATTACCTCAGTTGAACAGGACTGAGAAATCTCATACCGGGAGGGGTTGGAAGGTATAGATCACCCTCATACCGGACGAGGTATTAGGGTATTGGGATGGCTGGTTAAATGATAAATTGGATATTGGGTCCACGCGTAGGAGGGATCCTTATGAACCCCCAGAGGTACTGATAAACGAGTAAGAATGTAAGTTTTACTATTATTGTTCATTTAAACGTGTAATAAAATGATATCCTAGTAATTGTCTTCATTAAGTTAGTTTTGGAAACTCATAAATGGAAGTATAGAAATAACGATTTTTATGTTAAATGAATTTATTTAAAAAGAGATAATGATTTCATTGGTTGTTTTTCGATTTTTACCAACCTTTGATTTTCCTTATCGGTATTAAGCGTGATATTTTTACTGAACTAGTGTAGTTCATCCCTCTTATTTAACCATTTCATATCAAGAAGACCAATATCCAAATTCTGAACAGTAAGAAGATTGCGAATAAAAGCTGTCTCCCGCATCCCATCAGAGTTGTTCAACAGATATTAACTCTATAGGATTCTAGTGTGTTTTCTTTAATTTATTTATTCCGTTATTAAAACTTTCTCAAATGAACATTTTTGTAACCCTATTGGGCATCCTGATTCATTGTGTAAAGAATGTAAACTCTAAATTCTTAATTACTTCTGCGATTACAATATATATTCATTTTCTTAATATTTTGGACATTTTTAGAATTATATAATAACGTAGATATTCAATTGATATTTTAATAGCATCCTTATTACTTTTTGGCGAGTGGGGCATGTTAAGGCTGGATCTTGATGATTTTTTTAATAACTTTTTAGAACTAATATTTTAATTAAATATAATTTTTAATAATTTTATTTCATTTTTAATTACAAAGAATATTTCTTTAGTATTTGTAATATTCGGGTCTGAAATTTGGACCAGAATTAATTTTAACATTTTAAATATATAAAAAATTTATTTTTAAATTAATTTATTTTAAATTTTATTAAATTTATGGAAAAAAAATAGGTTATGGAAAAAAAAGATGAAAATTTGGGTTTGATGATGTTTTTGAAAGAAAAATCAGAAAGTGAGGGTCAGAGTGCAAATAATAAAAATTTTGTCACGTAGAACTTCCTAGTCAACAACCCCGACAAACAGGAGCACGCTGCGTGGCAAGGCATGCTGACATCGATGTCATGTGGGTAATCCGTGTGCCCCGTGATCGAATAGCCCAAGATCGATCTCACGCGCGTGGACGACCTAAATTTGTTCTTTCTTTAAACATAATCGGATGGTCGAGATCAAATCGCGACGAACGATCCAGATTCATTTTCTTTTTAAATACAATCGGACAGTCGAGATCAAACGCAATAAATTGCCTAGATTAATGCGAGATGGGTATAAATATTTTGTATTACACTGAACCCAAAGACTAGCGCTAAACTTCTGCTGGAGAAGAAGAACCAATCGCCGGAGAAGGGAGCTGACCGCCGACCGCCAAAAATAGCAAAAATTATCCTACCCACTCGAAATTCAATTTCGAGCACCTTATGACCATATCGGAGCAAAACGAACTGCGGATAAGCCAAAAATCGCAGGCAAAGTCTGGTGGCGGCGCCGCAGGCAAAACCCACAACCTCTTCCGATGAGCCCCTTCTCGTTTCTTATTTCGTGTGATTTTTCTACCGTTATGTTCACCGTTATATTTTCTACAGGTTGACCGAAGAAAAACTCCCAGCCGCAAGGGTGAGCCGGCGGAGCCGCCGCACCCGAAAAATCCTACCACTTGTAGGTTTTCATTTTTTAATTTTTTCGGCCAACCGAGGCTCCCTAATGTATTTTTTCGCAGGGATACGTATAAAGTCGACCGAAACTGGCTAAAACTGACTGAAAACAGTCAGGTTGAGGCAAACTGCCGCTGCGGGCGGTGGTGCCGTCGCCGGAGCACAGTGGTGCCGCCATGCCGGAACTTTGAGATTGGCAAGAAAGGATGTTTTCACTGATTTTGGATTCTTAGGGTAATTTTAGTTATGTGACAAGTATTTTGGATTCCGCATAGATAATTCAGAAAATTCGAAGATCGCCAGTAGGCGCAGTAGAAAGTTTAGTATTTCGAACACCGATCGAGTAAGGATCCCTCACCATTTTCTCCGTTACGATAAATTAAAGCTTGATAATTAATAATTGTATTTTTATAAAAAATTAGAGAACTCTGAAAATAATTACAAGTCACTAATTGAGACAGAACTAGTTAGTTCACAGTCGTTTCGATTTCCTATTTATTTTTCTGCATTGCCTATATTTGTTTATTATTATACTGTGCGTAAATCAAAATAATAATTTTTAGGATATTTTTGGTTATTTTGTTATTTATTTCTTCTGCATTATGTGCTGGTATTCCGGTCAGTGGTTATTTAGTTGTGTTAAACTATATTATTGTTTAAATGAACGGTGACTATAAAATAAGATATGGTTATTCCATGATTGATTGTTATGCTGATGGAAATCTATATGGGAATGACTTATTGGGTACCCAAAAAAAGCGTACGGGCCCGGTACATAGGAATCCTTACCATGAACGTTATCTCAGTCAGATGGGGCAGGAAAATCCCTTACCAGTAAGGTTTGGGAGATATGGTTCACCTTCATATCGGACGAGGTATCGAGGTGGTGGAATGTTTGGCGCCCATTTCCGAACAGGGTATGAAGACGACCGATTAATTATTTAGTTGGATATTGGGTTCACGAGTAGGAGGACATCCCTATAAACTCCCACGGGTACCGGTAAGTGGGTAAAAATATAAAATGATCATTTCTTGTCATCTTATATGTAATAAATAATAGTACATGAATATGAGTTTTTATAAGTTATTGTTGGAAAAGACTTGTTACACAATATGGAGTAAATGACTTTCTTTATAATAAATAAATTTAGATTAAATTAAAGGGTCCATTGGTTGTTTTTCTGATTTTTACTAATTTTCAGTTTTTTGTATATGTGATTAATGTGTTATTCTTACTAAAATAGTGTAACTCACACATTCATTAACTATTTCATATTAAGAGGATCAAGATCCAGATCTCGATCAATAAGAGAGTTGTGAATAATTCACCACCTATACTCACTTCAAGAGTTAGTAAAGGTCGTCATAGGATTACTTAGTTATTTGTTTTTCGTTTATTTCTTTGATTTTCGTTTGTTCTTTAGAAGAGACATTCTTGTAACTCTATTGGATATTCTAAAGTATTGTGTAGGGAATGTAAACCCTAACTTAATTTTTTCGCTTTCGCATTTAATTTATAACTTTATTTTCATTTAAGTTCCGGACCTTTATAGTTTTTCTTATATATTTAACATGCTAAAATAATTATTTGAATTACCAAACTATTTATTTCACGAGTGTCGAGTATGTTTGTAAGTTTACTCTTTTAAAAATTAGTTGAAGCATATTTTCAATTTTGGCAAAATCGAAAGTATATTTGATAAAAAAGATAAAAACTAATTACGTAGGAGTTGCATGCGCGTTTATGGCAAACTTACTTTCGCATAATTTACTAAAATAATTATTTGTTTTCAATTACCTTGTTTATAGTATAATAAATCTCAAATGCCCACTTTGTATGTTGCATGTCATATTTTCTAACAAAATATATTTGATTATAAATAGGTTTCCTAATAGCATATTTTGTTTCCGATATTATAAGATTTTTTTAAGTAACTCATTATTTTAAAACTTTAAAAATTAATTATATATCGACTAATCTAATTTAAAAGCATACTTAGAAACTATTTTTTTCTTTTGTTATTCTAAATTTAATCTATTTTTATTTTTATTATTTTAAAATTTATAAATAATTGTCGATCTCGAGTTCTTTTATTTTCTTTCTTAAACTATTGCATGCACATTCCAACCGAATGCACACCACTCATGGTAGACTAATTAATATAAATACAAAAAAATTAGATATATTTGTCTAATCTCGTGTTCTTAAAGAAAAAATTTTATTTAAATATATTACTGTATCTTATTGTATCGTAGAATTATTTTAAAAATAATACATGAAAATATACTTTTAATAACTAAATTTTAATATATGATTCTAAAATTTTAATATTTATCTTTAATAAATTTTCAACTAATTATCTCCTAAAAATATAAAAGATAGTATTTATTCTCCCATATTTTTTCAATAATAATAAAAAAAATATTATATTTTGTGGAGGATAAAAAATTAAAAAAGAGACTTTTTTTGGCCTAGTTATTATTATTATTAATTATTCTTTTTTTTTTCTTTGTCTACATTTCGGCCATTTCAGTTTCTTCGGCTTCTTGAGCAGGAGAACAGGAAGGGCTTGATTGGGTCGAATCGGAGAAAATCAAAACAGAATTAACAAATTTCACAGATTTTTTCTCAAATAAAAATAAAAATTCACAGTAAAATATTTTCTTTTTTGTTTTTGGTTTAAAAAAAAAAAAAAAAAAAAAAAAAGAGATCTTACAACCTTATCTTCTTTAATAGAACCACAACCCTCGAAACCCTAAGAGAGATTTTCCTCTCCCTTCTCTCTTTTGTCTCTCTCGCTCTAGAATCCGCGATTCCTGTCTCCAGATCCTTCTCGTAATTTCTCGAGGTCTGTTCTTATTGTCGTTACGCCTATATATATGTATGTATATATAGGCAAATATCTGCATTTTCGTGTGGTTTGTTGAATTTCTGCGTATTTGAATTCGTTTAATCAAGTTGATTTTGTTGCCGATAAGTTTGATTGGAAATTTTATGCAAATCTGGTGTGTGTGATTAGATTGGATTTATCGAAAGAAAATTTAGATTGGGTTTGCATAATTTTTTTCCTAGAGTTTGGTTGTTGAGTGATCCAATTGTTGTTTCCAAGTGATGTTGGTGCTACCGAAAAGCAATTCCATTCAAATTCGCGAGGTTTGGAATGAAAATCTGGAGGAAGAGTTCGCGTTGATTCGTGAGATTGTCGATGATTATCCTTACGTTGCAATGGACACCGAGTTCCCAGGGATCGTCTTGCGTCCCGTGGGGAATTTCAAGAACAGCTATGACTACCATTATCAGACCTTGAAGGACAACGTTGATATGCTCAAGTTGATTCAGTTAGGTCTCACATTTTCAGATGAGTACGGGAATTTACCAACTTGTGGAACCGACAAGTATTGCATCTGGCAATTCAACTTCCGTGAATTTAATGTCAATGAGGATGTCTTTGCTAATGACTCTATCGAGCTTTTGCACCAAAGTGGGATTGACTTCAAGAAGAACAATGAGATGGGTATTGATGCAAGGAGGTTTGGGGAGCTTTTGATGTCTTCAGGGATTGTATTGAATGATAGTGTGCATTGGGTTACCTTTCATAGTGGATATGATTTTGGATATTTGCTCAAGCTCTTGACCTGTCAGAATTTGCCTGATACACAAGTTGGGTTCTTTAATCTGATCAAGATGTATTTTCCTACTCTTTACGACATCAAGCACTTGATGAAGTTCTGCAACAGCCTGCATGGTGGTTTGAACAAGCTTGCTGAGTTGTTGGAAGTTGAAAGGGTTGGCATTTCTCATCAAGCAGGTTCTGATAGTCTGCTCACAGCCTGCACTTTCAGGAAGCTGAAAGAAAATTTCTTTAGCGGGTCTGTGGAGAAATATGCAGGCGTGTTGTATGGGTTAGGCGTGGAGAATGGACTAGTCCTTGTAAGTGAAAAATAATGAATTTTTGCTCTTGGGAAAAACTATTATGCTCTTAAAGTTGTTTATTTTACTGTACATGTGTGCCCACAGACTTGCACTCTATGTACACTTTGGGAACAACTTTCTTACAGTTATGAAATATTTTTATATTAATCTTTCTCTCTAATATCCATTTGCTGTTTAGTTCTTACTTCTTATGGACCATTTGCTGTTTAGTTCTTACTTCTAATGGCTCTGTCTATCACACTTCAGTTAGAACGTCACAGAGATTGGGTAAGTGATTATATTCAAAGGATTGATTGTTTTTTTAGTGACTATTAACAAGACAAACTATTTACCATCAGAAACTGAGATGTTTCTATCTTCTAGTTGTTTATATATGTTTATGTTTCTGTATATGTCCTTTCCTTTAAAATTTGCATACTTCTATGTTTGGTTTGGCCTCTAGTTAGACCTCAAGTAATTGCATATTTGGTTGGTGCTATCATGAAATCATGAGAATTCGTGGAGCTCGCATTTAGTTCATTTATATCCAAATGTTAGTTGATCTTTAGTATCCATTTTAGTGTTATTATACATAATTAGATCACCATTTATTGTGTTTAAATTACTATTATTCCTATAAATTACTATTATTCCTATTGTAAATGCTTTAACAAGGAAAATCGGATTCCTGCTTTTAAGGTGGAGTTAGATTTTCATAATCATTGTAGGAACGGTAACTCAGACACAATAATCTATATTGTAATTATAAATATTACAACCAATATGAGAAAGTGAGGAATTGAAGGGAAATGAAGAATAGCAGGTTGAGATGTTCTTTTAGTCTAGAATATGTTAGTTATTATTGTCCCACAGTATTTTAGAAGGCTGATATGAGGAGTGTGCTTGATTTTTTATATGAGGATTGTCCACAGAATATGTTTGATTTTTGAATTCAAGTCAGCTGCTTGTGCTTATTGGATGGGATCCTTTTGTTTCAGCTCAACATCATCTCAGCTATTTCCGTTGTTGTTATTGTCATTTCTCATGCATTTAAGCATTTTTAAGTGGGACGATCAAGGTATTTATCTTATATCAATGTCGATGTTGGTTGAATGAAGGATTACCTTGAAAGGTGGCGCCTTGCATGAACTTCGAAAACTAGGTTGAGCCTCAAGATATACCATGTTAGATAATAGGTTGAATGATTATATTCCAAGGATTGATTGTTTTGTTAGTGACTATTAACAAGACAAACTATTTACCATCAGAAACTGAGATGTTTCTATCTTTTAGTTGTTTATATATGTTTATATTTCTGTATATGTCCTTTCCTTTAAAATTTGCATACTTCTATGTTTGGTTTGGCCTCTAGTTAGACCTCAAGTAATTGCATATTTGGTTGGTGCCATCATGAAATCATGAGAATTTGTGGAGCTCGCATTTAGTTCATTTATATTCAAATGTTAGTTGATCTTTAGTATCCATTTTAGTGTTATTATACATAATTAGATCACCATTTATTGTGTTTAAATTACTATTATTCCTATAAATTACTATTATTCCTATTGTAAATGCCTTAACAAGGAAAATCGGGTTCCTGCTTTTAAGGTGGAGTTAGATTTTCATAATCATTGTAGGAATGGTAACTCAAACACAATAATCTATATTGTAATTATAAATATTACAACCAATATGAGAAAGTGAGGACTTGAAGGGAAAAGAAGAATAGCAGATTGAGATGTTCTTTTAGTCTAGAATATGTTAGTTATTATTGTCCCACAGTATTTTAGAAGGTTGATATGAGGAGTATGCTTGAACTTTTACATGAGGATTGTCCCACAGAATATGTTTAATTTCTGAATTAAAGTCAGCTGCTTGTGCTTATTGGATGGGATCTTTTTGTTTCAGCTCAACATCCTCTCAGCTATTTCCATTGTTGTTATTGTCATTTCTCATGCATTTAAGCATTTTTAAGTGGGAAGATCAAGGTATTTATTTATCTTATATCAATCTCGATGTTGGTTGAATGAAGGATTACCTTAAAAGGTGGCGCCTTGCATGAACTTCGTAAACTAGTTGGAACCTCAAGATATACCATGTTAGATAATAGGTTGAACGAGTAGGAATAGCCTAACTTTGTTGTTACATTCTAATACTTGGCTACGTCATTGTTGGCGTAACATTAATGTTTCCGGTGAATAGATGTTTTGCGGCAAAGGAAGTTCGATCGAGTAATCACCTCTTCAACTTCAAATTTGTCAGAGGCCAGAAGATGAGTTAACCCACACCTGATTCAGTTAATTACCAATTTGACATGCATGTTAATTGTGTAAATTACACAAGGGAACAGGAATATAGCCATTTTTGCATTGCTAGAATGGTGTACACTCATATTTTAAAGTTGCAGAAGAGATCACGAGGAAATACTTGACTTGATTCAGATTAAAATGCATTACCAGATCAATACATAATCAAGTTTGCAAAGTTCATTTATGTACTAAAACAAGAAAAAATTGTTATTATCTGATCCGATTCAGATTGAAATGTACTAAATTTTAGTTCCATTATGCTTGAACGACCGGGTCGAATCAAATATTTTCGGTCTCAAAAACATGAAGATTTGTAATTCAAGAACCACGTGTATAATGTAATGAGCTTCTTTACAAAATCATTATATTGTCAAAACAAAAATTGTCTAGCAAAAATTAATTTAAATTGTCACAAACAAAAAAAAATTATAATAGCTGTGTTGAAAATATTTATTAAATATTAAAAATATTATAAAAATAAAATAAAGTTTACTGCAAAAGTTGTTTCTAAATTCATTTTTATCATGGCTAAAAATAAACTTTATAAATTGTATATCATAAATAAATATATAATATTAAACTATTACAAAGAAGACCATTGTTGTAAAAGAATAATTTAATTCAAAAATAATAATAATAATAATAATAATAATAATAAAATAACAATAAAAATTAATTTTATTTTCCCAATTTATAATATTATATTGGTTTTTATCAATATTTTATTTCTTCTTTTTTTAAAAAAAATCAGTTATATCTATTTTTATGATTATATATATTTCTTTTATTATGTTGGATTTTTTTTTTTTTTATAAGTCATTTACTAGCTTTACTTTTTTTATTTCTTAAAACATTATAATTTTGTTTTTGTATGATTTAAACTTAAAATTATATTTTGTAAAATGTATTTAAATGTGATTAATATATTTTTTTTGTTGTAATTTATCATAAATTTTAAGAATATGGGGTAAATGTGAAAATAAGAATAAATGTTGGGGAATAAACAAGAATAAAATAAATATAAAAATCGCTCATATACGTCCACCCAGAGGGTTTTTTTCTCTTTGCTCCTCTTCTCTAGGGTTTAAAGAAAGAAGTTTCTCTTGCGGCGTAGCCTCCACACAGAGGTTCCTTTCTCTTTCCTCCTCTTCTTCTCTAGGGTTTATGAGTCTTTAGTACAGTTTCGCAATTCGTTGGTTGGTTATTTAACACTCATGTGGTTATATTATTTGGTTAAACTGACAAAAGAAACGCATCCGTGAAGATTTAATCAGTTTAAGAGCCTATTCTGATAATTGTTCCTTTTTACGGTACTAATTTATGGTTTTTTGGTGTCTGATTTGGGATGTACTGCAGGGATTATAAGGGATTTCATCATAATCAAAAAGAACAATGTCAGGGTAAGCTTCTCTCACATTAGGTTATTGTTTTCGTTGAGTCTGAATTATGCGTTTTCAGTAATCTCTCTGTTTATTAACACGCTGATTGCAAGTGTGAGATTATTCTCAATAGCTAAATACTGCATTATATAAAAGCTTTCAAAATTTTAAGATTCGCAATCCCTTAATTTAACTAATCTGAACTTGTAACTCTTAGCATTGGCCATAACAACTAATTTGCAATCAAGATTTGATTATATGAGTAAAACCAACGGAGATACACCATATTCCGTTATAGCTGATGATAAACATGCTCTGGAATTAGTTTTATTTGAAGATCTTTCAATGCAGTGATCTTAGTACTTGACATGGTTGCCCATTCTAGATTGGTTTGTTTTTTATTTGTGGGAAGTCTCGGATCAATATATGCTGGCAAAACCTTAGTCCTAAACTAGCCGTCCCCCTAGCATCACAATAGTATTTTCCTTTTAGTTTCAGGTATATGGCTATATGATTCCTTTTCAAGCAAATTTGGCTATAAGATTCGAAACAAAAGATAGGAAACCTGTTCTCATTTGGGCGACAAAAAGTTCTTTCTGAGCCTTATTGCCTTTTGCTTTCAGGTTCACATGGCCTTAGGTACGGACAGAATTTCCCTCTAAGCTCTGACAGCTGTCTTTGATAAGGATAAAATGAGATCTAGAACACAGAAGAGTGCCATGAGATATAGGGGTCTTTTGGTTTGGCTTAAAAATTTTCTTTTAAGCTTATAAGTGGATGAGATTTATAGGCTAGCAATGTGTATAAGCTTTAAAAATAAGTGAATGTGTTGGGACAGTTTATTTTTTACTTACAAGCTTTACAAAAATTACGTGTTTGGTAAAAGAGCGGTTATAAGTGAGTAAGATAAAAGATGAAGTATGAATTATTATATGCCTTATAAGCTAAAAAAATAGGTAGGTTTTCATTCTTTTTTGTTTACAAGTGATTGTCTCACAAACCAAAGTGGCTAAAACAGACACCTTTATTGAGCTGCTTAGAAACAAAACATACCCATACTCTTCAAAAACAAAATATTTTTTCTGACATTGTATGTCCCGGTGCAAGTAAAAGGTTCTTGCTGTTGTTATTTGAGGAAAAAAAAGGTTCTTACTGTTGTGTTTTCCTGCTGAACCTTATTTGTGTCTATTGTGTGGTGGTGCATTTGTGGATGTTAATGTGCTTTAATAATTTGTGTGGATGTATTTATGGCCAAACCTGTTTTTTCCTATTCTTCTAGGGTTTATTTAAAGCTTCTAACAAGATAAAATGGTCTCAAGTTGGTTCCCTTTGTCATTATACTAAAATTTGCATCATACGAGTTTGATATGTGGCACAATTCGGTGTCATGTGCTCAAAGAAGAGGGCTAATTGGGGTAGAAGTTAATAAGGATTTTCCCTTGTGGAAGAAATCTGTCATTTCAAGCGGTTAGCTCCCTTCTAATGGCTATGATAAGGTTAAGTATTTAATGGATTTGTATCTTAATTCCCTCCGAAATTGTAATCTTTTGGATATCTAATGACAGAAAATAGCATGGTTTCTTTGACGTGTATGGCATTGACATTTTATTGTCATTCAGTAAATCGTTCATGTGGCATAATTCTTTGTTTGACTATGTCCTAGAGTTGTGTTCTAGATCTTTGACTTCTGTGAATTAGTGGTGAAAGACTTAATTTCTGCTAAAGGTGTAATACATGTACAGACAACAGGAAGTTCAATTGATAATTCTTTTAAATGTATATGTATGACATGGTTTCTAGTGTGTTAATTTTGGATGGTTGTAATAGATGTTAGTTTAAAAAAAACTGATCCAATTTGAAATAGAAGTTTGATAACTACCTCTTTACAATGAGATTCAATAAATGAAATGAACTTGTATGTGTTGATTGGGAGGAGTGGAACGTGTTTTGAGTTTGCTGTTTAAGAAAAGTAATTGCAGAACATTTCCGATTCACTATTTATGTGCTACTCTTGCAGTGAAGAAGGTGCTGCTGCTGCTGTTGTTGCAGCCGAGACATCTGTTGCAGTCCCTGAGGAGATGGACTTGATTACAGCTTTGCAACATGTGTTAAGGAAATCTCTTGCTCATGGTGGGCTGGCTCGAGGTCTTCATGAAGGTGCAAAGGTGATTGAGAAGCATGCTGCCCAGCTCTGTGTATTAGCTGAGGATTGCAACCAGACTGACTATGTCAAGCTGGTGAAAGCACTTTGCAACGACCATAATGTTACTCTGCTGACAGTTCCCAGTGCTAAGACCCTTGGTGAATGGGCGGGAGTAAGTATTATGTTTAGCCAGATTCTCTAATATTTGGTGAACTGTGCATTTTTTGCTCACTTTGTGTCATGAAGAGAAAATGAGACTTGTATTTTTCATTTGTTTGCAACTTTTCCTAGTGATTAATAATATTAGGATGGAATAATATTACAAATATATTATGGTGTGTTTTGAAATCTTTTATTCTGAAATTGATAATCCTTCATGGTAATGCAGTCCGTGAATCGTTTGCATAGTCTTGTCTATTCAATTACAGCCCTTATTAATTTTTTGCTACTACTATCATTTGTCATTAAATTTTGTTGCTGTTTGAAGGTATTAAATTGTTATTTCATGCCTTGTGCTTAGAAAACTGGCTCTTTCATGCATGGTTTGTTTTTAATATGGGTGCTTGGGCGATGCAGCTGTGCAAGATAGACTCTGAGGGGAAAGCCAGGAAGGTAGTCGGTTGCTCTTGTGTTGTTGTCAAGGTACGCATACATTTGAAATGAACCTGCTCTTGTTATTTTGCTGGAGAATCAGGAATAATATATTTTTCCATATGTTGGTTCTTCAGGACTTTGGAGAAGAAAGCTCAGCCTTGACCGTGGTGCAAACTCATGTTAAGTCTCACTGATTAGTCAATTTTGATGTGTTCTGAATTGAGTTTATTCCGTAGTAGACCCCTTTTTCCTTTTTAATTCACCGTGTCTCTCTCGTGGACAGTCATTTTGTTGGTGCACTATTTGGAATCATGAGGTTAAATATTGTTTTATGTTAGTGATCATGATCGTGCCTGTAGTCTCACAGGTTTGGAATTTACTGCTACGATCGAATCAGCAGGTAAATTGTATGCATGAGCTAAAAGGGTTTGGAGTCTTTGGTGATCAACTTTTTTTTTTGTTTTTGAGTTTGTTGCATCTCTTGAGATTCACATTTTAACACCTATTCTAGTTAAGAGGTCTTCGCGAGGCCATATACGGTACCGAATAGAGAAAAGCGATTTGGATAGACGATCGAACTATTTTGATGGAGTGGGGCTGAAAGAAACACGATTTGTACGTGCCAAAAATGGATTGCATTATCATTATTTTTTTAAAAAAAAAAAAGAAAAAATCAGTTTTGAAATTTCAAAAAATGGATAGAGGAATAAACTAATATTTATTTGTTTCGGACCGAACAGTTTGATCTAATCTTTTGTAAAGTAGGAAGAACAAACGTCAGCTGATTTCAGTAGCAATTTAATTTATTCAATCAATCCCCGAGCTGTAGGTCTCTTTTTATCTTGCCGAACTATTTGGGATGTCGCACTACCCCCCTGCAGTATACCGTTTCCGTATTTAACCGTTCCGGAGACAGTTGAAGTGAGGAGGTTAAAAACGCCATAACATTGAGAGAAGAGGATTTATTTGAATGTAGCTCCATAATTGATGACTGCAAAGTCCTACTATGGCTATCGGGTAGGTCTGATATCACAATTACTTGGGGTTTGTAGGGAAAGCTAACATGGTAGTCCATAGCATTGTGGAATAATAATAATAAATAAATAAATAAATATCAAAATTTTAGAGAAAAAGTTGGTATACGAGTTCTTTACTGTTAAAAATAATAATAATAATAATAATAAATATCAAAATTTTAATATTTTTTAATTAAATAGACTAAAAACTTAAATTCTTTAATTTTCGTGTAACGCCCAACTATTTTTATTATTTTATTTTATTTATTAATTCTATATAAATATAAATATGTATTAATTGAATTTAATTTATTTTAATAAAAATAGTAATAGTAATAATAATAAAAATTGTTTAAGAAATTAATTGAAAATAATTTTTAAAAAAAATAGGTGAAAATTTAAGTTATAATGGTATTTTTGAAAGAAAAATCGAAAACTGATGGTCAAAACGCAATTTAAAAAAATTGTGCCACGTCAGCTGCCCCAACCAACCAGGACGCGCCAGGTGGCAGAGACGCTGACGCGGGAGGGAGCCACGTGGGCGATTCACGTGTGCACGATCGAACGACTGAGATCCGTTCCTGTGCGTACGGACGGCCCAGATCAAAAACGTACATAGACGGCTCAGATTGGATCGCGCACGGACGACACAGATTGAATCGCAGACGGACGGCTCAGATTGAATCGCGATAAACAGTCTAGATTCAGTCTCTATTTAATCACGATCGGACGGTCCAGATTAAAAGCGATGGACGGTTCAGATCAAAAGCAGATGAATATAAATAACTCAATCCGCACCCAAACGCTAACCCTAGCCGCTAGAGCCCCTCACCGGATAAGATAGCCCAGCTGCCGGGGAGCCGACCGTCGCCACCCGCCGCCGTACCGGAGTAATTTTTGGCCGCCAAACGAGGTAAAAATTCCACCATTTGCTCATAATTTGATTCTAAACCCACCTATGGTCAAATCGGAGCGAAAAATGCCGCCGCGAGGTGTTTCGGTTTTCGCCTCTGATGAGGCCCTTCCCAATTCCTGTTCGATATGATTTTTCCACCGTTGTGATCACCGTTTCCTCCTCTGCAGGTTATACGGAGTAAAACACCTAACCGCAACGTGAACCGGAGGAGCTGCCGCATCGAAAAGCCCCAACGCGGGTGAATTTTAGTTTTCTACGTTTTTCCGGCCCACTAATGGCCCTAAGTGTGTTTTCTCACAGGAATCGATGCAAGTTTGGCTGAATTCGGCCGAAAACAGCCAACCTAAGGCAGATCGCCGCCGCGAGCGGTGGTGCCATCACCGGAGCACGGCGGAGCCGCCGTGCTGGAATTTGAAATTGGTCAAGTAGACCCTATGTCTAATTTTTGGGTTATTTGGGACATGTGTAGGTACCGTAAGCGCGTTTCAGTTCTCGAGAAAAAATTCAGAGAATCCAGGGACCGCTTGTAGGCACAATGACAATTTAGTTTTCGGTGTCGAATCAAGTAAGGACCCCTCACCCTATTTCCTATCATATTTTAATATTATATTTAACTTTTTTACCCGTTTTTTATTTTTCATTTGAAAGAAAAATAATTTTATCTATTTTATTATTATCTATTAAATTATTAAGTTACACCGTTAATTTTTTTGATAAATAATATATGTACTAGCTTTATATATATATATATATATATTAATTTATAAAACATTAGAATTACATTTTTTATGATTTAAATAGAAAATTATGCCTTTGTAGAATAACTTAGGATGTGACTAATATTTTTTTTGTTTGTAATTAGTTTTTAAGTTTAATAACATGGGTGATATATGGAAATTAAATAAATGATGGGGAGGAAACTATAATTTGAAGAATTTGCAATTGGGCGTCTAGGGTTAGGGTTTAGAAGTGCGTCGTTGATGCTATATAAATCTCGCTTTCATCCAACTCCATTAATTTACATGGTGAGCATCCCCTTGCGGCGTCTTCTCCTGCGGCAACTCCTCCTGCGGCAACTCCTCTGTGTGAAGGTATCTTTTCTATGCTCCTCTTGTGCACATACGTTTGTATCTACTCATTTTTTTAATATTTATTCGGCTCATATACGACTTAACCTAGTCGGCGCCATTAAAAATGCTGTTGCTTTCTTTCTCGTTTCTCTTGCGGCCGTCACCTCCACCGAGAGGTTTCGTTTTCTTTCTTCCTCTTCTTTCGGGTTTATGAGTTTTAAGTACAGTTCTGCAATTGGTCGGTTGATGATATAACCTGCATGGTGTTTTCTGCTATCTAATTCTTGCAGGGATTATAAAGAATTTGATCATAATCAAAGAGAACAATGTCAGGGTAAGTTTCTCTCGCATTGTTTTATCGTTTTTGTTGGGTCTGAACTTTATGTTTTTTTCCTAATTTATCTGTTTATTAACACACTTATCATAAGTGTGAGATTATTGTCTACAGTTAAACCCATAATGATTAACTTGCAACCAAGATCTGACGATAGAGTAAAACCAAATCAGAATACCATATTTCCATTATAGCTGATGAACATGCTTTCGATTTAGTTCTAATTGAATTTCAATCAGTGATATCAATAATTGACTTGGTTATTATTATAGATTGGTTTGTTTTTATTTGTTGAGTTCTGCAGTAAGTCTCCTTAGTCCTAAACTAGCTGGGCCCCTAGCATCACAACAATATTTTCCTTGTAATTTTAATAGCTATAAGATCTCTTTTCAAACAAATTTGGGTATAAAATTCCAAACAAAAAATAGAAAAGCTGTTCTCGTTTGGGCCGCAAAACTGTTTCTGGACTTTCTTGCCTTTTGCTTTCAGGTTCACATGGCATTAGGTACAAAGTTTCGACCTTTTAGCTTTGGATGTACTTAATGTCTTACTTACGTTCTTGGACATTGATTAAGGAATTGATACACACAGGATTAACAAGATAAACGAGCAATGCAATGTGTTGCCTCACTATAGCATGTTTACTAGAGGTCAAAAGGCTAAATTTTGCATGAATAGCAGGACTCGAAACTTGTATTGCTTTCAAAGATTGCAAAAGAAAAAGGAAATCCAGGACATTTCTGATTCACTTTTTTTGTGAGTCACTATTGCAGTGAAGAAGGTGCTGCTGCTGTTGCGGCTGAGACATCTGTTGTCCCTAAGGAGATGGACTTGATTACAGCTTTGCAACATGTGTTAAGGAAATCTCTTGCTCATGGTGGGCTGGCTCGAGGTCTTCATGAAGGTGCAAAGGTGATTGAGAAACATGCTGCCCAGCTCTGTGTATTAGCTGAGGATTGCAACGAGACTGATTATGTCAAGCTAGTGAAAGCACTTTGCAATGACCATAATGTTAGTCTACTGACAGTTCCCAGTGCTAAGACCCTTGGTGAATGGGCTGGAGTAAGTACTATATTTAGCCAACTTCTTTAATCTTTGATTAACTCTGTATTGTTGCTCCCTTATGTCGTGATGAGAAAATGAGACTTGTAGTTTTCATTTGTTCGCGGGTTTTTCTACGGAATAATACTATGAAGTGTTGGAATAATTTTATAATAATATTATTATGGGTTTTAGAATTTTTTTTTTTGTTTCTGAAATTGATAATTCTTCATGGTAATGCAGTCTCTGAATTGTTCACATAGTCTTGTCTATTCAACTACAACTTTTGTTAATTTTGCTACTGTAAATATTTAGCATTGCATGGTATGCTTTTGAAAGCATTAAATTGTAATTTCTTTGTGTCTTATGCTTGGAGAGCTGCCTCTCTTTTACGCATTATTTGTTCTTAATGTGGTCTCTTGGTTCATGCAGCTGTGCAAGATAGACTCTGAGGGGAAAGCCAGGAAGGTAGTCGGTTGCTCGTGTGTTGTTGTCAAGGTATATATATGTACATTTCTAATGAATCTGGTCTTGTTATTTTGCTGGAGAATTAGGAGTAATATACTTTCTCATTTCTTTGTTTCAGGACTTCGGAGAAGAAAGCTCAGCCTTGACAGTAGTCCAGAGTCATATTAAGTCTCACTGATTTGCCATTTTTGATGGGTTCTAAATTGGAGTCATTTTGCAGTAGACCCTTTTTTCTGCAATTATTGTGCCTCTCTCTATATAGTCATTTTTGGGTTACTCAATTTAGAATTATGAGCTACTGCATGTGCTTTTTGAATATGAGTTTATGATGTTGTCTTTTAAAGGTTATCCTTAATCCATTTATTTAGATTCTGAGAAACCAATATAGTTATTGATCATGGATTTCGAATCTACTAATCAACCGCACAATTGAAGAAGTAAATCATGTGCGTAGGCTAAAAAATTTGGTCCTTAAGATTTGATCTAAAAAACATCAATTTGGTTCTATCTTTACAGAAAGGAAAATGGTTTTGTATGTGAGCTTGTGATTAGAAATTATCTAAAAAATTAGTTCTGTCTACTAGTGATTAGAATGCATACAACATATTTTCACTCAATAGACAATTCAAAATCTATTTTAAAAAGTATGAGTTAGCTTCAAGATGATGTGTTTTTGTTGAGATAATGTTGTTTTAGAAATGCCAGTTAATGAGGTTCCTATTTATCCATTAAAACTAAACTAATCCAAATTACAAATGCAGCATATACCTGATAGATGCATCAGAATATTAGCTCAAACTCTGCTAATTTATGTATTTGATGGTGATAAATTGTCTGGGTTATATATTAATAACAATCATTTGTAATGTAAAAAGATCGTATCGACATCAACCGAGAAAAAAATATGCACTTAGGTAACAAATGATAGAGCTAGATAGTTCATGTAACTTGTATACTAGCTCAATGAAGATTATGGTTATTATTAGGGTTGAAAAATCGAGGAGTTAAGTATCGTAAAATTTAAGCATACTTGTTCGATATATTTACCATATTATGGTCTATACTATTTGATATTTTACACGTTTTTATATTTATAAAAATATCGATCTAAGATTTTCTTTTTTTTTTTCTTTTCAATTTAGAACTATTAGAAAATGATAATATTTATTGCTAAGTTGGGTTTATAATGTCGGCAAGTTGCATATGAATGTCGTCTCAAATCTTTTTTTTTGTTTCTTTTCAATAATATTTTGTTTTCAAATTTTAAGATTTGGATTGTACAATTAACTGTCCTCCCATTTTTGTTTACATTTCTCATTTATTTTAATAGTTTTATGATACTATTAAATTATTTTTATATAATTTATTAAATAAAATTCGTGAATATAAAATTATATTTAATAATTGTATAAAGTGTATTTTAGAGAATATCTCGTTATTTTTCTTATAATGAATATAACAATTAAGTGGAATTGTGTTTTTTTGTCATGTGTTAAGTGGTTGAGTTTGGGTTTAAACAAGAAAAATACACCTTACTCCTATTTGGTTACATATATATATATATATATATATATATATAAGACATTTATTTTAGTTAAATCATAATATATATTTTAATTTTAATATATAACAAAAATTAAGATATACATATTTTTTAATATAATATATACTTTACTTTTAGCTAAATACATAATATATATATATATATATAATTTTAATCAACAATAAAAAATTTTGAGTTTCTATAAACCTTTGAATCTTCTTCACTTCCTCTTCTTATTCTTCTTATCCTCCTCTTTTTGTCATCTTCTTTTTTCAATTTTTTCTTACTTTTCCTCTCAATTCATCTACTTGTCTCCTCTTTCGTTTTTCTCCCCGCGGATTTGGACATCGTCTTCCTCTTTTTCTTTGTGTAACATCACTAATGGATTTCTCGATGCCCATCATCTCATCTTCCTCTTCTCTATCTTCTTTACATTTGCTTCTTATCTTTATCTCGCTCTTTTATACTTTATTGCATCTACTTTAATCTTTACGCATATTTTTTTATTTGCACTAAATTTTTCTTACTAATATTTTTGTTCATCGATTTAACTCTGATTTAATTTTAGTAAAAATTCAATCTACTTGAAAATAACATTAATTTGGTAAAATAGTTTTAGATTCGAGATAAGTTCAGATTTTTTATTTATAAAACTTGATTCAATTTGAGTTTTGTAAAACCTGCTCTATACTCAGACTTGTTATCATTTTTAATGCATTTTAAATAATTTTATTATTATTTTATATGATATGAGAAATATAATTTGAGTTAAACTTATTAAATTTTATTATGAAAATATTATGTTATCTGAAATAGTTATTGCCAGTGACTAACTTTATGGTAATCATCCTCATTCTTCCTTATAATACCATTATTTTGTCTTATTTATACAATACCATATAATTTTGAAGTATATCCCCATATGTTGTTAGTTATAGGATTTCCTATATAATCCATTGGAATTTCATAATCAAATGACAGCATATATATATATATATAATAAAATATTAAATATGACATAATTAACATCTAAAAGAAATTAATAAAATATAATTCAAATAAAAACTAAAATGAATCATGTAAGTAAGAAATATCAAAGATGACATTCATTGAATGCTATATACATATACATATATATATATGTATAATATAGAGATAGAATACATTGTAATTTGTTACTCTTTAGATGAAAATATTAGCAACAAATTGAATGCCTTAATTTTCAGTTGGTAAATTATTAATGATTCCCATAAATGGATATAACCCCTATAACAACATTAATGGCAGAAACCTTAAATTGAAGAGAAAGAAAAAAAAAATGGTATTAAATTATAATTAATACAAGAAAAAAAATCACAATTAATATAGTAAACGAAATACTACAATATAATTAGGAATAATAAAAAATTTATTTATTTATTTATTTATTATTTTAGAATTTCCTTTATTTTCTCTCGTAATCTTATTTTTACAAGAATATAAAATATTATGTAATAATAAGAATATATATATATATATATACATATTTCACTTATAAAGCAAGAAAATTATACATTTGATAAGAAAATGTAAGGGAGAGGTAAAAATGGAATAATGAAGAAATAAGTAGGCGGATTTGAAAGGGTGAAAAATAAATTAAATTTGATAGAATAGGCGGAATCCGGAACTGTCCACGTGTCCAGGTTCTCTGCTCGACACTTTGCTATAAACCCCCCTTAGAATGGGGTTTTAAGCGCGGTATGGTGACGGTCGCTGAGTGTTTGATTAGGGGAAAAATGGTGTCTAGGTTTGAGCGCGGAAATCTCTGAGGGAAGAAGAAAGTATTCGTACAAAGATACGGATGTAGGATTTTGAAATCGAGATAGAGTGTGAAAGATGGCTCCATTTGACAGGGAAATTGAGATAGAGGAACAGCTTAAGGAGGCTGGCAACATGCTTGTTACTCCACCGTCCTCCATTGATAATCTTCTTAAACTTTTAGATGTAAGTGACTTTTTTTTTTTTCGTTTTCCCCGTTCTCTTATATTTGCATGTAGTATGTGCGTTTTTTTTTTAAATTTTCTTTTACTAATTTTCTCGCGGGTTTTTGGAGGGAGTGTGAATGTTCGAATCGGTATTTTCACTTTTTTGGAAGAGAGTTTGGTGTTTTTTTTTGGTATTCTTCTTGAATTGCCTGAAAATTTTCATTCTATTTGTTGGCGTCTTTGTCTCTGTAGGAGCGACGGCTTGAAATTGGGTGATTGTTGTTTAAGTATTATTCCTGTTTGTTAAAAATGGAGTTTTTTCGTATGTTGATGATTGCTTACTGGAACAACATAATTATATTATCGTTTAGGTTGGTTAAGATGAGTTATCTGATTTTTCTAGTTTCAAATGGGGGTTATATTTCTTTCTCGCAATGTTGACGAGAATGCACTTGGCTTGGCGTGTTCTGCTTCTGTATTAATGTATTATGTACAACATGAGTTCTTCATTGTGTTTTCTGACTTCTTAGGCTTAAATGGTTGTCTGGTTTTATTTTTGGGCAGGTGAAAGCAAATTCTTTTTCTTAATTAGAATGAAAGCAAAAAATGTAGGGCCAAAACATCTGTCTGAAATTTACAAGGGGGTGAAACATCCATGATAAAGATATGGATTTACTGACAAATATGAAGGGCAGTTTGGATGTCACGTACATCATTTAGAAAGAAAGAGAAGTAGATAGGAGAGGGGTCCATGTATTGCAAGTGAGATGACTTCTCAAATCTGCCATGCTTTTCCCATCAGATTGGTGTTTGCTGTTACTATTTGACTATTGAGGAAATTAAGTTTTGTGTGGGGGGGGATCTCCCCTTTCTTTAATAGGTGCCGAAGTAATTTTTTCTCTGATTTGTATTGGATGTTTGGCCTCCCTGTACTGTCGGCCTGAAATGAAACTTTTACAAGGTTAGTTTCATTCTATTAAGTAGAAAGTCTTGCCATGTCGGTTGTATGATTGAAAAAAAGCCGAAAATAGATGTTGCTTCTGTTGATTCCATCTAGTTCTCATCAGTTTGAGGTTGCCTTTGCTGAACACTGATACAAAACCCCCTCTTGGAATTATTATGTTACCTCCTCCGAATGCAGGAGGTCCTGAAACTTTAGTTTAGCCACAAATAAACAGAGGAGGAAACAGTTGATGAAGCTGAGACTAACTATCCAGAAACTAGGAGTTGTGAAGCTTAATGCCTGAGTGAATCCATGAGATGGAAAGATTCTGATGTCAAGATCAGGTTTGTTGGAGTGGTAAAAGTTGTAGTTGCTTCTTCTAAGAGTAAAAAGGAGCAGCAAAAACTTTAGCCGAGGAGATACACTTATATGATTTTCTAATTTCACTTTCCAGTTGGTAAAAGTTATCGATTTTTTTTCAATCACCATACACATCATTTATAATGATATTCTTTTTTAATGATGCGCACGGACCTGTTGATCTTTCCTTCTCTTCTTTATGCTTGTTGACTGTATGATTTTCCTGTTTATTTTATACCTTAGAACTTTCTCTTCTTTATTCAAATGCTAGTGAGAGTTCCAACTAATTATATGTTTGTGGTAAAAGTTGATGATTGTTGTTGCTCTCACTATGCACTTTGTAGTAGTTTTCTGTGCCACTCTCTTATCTCGTCAGTCTTTGGTATAACTATTTAACATCTTTTTCTTTTTTGTAGAGGGTTGAGCATTTGCTTGCAAATGTTGAGCAAGCACCTTCCAGATCAATGCAGAATGCCTTGTTGCCCTCGATGAAAGCATTAATTTCTACTGACCTTTTGGGACACTTAAACATGGATGTGAGGGTTTCAGTTGTGTCCTGCATTAGTGAGATTACAAGAATAACAGCACCAGATGCTCCGTACAATGATGAACAAATGAAGGTAATCCCTTATATTAACCCAATTGATAATAGCTTCGATTTCAATAATATGCTAGCAACAAAAATGGCCAGATCTAGCAAATATGTTACGTTTTACTGCTCAAATATGTTTCTCTTCCTACTTTTCGATGTGCAGGAAATCTTTCATTTAACTGTAGCTGCTTTTGAAAATTTATCTCATGCGTCTAGTTGCTGTTATAAGAAAGCTATATCAATTCTTGATACTGTTGCAAAAGTTAGATCTTGCTTGGTGATGTTGGATCTGGAGTGTGATGCATTGATTATTCAGATGTTCCAATGTTTCTTCAAAATTATTGGGTAAGAGCCTTGTAAATATTTTTCATATGAAAACAGAGAGTCTTGTAGATGTTGCCTATTGATGATTTTATCATGCATGGTATTGGCTCTTGTTAATAGGAAAACGCATAATAATATTTAGAATGACTGGAGATGACATTAGGGAGTTGCGGTAGTTATCTTAATTGTTGATTTTAAAATCTCATGTTTAGGAATGATCCATAGGTTATTTGGTTGGCATATGCATGTTATTGGAAGCCAAACAAAGTTGGCTAGAGCGAAATACAGGGATTACCATGTTTCTATACCCATATTATTTGTAATGGTTATTATGGTTTTCAGCACTTTCTCCCTCTAAGACATTCTCTCTCTAAAATTCTTTCTACTTTCTCAATCTTTCTCGTCCTCTCACTCTCTACCATCTCTTCTCTCGCTACCTTTCAAACCCTTCTTAACTCGACCTTGTCAAACCCAAACGTATCGGCTGACTGTTTTTCTTTTTTTCTCCTCAATGCTATCCGTAAACAATAAACGCTTCATCCTTATAGTGGGAAAATCTTTTGACATTATTTGCAATAGAAAGAAGCTCGATGGGCTGAGAATCTACGAAAATGGAAGAGGAAACAGAATCTCTATCCATCTCAATAAACTAGAAGTTGAATGGCTGATTGAAAACCTAAAGGACTTCTATTGGAATAGAGGCAAAGATTCATGGGGCAGGAACATTAAAGGACAACATCGTCAACTCTTCCTGGCTTTGGTATGGAAGAGAAGGGGCAGAAATCTTGTTTTATCGGAAGAAAGAGAAGGTTCTGTTAAAATAATCTTTATCCCTGATGGTTTTGAGTCCGGGGGATGGTGGCGCACCATGAAAGCCATTTTTGAACTCACTGAAACACCTCTAAAAAACCCGTTTTTGGAACACTCAGATCATACCCGTCCTTTCTGCCGTTCTTGTCAGGTACAATTTGTATCTTCTCACATATCATTATGCTGCCCAAACTGCAAACACACCGATCGCTTCATACTCCCGACGGAAGAGAAGAAATCATATGCAGAAGCGCTGAAACCTCACAACGCCAATCCTAAGCGGGTGGTGACAACAATACCCAACCTGAATAGAACCCCCAAAAATTCAGTTTTTGAAATTCAAAAACTGAAAAGCAAAGGCGGGAAAAATCAAAAGAGGGTCTCCCCAACACAGAAGAGGACTCACCATCTTAAGAAGTCCAGTTTCACTTGGACCGAAAAGGCAAAATGGACAAATGAAGTGGGCCAAGTAACACGAACAAACCAAAGGCTAGCCCCGACCAAAATGCATAAAAAAATTAAGTGGGTTGGGAGAGAAAAGAAAAAGGATCTGCACCCAAACCCGAAACCAATTTCGATCATTTTACTAGAACACCAAAAGGAAAATGAGTCTTTGGTCATTTAAAAACAGAGCCCTAAAATTCCCTGTCGAGACATGGGAGCAAATGTCCTTTGCTTAAATTCCTGGTCTGGTGCTCATCAAAGCTCATGCATTCCAGCTATGAGTCTCGAAAAAGAACTACTCTCTGGTATGGGCTACAAAATGGTGTTGTATCAATCTGATGAGGAATGCCTAACGAACGAACCAAAAGATTTAGTAAACATCTTGAGGCTTCTTTTTTCGGCTATGAAATGGAGGCTAAAAGCTTACAAATTGAGTTGGAGAAAAAATTAGAAATTTGCAAAAACAAGCCTATACTCTTGCAATCCGGCAAAAAGAAATAGACAGAGAGTGGATCCAGAGAACTAAAACAGTTACAGACGCCAATCAATTATGAGGGTCGCAACAAAAAATCCAAGGAATCAGATGCCATTCTCTTTCTACCCAAATGATTGACAAAATTATTTCATGGAATGTTAGAGGTCTTAATGACCATAAAAAGAGGGTTATAATCAGAGGTTGTTTGAATAGATGGAAGCCTACCATCATCTGCCTTCAAGAAACAAAAATGGAGGTAATTTTTGAAAAAACTATTCACAGTCTGTGGAAAATGTCCGACATTGGCTGACATTTTCTCCCTACTAAAGGCTTCGTTGGTGGCATCTTAATTATGTGAAGAACGGACAGAGTTCATTGTCAGAATGTTGTCACAGGGGAAGTAACTCTTTCCTGTCTATTTTCTAACAACAATATCATTTCTTGGTATTTCTCTGGGGTGTATTGCAGAGGCAACTATTCGGAACGACTTCTACTTGAAGAGGAATTAATTAATGTAAGAAATGCCTGGGGGTTCAAGGGTATTGTTGGCGGTGATTTCAACATGATTTTGAGAAACTCTAAAAGATCAGATAGCAACTATTCCAATAATGATATGGATGATTTCAGGGCATTATTTGACAAACTTGATTTGAATGATTTGCCTCTTTAGATGGACTTGGAGTAATCAAAGAAGCCAACCATCTTTCTCTAGAATAGACAGATTCCTTATAACATCTGAGCTGCTCTTGGAATTAACTCGTGTCAATCAAAATGTTCTCTCAAGACCCATGTCTGATCATTTTCCGATCTCTCTGACCATGGATGGCATCAAATGGGGTCCTGTCCCGTTTAGGCTTGACAACAAATGGCTGGGTTTTGAAAGCTTTAAAGTTTTAAGTCAATAACACATGGGAAAACACTCATATTCAGGGTTCTATCAGTTAGAGAATTGCTATCAAGCTAAAATCCCTAAAGCAGGAAATTAAAAGATGGGCCAGTGACACGGGCGGAAAAGAGGAAGAAAGCATAATGGATCTTATGTCTGAAATCGACTCCTTTGATAGAAAGAAGAAAATGGTATTCTGAACTTCCTGGAAAGGGAGAGGAAATGTCATCTGAAAGCTGATTTAGCCAAGAAACTACAAATGGAAGCTACCTCCTGAAAAAAAAAATCTAGAGAAAAGTGGATCAAAGATGGAGATAAAAACTCCAAATCTTTCATATGCTAGCTAATCACAGAGGAAGAGTGAACTACATTGAAGAACTCAATATGGATGACAAATGCATCAAGGGTGATGAGGCTCTTAGAGAGGGTGCAAAAGAGCATTTTCAAAAATTGTATAAAGAAAGCAACAATTATAGGCCCAAACTTGACAACCTCTTTTTCAACAGCCCCGGGTCCAAACGGATTCAACATCAAATTTTTACAAATTTTTTTGGGAGGTCATTAAGCCGGACATTCTTGATTTCTTTAAGGATTTTCATACTCATGGAACACTCTCTCAATTCAACATTTCTTGTTTTGATCCCAAAAAAAGCTCAGCCCAAGAACTTCAATGATTATCGCCCTATTAGCCTTATTGGTTGCATTTTCGAACTATTATCGAAGATGTTGACTGACTTACATGTGTGATAATCAGTAATTCTCAACACGCGTTTGTTGATGGGAGACAAATAACTGATGCCATCCTTATTGCTGACAAGGTTGTGGATGAGACCTTTTGACATGATAAGAAAGGCATCTTATGCAAACTGGACATGGAAAAGGCTTTCGATCATGTTAACTGGAATTTCCTAGATTATTTGCTGCAAAGAATGGGCAATAAATGGAGAAATTGGACCAAAGCTTGTGTTACTACAACGAGTCTAGCTGTATTAGTGAATGGTGGGCCTTCCTCTTTTTTCACGGCTTCTAGAGGTTTGAGACAAGGGGACCCACTATCACCGTTTTTATTTATTATTGTTATGGAGGCTTTGAATCAACTAATTGAGAGAGCTAAAAACATTGAGTTTAGGTGGGAAATAACTCAGGACACATTGAAATTTCTCACATTTTCTTCGCGGATGACACCCTCATATTTTGTCAACCTAACACAAGTCACTTAATATTCCTCAAATGCATTCTGATTTGCTTCCAGGCTGTGTCAGGTCTAAAGATTAATCTCCACAAATCTGAATTAGTTGACCTGGGCTGTTGCAATACTGAAAATACATTCTTTGATATCCTTGGCTGCAAAAAATCAACATTCCCCATCACTTATCTGGGGGTACCTTTGGGAATCAAGAAAAAGGACAAAAGATGCTGGGAACCGGTGATTGAACCGTTCAACAACAGATTAGCCACTTGGAAGAGGAAATTTTTGTCTCAAGGAGTCAGATTAACTCTCATAAAGAGCACTCTCTCTAATTTGTCTATCTATTACCTATTTGTTATCAATATTCCAACAAATGTTACCAAAAAATTGGAAGCCACACAATGCAATTTCCTATGGGGGACAGTGAAAACAACAAAAAATGTCAGCTGGTTAAGTGGTCAGAAGTTAAAAAACCCCTGAAAGAAGGTGGCTTGGGGCTGAGATCACTGACTAAATTAAACAAGGCCTTGCTTGGGAAATGGATTTGGAAATTATGAATTTTGGAACGATAACGACAGTTTATGGAAATTGGTTATCAATTGTAAATGTTCAAAGGCAATCCTCATGATCTTTCTCACATCCAGAACAACAAATATGGTATTAGGTTGTGGAAGAACATAAGTAGCTTGAATGATGCTATTTTCCTTTGTTCTAAGTGGTATATCGGGAATGGTCAAAAGATCCGTTTTTGGGATGATATTTGGTGCGGAACTGAAAAATTCAAAGATAGATTTCCCCATACGTTTGCTATCGCTAAGAACAAGCATGCATCTGTTTGGGAAGCTGCTGGATCGACCTGTCATGCTTCTTGGAATGTCCTGACCGTGAGAAACCTTAATGATTGGGAATTGGAGGACTATGAATCTATGCTTTTTATTTTGGCCGGCATAAATCTCACTAATAGAGATGACAAATTAACTTGGAACCTCAATAAGAATGGAATATTTTCTGTCAATTTGCTGTATCGCTTCTTGGACAGCCAAAAACAAAACATTCAAAGAACTTTTCCTTCCAAAATTATTTGGAAATATGGTGCTCCTCCAAGGATACCATTTTTTGCTTGGGAGGCTGCAAAGGGGAAGATTCTCACTCCTGATAATTTGATGAAAAGATGTCACACAATTGTCAACAGATGTTTTTTTATGTAAGGAAGATTTGGAAACTTGTGACACATCTTTTAAACTGCCTCACTACAAGGAATCTGTGGAACATGATCCTGGGATTGTTAGGGATCTCTTGGGTATTCTCAGGGAATGTCAACTCGGAATTGATGGCTTGGGAGGGAATTGGCAGCAATAATAAATTCATCAGTCTCATTCCTCTTACTATGTTCTAGGTCATCTGGAAAGAAAGAAAGAAACGGGCTTTTGATAGTATCGAACATAATTTTAATATCATCAAGGATAAGTGGTTTAACTATTTTGGCTTTTATATTTTAGGGCATAACATTGATTGTTTTGACGATTTAGGTATTATTGTAGATTTGCTTATTGAGAAGTAAATTCTGTACTTGGGGGGTGCTCCCTTAGTACCTTTTTGATATTAATACTACTCTTACTTTTATTTCAAAATTTGTTTGTAATGGTTAAGTGGTGGATTAAAACAGCTACTTGCTTAATTATTTTTCTACAAATACAATCTCTTGTATGCATTGGAGGTGGTATGTCCCTAATAGAACTTAGAGGTGATGGAATTTGGAGCATGAACTTTATACTGTACTAATGTGTTTGTCATAGCATCATGATATGCATATACATTAAAGGTTTGCTTTGTACTTATTGTGGTGAATCAAAGGCTCAAAGCTTGTTTTCTTTTTTCTCTTTTTTTTCCCCAAAAAAAAACCACCAAGTATTTACCTTTAAGAATAACAATAATCTTTTCTCTGTGCAACTATAAGGTCCAATCATCCGCATACTGTATTTTTGGCCATGGAAACAATAAT
Source organism: Carica papaya (assembly GCF_054855325.1). Taxonomy (NCBI): domain Eukaryota; kingdom Viridiplantae; phylum Streptophyta; class Magnoliopsida; order Brassicales; family Caricaceae; genus Carica; species Carica papaya. The sequence continues at coordinate 40,287,470 of NC_142313.1, read as the reverse complement.
GACGTTGGTTCTAGATGAAAGTGAAGATATTGCCTTTGATCTTCTTCATCCTCTTTTGGCGAGTGTAAGAAAGGAAAATAAGGTAGTTTCCTTTCGATAAATGTTTTATTTATCCTGGCTTTAATTGGTTTCAAGGTTTAATTCTCTTTCTTCATTTGTCATTCTAGATCACTTTGCCTATGTCGTGGAAGTTGGGGGAGAAAGTTCTTTCTAACTGTGCTCGTAAACTTAGACCATACTTAATGGAAATGGTGCAATCTACTGGCATAACCTTGGATGAGTATTCACCACTGGTTGCTTCCATCTGCAAAAGTGAATCCAATAACCTTGAGCATCATAATGTCAATGAGTCGGGGGAAATTTTGGTACAGTACTCCTTTTTTTTTTTAATTTTTTTAATGCAAATCTCCTATCTGAGTAAAATGCGGAATAATTGTCATACTTCGCTGAGATTGGACTGTTTCATGTTATTTTATTCTTTTTCTTAATTTTCTCTAAGTGTTATTATATGTGATTTTGGTATGTTTCCTGCAAATTTCTTTACCAGCAGCAAATCAAATTACTGAGTTCACACTCCATCCTTTGAGAACAAAAGTAAGAAAAATGGTGGATGCTTCTATCGGGGAGAATACTCATATATTATATGTATTCATCAAGTCTTGAGTTTCTGAGATGCTTATGACTATCAACGCCAAACTGTTCTATTCTCATTGTGCGTGTGTATGTATATATGCATATGCACACATATACAAGAGAAATGTTTGACCTTGACAGAAACAAATATGTTATTGTCTGGTTTTGGTCACAGGGTCTGCTTGCTGTGAAATATTGTAGCAAGCACGACTAAAAGGGCTGTTTTGTTTTGGTACATTGTAACCATGTGAGGATGAGATAATAATAGAAAATGCCCTTACCTAAAGAATTTATCCACCATTACTAGAAGGACTTATTTGATTGATGAAATCCATCAAATGTAATTTTGCACATTTGATTAAGGCCTTTCTAGTAGAAGTTCTTTGCGATCTGCCTTGTTTTCTGGTACCCCTCATTCCAACATTATGTAGAGCTAAAACAATTGCTAGGTTGAGGGAAGGAAGGTGGGAATTAATCCCAAAGCCTGATTCTTGGAAAAGGTCAAGCTGTCACGGTGGGGCCACAAGTTAATTTCCTTAATTTCCTCAAATTTGAGAGCTACCTGCTGCTACTCATGGGAGGATCAGATGTCATCCTTATCACAATTAAAAAAATTGAGTTCTAGCATCGAAATAGTGGCAGCTATCTTAATCCTCATGGTAGCAGTAGAGAGCATTAAGCACCTTGTTTTCCTGACTAGCCTTATACTCTACCATAAGATCTAAGCTCATTAATTTGCTAGGCTAGTGTTGTTGAGGAGGTAATTACTCATTGTTCTAATAGGTATTTGAGGCTGAATTAAAATTGTATATATGCTACACAAAGTATTTCCCTTATAAGTAGGGAAGCAACTAAGCTATTGGAGTGCCTTGGCCAACCTGATCAGTTCTTTCTTGTAAACAAGGAAACAATGGTGATGTACAAGGGCCTGAGTGAAACAAGCAGCTAATTTGCTGCCTTCTTGTAACATTGTCTCAAACTGTATTGTGTGGTGTCTCACTTAATAGTTAATTGAGGAAAATTAGGGAGAGCTGGCACGAGTTTATGACATCACCTACTTGAGTTGATCAAACATAAATGATTGTTCCTCTATCTAAGTGAATTAATTCTTACCAAGCATGCTTTCAATGTCCCGCAATTATGTAGTCCGTAACAAATTTTCTTTAGTGGTTTGGAAGTTCAAAGAATCCTCTTTGGACACTTACTATAGTGGGTAGCAACCGGTTGGACTGGGGATTTTTTAGTCATTCATGGGCTACTTCCTTTTCAGAGGTAATGTGATCCAAGTGCAAGACCTTTTTAAGGATAAAGCATTAGTTTATCAAGGAATACATAGTTAGGAAATGAAACATCAAAGACAATTTTCAAGTGATGGAAATGTTCAGTCCACGACCTGCTATAGGTTCGAATGTCGTTAAAATTTGAATGTCATCAAAATAACTATGATAGTTAGTGCTCCTAGAAAACCACATCCATTAATGATTTTAAAGCATATTGCATTTGATGAATTGGAAGGAACAATGAGAAATTCGAAATGGCCTTGCTGAGTCTAAAAGATGGTTTTGTTCACATGATGGTGCATTAGTTTCTGGTGGTACCTGGAATTTAAATCAAGTTCAGTGAAAAACCTAGGTCCATGATGAGAAGTTCTACAGTCATTGGGATCGAAGAACTTGTATTTGATGTTCTTGCTATTTAGTGCCTGGTAATTAACACATTCACTAGGAATTGTAAACGTTCTTAACTAAAAGAATGTGAGGAGGTTGGCTTGGGTGGATACAATGTCCTTGAGCTTCTCAGTAGATTGCTTACTACTCTCATCTTTCTGTAGGTTAGTAAGTCGTATGGCTAATCTAAAAACAATCCAGTTTCAGATTTCAACAGAATCTGGTGATAATGTCGAGGTGGCTCTTTGGGTGGTTTAAAAAGCTTATGAAAGGTTATTTTAAAAAAAAAGCTTATGAAAGGCAAGAAATGACAAATTGTTTGTGAAGAAGTAGAAGGGATGCAAACTGGGAAAACATTGTAGGTTGTGGGTGCCATGTTGTAGGACATCGTTGTGAAAAAGGTCCGGCCCATAATTCTCAGCCAATTAATTTCGAAGACTTCCTCAAAAGGTGCGCAAGAATAAGATAAAAGAAGGTCAGATGTAAACGAATAGTTTTGTGAATCAAGGGAAGATTGCAGTATACTCCTGGACTTTGAACACGTTCTCTATTTGATGCTGCAACCTAGATCAACATTATTCCACTGAAATTTGTAATCAGGTACAAAAGCTTTATCTAAAAAGCAATGAGTACTATTGGAATTAATAAAGTCCAATAGAGGTGTAATGATTACGAAGATTAGTTCTAGCCAAAGTAGCTTCTTGAAAGTGTGCTTGAGCACATACAGCTCGTGACAACAAGCCCTTTTTCTCACCTGTTGTCTTAGAGCGATTTAGTTACTTGGCAAACTGTGGCTCAGGAGAGTGACATGCCTTCTATTGACCTGTTTCCTGTCATCATGGCGTTCATAGAGGCACACCAAGTTCATTGCTTTTTGAGATCAGTCTAATGTTGCAGGTCAATCTTCACCATGATAAACTCTTGGAAACTGTGGAGGAAGATCTTCTCTCCTGCACGGGTTTAAGGGGAGAGGCATGAGCAGCTAGCTGCTTAATGTACTGCCATTTGTCCATTATGTTTTGTTGGCACAATTTATATATTACCAAGTTTTTTGCTAGAGTAGATGAGTCAAAATGAATATTACAGTCTGCTTTAAGATCTTCCTGCTGATTTCGGGTTTATGTTAATCCAAGGAATCAAAGTTGGGCATCTCCCTCAAAGCGATACGAAGTAAGTCCCATCGTCTCCAATTCTCTGCTAGTAGTTGATGGTTAAAGAAGTCCTCAACTCTGTTCATCCAGACTAGAGGATCTATGTTTCCATCAAAATGTGGAAAATCAAGTTTGTTGAATTGTGGAAACATCCTTCATTAATCTGCACCATTGCTGGTCCCAAGAGGGCGTTTGTCGAGGCATCTGTTGCCATTTGGCTCAATAGTGCTCATCCCTTCAGCTTTTAGTGACCGAGAGTTTTACTAAGAGGATCTCAATCTAGGTTGTTAACATGCAGTTTGTCCTTTAATAGCACTCCCTTTTGGTCCTTGTGCGGTCCTCTTGGTCTCATTTGAGAAAGGTTTAAAAGTTCTTGTTCAAAAAAATCGGGATCTCTCGTAACCTCCTGCTTCAGATACCAACACATTATGGTTTCGAGTTTGGGATCTGGTCTCACGTCTGCTTATGAAGTCTTGCAGAAAACAGAAACTTGTTTGTTTGATATCTGGTCATGATGGGCTATGATTAGTGCTTGTTGGAGATAGCCCTTCAATCCCCAGAGAGTACTTTTGTGATAATTTTCTCGATGCTTTTTTCCATAAATTGGATACATGTTTATTGGAAACTATGAGACTAACATTCCATTGTTCTGAGATAAAAGAGCTAATTTCCTACCCGAAAATTCGAAGACAAAGTATACTGAAATTCTAGCCTGAGCATCATCTAAAAGTCTAGGCCAAAAAAAGTTCTTTACATCCGACTAGCTAAAGGTCTAGATAGAAATCGATTTTACTGTTTCCAATCTCGGATTCGATTTTCCACCTGCTGTGGGATAAACCAGATTGGTAGACCAATATTCTTGTGTGGTCGTGCATGTGAGAAAATGTCTGTCATGGGTCTGATTATGGTTGTATAGTGTATACTTCTTACATTTTTTCCTTTATAATGCAAAATTATCTTCCCATGAAAGGCATCATAAGTGGGCTTTATTGTCATATTAGTATGTCCTCCTGATGACTTTGGTAGTGTCCTCTATGAGTGTAATTATGACTTGAGTGGAAGATTTCATTTACATGCTTCAGTAGGAGAGTGGTTTTGAGCCATTACAACAATGTAACTATCAGAACAGGTTGATGCCATTCTTAAATGACATGTTGACGAAGAAGATATGATTGACCCACATTTTATCTACACCAATACAGTGTTAACAGTCAGAATTAATCCAGACTTTTATTTATCAGGGAAGTAAGGGCCTTTCGGCAGATGCTATTTGTCGAGGAGAAGTTTACCAAGCTGTGGATGAAAGCTCCAAGCCAGTGACTGCTAATGGAACTGATCCAAGTAGGAAGAATGAGATTTCCAGAAATGATAATTCTTCAAAAAGATTAGACCATAGTTCTGTCACAGAACATTACAGAAATATTGATACAAGTGGCAGAGCTGGATCTGACAATTTAGTCTCTGCAAAGGCTGCTGAATTGGAAACTGATCCGGAGACTGTTTCAAAAAAAAGGGGACGGAAACCTAATTCTTTGATGAATCCAGTAGAAGGCTATGATCATTCTTGGATTTGTACAATTAACAAAGACCCTAAAATATCTCATGGCAAAAAGACTCATGAAAAAGGAGTTGATTTTTCACCTTCCACAACCCTAGTTTTGAAGAAGGCACCTTCATCCTCGGCACAGGAAGGAGTAACTAGGACTGCAAGGGTTTCCTCTAAAACTAATGCAAGCAAAAGTTTCTCTTCCCCATCTGCAAGTAGTCTTCCAGGTGGAGATCATTCTGCTCAGAGGCGACCTAAGAAGAAACACAGCATGATGGATCAGGATGATGACCGTATCTCCAAGAGCAAGGTCTTGACTGCTTTGGTTGAAAACAAAGCACCACAACATGCAGATATAACTGCAGAAGTTGAACCTGAAGACAGAAGTAAACCAGTAACTAAAAAAAGAAAAAACTCAAAACTTGGACATGCCATGAAGGAGATTGAGCAGACAACTCAGGCACCTGGCTGTGTGTACTCAGAGAAAGAAGGAAAAGCCTCAATTGATACTGAGGAAAGAGAGCTGCGTCGGACAGTAGTAAAAATTGAGGCTTCTGAGAACTGGCTTCCGGATGATACTACTGCAAACAAAGTTATTACCGAAGCATCTAGGAAAAAGGTATGAAGTTAAATTTTTAAAGTTCTATCCTATATATATAAAAAGTTTGTTACACCATAGTTTTTTTTGTTTTATTCTCTTGTCAACTGTGCAGAAGGTGATTTCTAAGTCTTCAGGAAAAGAATCTGGTAAAAAAGAAAGTAACATTGACGAAATGCCTAAGAGAAATCTCAAAAGGAAACTAACTACATGCACTGAAACGGTATGAATTTGATCTCCCATTTAGCCATCAAACTTGTATCTGGTTGTGATGCATCCCACATTTTATTTGGTTTTTTTCCTTCAGTGATAATTTGGTAGGGTTTTGCTTATTGTCTAGGTTATGCATGCATTATCATTTTTTTTTATAGAACAAAAAAATATTGGAGAAAGTATGAACTTAAACATCTAATATTGATGAACAAACATTTGCTTCTATTTATTGGAGAATTTGGTGTTTTAACAAACTCTGAAATACTTATTTTCCATATTCAGGAATCAAAAGGGTTTCGCCGTGGTGAGGAATTGATTGGCAGAAAAATAAAGGTTTGGTGGCCCCTGGATAAGATGTGAGTGGTTTAGAATCTACAATTTGTATTTTGCCCTCTATTATTTTTCTTTAAATGGTGAATTTGTTCATGCAAACTATTGTACTATCATCATTCTTTCTACTCATCGATAAAGCTTTTGATTATCCGGTTTGACTTTTGAAGTAGTGAGGTAATTTTGTTTGTTTCTTTCAATGTTTTTTTAACGACAATTTGTCAATATAAAATTAAGAATAAGTTGTTTTTTTTTTATTTCTTCTTAAATATGTAATTGTTGAGATATATTTTCGAAAAGTATAGTTGAACATATTTTTTCTTGACTTTAATAATTTAACAGTATAAAAGAAAATAAGCATTTGATTAGATAAATATAGCAAATTATCTATCAATTTAGGATTTAGAATCTCCTATGACAGTCTGCTTATCAGTCTGGGGACTGATGAAGTACTTTTTTTACAGATGATACTTCATTAGCAGCAAAATTGTTCTTTCATTTGAATTTATTGCTTAGAGTTTAAATTTTTGGAAATAACTTTGCTCTGCGTAGAAATTTATGAATTTTCGTATGAGGTTCTTCAATGCTGATATTAGGGGGGAGATATGCGGACTATTTTCTGTTTTTATATCAAGTTTTCTGTTAAGTTGATATATCAGAGGTATCAATTACAGACAAGGGCCATTTTCGTTATCTAAGTTTTCTGTTTAAATGATATGTCAGATTTATGTATTGCAGGTGAGGATAATGTCCTTTTTTCTTGTGGCTATATGAGATTGTGAATAAATTTTTAGCTTTGACTGTTTTACTTGGGAACTGTGCAAGTGCATTAGATAGGCTTGCACAAGAATCAGTGTGCTGGAGGACTTGATTCCACTTTATGCTGCTTCATATATATAAATCCTTTTCAATAGACACTTGTCAGATTTTGAAATTCTTGCTTACCCACCTGTTTAGAAAATCTTGGAATAACCTCCTATTTGATACTAATATTTGAGACATTTGACATTAGTTTGTGTTTCTGAAGGACATCCATGGTACGATGGTGAAAGTTCTGATTTATGCTCTCTCACTTAAATCTTTATATTCTGCAGGTTTTATGAAGGTATTGTTGATTCCTATGATCATATAAAAAAGAAACATAGGGTAAGATAACCTTACTTTGATGTCATTTTTCTGGGATTTATTTCACATATTTGAGAACCTGATGTAGCACAATGGAATAGGGTTTAGGAAGACAAAATTTAAAGGAAAGAACAGATAAATTTAATCCAAAATTACCGGGATTGACAACGAGCACAATCACAGAATTTTGAGGAACTCAATTCAATGAGAGAAAATTAGTTGGTATTCATATGCATTTTATTTAGTAATAATGGATCTCCAGTGTATTTTTAAGGTGTCTACATGGCTTAACATAAATATAATTTTTAAATAGAAAGAAATAACAAAGTAAGACTTCTAACTAGACAAGAGATGGAATACTAAACTGCTAATAAGCCTATTCTATTAGTAGGTCCTAAATAAGCAAAATGTCTAAGTAATATAAAGAGATTATAATTGCATAATCATCCCATAATATTGAAGTATCAACTCTGGGGCCTTCTTCATTTGTATGAGAACCTGCCTAGTTCTTGCTGACATCCTAATGGTTCCAAAGGTAATCTGGTCTTGGTGTTTGTTTTTTCTCTTTTTTTTTTGGGTTGGGGGGATTGGGTTGGTGCTTGCATAAAGAGCTTGGAGTTGTAATCTTTTTATCTCCTTTTACATTCCATGCTAGAAGAAACTGGAAAACTAATTCCAGTGGCTCCTCCCTGCTCTGCCGTATTTGGTTTTGTAAAACATTGACCATCTTGATGTTTTATTCTTTTCTTCATATGATATTTCTGTTGTGACTTTTTTGCCTAGGTGTTATATTCTGATGGTGATGAAGAACTATTGAATCTCAAAAAGGAGAACTGGAAGCTGATTGGAAATAATGATTTCCCTGAGGGAGTAGGTTTTTCTTCCATGGTTTATTTTCTGTTTTGTTGTGCAATATTGCATTTCAGGAAATTAACTGACCAAGCAATTATGTTAATAATACTAATAGGAGAATGACATCAATCGTCCAATGCAAGAGAATTCATCAGATTTGTAAGTACTGTTTTTAAGTCGATATCTTTTCTTCCCTGAAAAATTGTTCCACGAATATGCTTATCAGGGAAGGAATTTTCAAATTCTCTGAAATAATAGACCATATTATAGTCAGCAAATTTGAGGAAAGGAATAATATTTGATATCAATAATCTTTTGCATGTTTGTTTGTTTGTTCCTTTTTTTTTTGGGGTCTGCACAGAGTACAGAAGGTGAAAGACAAGAAGAAAGAAAGTGAGTCAGCCAAACGAGGGAAGGCTGATTCGTCTGCAAGAAGGTTAGTTAGTATGTCACTTTAATCATTATTTGCTGGCATGTTTTAGATCTGAACCAAAAATCATAATGGGCTTTCAGGAGTGGAGCTGGAAGTATCTCATCCAAAATCAAGGCCAGAAAACGTGTTAAAACTGTTGATAAAACGACCCAAGACAACTCTATTGGCACTGACAAGCCAAGAAAAGATGCCTCTGCAAAAGCTTCAAAAGTTGATCGTCTGAAATTGAAAGGCATCAAGCTGGAGGGTGAAAACTAAAGCAGAGACTCATAGGGACTCAGAGTGATGACAAAGTAAATGTGAAAGTTGAGGCCGAAAGAGCATTTTGGGAGTTTTGGTAAAGACAGAATAGGCGCTGGGTTGTGGCCATTCTGTTTTGTTTATACAGCTGTACATATGGGATGTCTATGTAGTGAGAGTAGGCGGGCCGGGCCTTTAATGGTGTTAACTGTCCTCTTTGAATTGGTGATAATTTAGCAACTATCCACACAAAAAGATCAAAATATTGAACGATCTTTTGAGTGGGCTTGAAGATAGCTGTTTTATCTCATAGGCTGAAATGGACTCTTCACCCAATTAGTTTTGTGTTGTGGAAATGTTGCTTTGACTAGTATATATTAAAATATATATATATATATATATATATATATTCTGTTTTAAGAGTGGTTTCTTAATTATCAGGTTGGTTGGTTTGTAGTTTAGACCAAATCTAGATGGAGCTCAAATGAAAAGAATCTGATTGAAATCTCCAAGGGGAGATAATAAATTGACTTTGACATCTGGTTTTGGTTGGTAATTTGGATCCCATTTTGTCCTGGTTATTCTAGATTATGTTCTTTTTGACTTGTTTCAAACCATCTTTAGCAAATCAAATGTAGTTTCTACTAAAATTGACAATTAATTGCATAGATTCTGGGAACTTTTTTGCATCAAATTTCATACTTTTTACCTAATCCAAATAATTACACCCTATATAAAATTGAAAATTTTCTACCCCCATCTTTCAAATTTCATAGTTTACCTAATCAGAAATAATTACAACCCCACTAAAAAATGCCAAAAATTTTCTTCCCTACTTTAAATCTCTACAAAAGGTAGCACATAAACCCTTTTTTTAAAAAGGAACCCAACAAACAAGTCATCAGAGTCATGGTGAGAGATTTTTCTTTCCTTTTTCTTGTCAAAAACCAGTGTAAAAAGAATTATAGTGTTCTCATTTTGGAGTATGTAGAGATGATCATGATTATCCTTATGACTCTGTTAGTTTTTTCTTGTTTCTTTTCTTTGGAGAAAAGACCGTTAGTTGGTGTATCACAGTCATTACTTCTTTCTCTTACTCTTTTTTTCTTGACGGTAGACAAGACCTGGCTAATTAGTCTGAGAAATATAAGAGGCCTTAATAAGAATCAAACCGCAATGACCCATTTAGAAATGAGAATTTTTACACCATGGGAGCTAGATGCTTTTAACTTCATCAGTAAATGCTTTTAACCTCTGATCTCGGTGAGGATTTACTGTGAAAGAAAGAAAGAAAGAATTCATACACCATTGACCGACCCACTTCAAAAACCAAACTCCTCCCAACTTATTATTCTCTACTGACTTTGGGTTCAATAACCTCCCAAGTTTGGTAGGTGGGCGCTTCTTGTTGGAGATTTGAGCCTGTCCCTTGAGGCACCTGTTTTTTGGACTTTTTCCACTCAAATTTGCTACATATATGTATGTATGTATGTACACATATATCTTCTGCTGCTTATCCCTTCTACTTTTGATTGATTTAAACTGAAAACTACCCAGCCAGCCACCAACCCCCAAAAAAATTTTCATTTTTAATTTTTTTTTCTTGATATGTATGGTCTAATTTCAAAGGTTGAAAACCCATGTTCCAAATCAAATCATCTCCTCACATATGTCCATCAACATTGATTACCAAAGTATTTGAAGAAACTTTGTATATAATTTATTAGTACAATTTATTTGACTACAAGAGGGACAACCGGTTGAGTGCAATTAAGTTAAACCGGTCTGCGCGAGTAATTTGACAACAAAAATCAATTAAAAATACGTTGGAAAATGATATATTTCAGTATATTATATACATGCACATATAAAACATGTTGGTAGCCAAAATTGATTTTTGAAAAAGTCAGAGATTTGATTTTGGAAGTACTCTCTAGACTACATAGTCATTGACCAATGACCAAGACGAACTCTGTCAAGAGCAGTTTTCTCAAATGTAAGTTTACATTTTTTAACCATTACCTACCATGAATATATATGTATATATATATATATATTTACTATTAATATCATACATGGGTTTTAGACTTTAGGTGAGAGGTGAGTAATACAACCTAAAACATGTTTGTATCAATAGAATGATTATTGCATTATAAATTTTTGGGTGATTGATGATTTATTATAATTATTAATTAATTTCTAATTAACTTGCACGTCTATACTTTTATAAATACGTGTTTAAGTTTTTAAGGTTTTACATGAATATTAATAGTTTAAATTTTACGTGACGTTTGCTATTTTATTGAGTATATTATGAATTGAATAAATTAATTTATAATGCTTAATTCATGATCTTAGAACATAATTTGTTAAATTTAGAGCATAATATGCTTAATTCATCTTTATAATTATGAGTCTTTTCTTTTATACATATTATAATTTGATACATATTATAGAGTGACGTACTAAAATTTTAAAATTTTATTTAATTAATTCGTAATTAGATTATCATAAATTTTAATCTTTCATTACAAATTAAATATGTCAGACTATCTTAATAATATTTTTTTGAATCATACATAAACATAAATTCTTAAACTAAATTTAGATCATATATTTACATAAATCCTTGAGAAAGCTTTTCGAAGATGAACCTCCTCCCTTAGTCATTTTTTTTTTCCTCCAAGCTTGCATGTTATGGCAACAAAGTGGAGAAAATAAATTCCTTTGTTTCCTTCTGAGATCTTGGATGAATGTCACTACAATAAAATTCTTATTTTATTATTTTATCTTAACAAAAAGATTTAAAATAATATTGCATATATGTCCTTAAAATTTTTAATCATATTCTTGTTCTCGAGATTATTAAGTGATTAATTTTATAATAACTCACTATTCTACCTAGTAATCTCTGAGCTATATTCTATTCATATTATATAAGAGAGAGTTAGAGATAATTTTAAATAAAAAAAAAGATGAAAAAAAATTTAATTAGTTTTTGATATTCTTTTCTCCGAACTTATTTATTTTATAATTTAATTTGAATGTAATAGAATTAGAGATTCAATTATCTTATACATAAATTACAACGAGTTTACAAAAATTGCTTAGAAAAGTTATAGTTTATGCTCTAAGTTTTAAAAATTTTGTTAAAATAATTTTTTATTAAAAATATTTTTTTTTCTAAAAAATTATTTGTCTTTTAATAAAAATAAATATAAAAAATTACGTTAATTTTAAAAAATAAAAACTCTGTATTTATTAAAATTAATTTTTTTAAGATTTTAAATGCGAATTTTTATTAAAAATCAAATATATTATAAAAAACTATTTTATAATTGTTAAATCCTTTTTTTTTTATTTCCCTAATTATAGGGTGTCCATTGAATCTGTAACGGCCCCGTAAATTTAAAATGAAATGTATATTAAAAATATCAAATGCGGAAGCGAAGTCAAAAATTCGATTAACATCCCTTACACTAAAACTAAAAACGTGCTCACAAAATATAAAAGATCAAACTACCTAAAGGAGAAACTTGAAAGTAAAAGCTACGAATATGACTATGGAGTCTTTAGGCGTCCCCTTCGTCGTCCTCCTGCGGAACCGGTTCGGGAACGATGTATTCCTGATATGAAATGATTAAATAAGGAATGAGCTACACTAGCCCAGTAAAGACATCACGATATCTCACCGTCACGGAGGTAAAAGTGGGTAGAAAACACAAAAAGACCAATGGAGCATAATTTACAACAAATTCTTTTATTAATAATAAATCATTCACCATCCACTTACCTCAGTGAAATCCATAAAACAGTATACGAAAGCAATAACATTATCATCATCATGAAATCATATATGAACTGTATAACATAATACTTATCAAGCCTTTTGTAATTCAATCGTTACACAACATATTTTCCTCATTTACCAGCCCACTAGTATCCATGGGGATCCATAGGGGTCCCGCTACCCGTTAACCCTTAACACTTGAAATCAGATTCCAGGGTCGTCCCCATACCCCGTCCGGTATGGGCGCCAAAACTATAAACCTCATTACCCCGTCCGGTATGAGGGTGAAGCGGGCCGTCCCCATACCCCGTCCGGTATGGGCGCCAAAACACATAAGATCTCCATACCCCGTCCGGTATGGGAGACCACCATCCCGGTAGGGTTCCCTACGGACCCGGTCCGTCCACCATCTTCCAGGATATCTAGTCAGGCTGACCACATTATACAATTACCCATTTACATAATCTTTCATTCTTTTTTCCCTCAGTCAGCATCATCAATCCACATACAAACAAGCAAAACGGTAATTTATGCCAAACAGACAACATACAGCATCAATATCCTAGTCATTCAATCCATAATTCAGTAAAACAGTAAAATATGCACACGAAACTATAAAATGAAAACATCAAACCTCATACTGCATTTAAAACTATAAAACAAGCCAAATAACAGTTAACCGACAAACACACTAGACTCGGGCTCCATTAGCGACCTTAAGCAATTTCACACATTCGTTGATTCATGAAATACCGTTTTACCATTTATTGAACTTTAATACCGTGATAGGAAATAGGGTGAGGGGTCCTTACTCGTTTCGGGGTCCCAACACGGCTTCACAGTGCGCCTATAGGCTGTTCCTAATTTTTCTTAAATTTTTCCCGGGGAACTGAAACGCACTACTGGTACCTGCACGTGTTCCAAAAAATCCCAAATTAGGCCCGGGGCCCCTTTTTGGCCAATATCGCAATTTCGGCACGGCGGCTCCGCCGTGCTCCGGCGACGCGGCGGTGATTCGCCTCGGTTTGGCCGTTTTCGGCCGTTTCCGGCCGAATTCGGCCACACTTGCATCGATCCTTGCGATAAAACAACCCTAGGGCCCTCGGGGGGCCAAAAAAATTACAGAAAACTGAAGCTTACCGGCGGCGGTGCTCTCGGGTGCGGCGGCTCTCCGTTGAAGTTCGTGTTTTGGTGATTCGGCTTTGATAAACCTGTAGAGAAAAGAATGGTGATCATGGTGATATAAAAATTGCATTAAACGGAGGCCGGGAAGGGCCTCATCGGAGGCAAAAATCGAGAAGGGGCGCGGCGGCGCCGCTGGGTTTCGGCCGTGTTTTCCGGCCGTTTGGCCGGATTTTGGCTCCGATTTGACCACAGGGGAAATCAGCGTGGAAAAATGAGTCGGGGGTATGAAATTTACCTCGATCGGCTGTAGCAGCCCCAGAAATTTAAAATGGAAATTATATTATAAATATCAAATGCGGAAGCGAAGTCAAAATTTGAATAACATCCCTTACACTAAAACCAAAAACGTGCTGACAAAATATAAAAGATTAAACTACCTAAAGGAGAAACTTGAAAGTAAAAAAAACTACGAATGTGACTAGGGAGTCTTTAGGCGTCCCCTTCGTCGTCCTCCTGCGGAACCGGCTCGGGAACGATGTTCTCTTGATCTGAAATTATTAAATAAGGAATGAGCTACACTAGCCCAGTAAAGACATCACGATATCTCACTGTCACGGAGGTAAAGGTGGGTAGAAAACACAAAAAGACCAATGGAGCATAATTTACAACAAATCCTTTTATTAATAATAAAACCTTTACCATTCACTTACCTTGGTGAAATTCATAAAACAATATACGAAAGCAATAACATCATCATCATTATGAAAACATATATATGAACTGTATAACATAATACCTATCAAACTTTTCGTAATTCAATCGTTACACAACATATTTTCCTGATTCACCAGCCCACTAGTATCCATGGGGATCCATAGGGGTCCCGCTACCCGTTAATCCTTAACACTTGAAATCCATTCCAGAGTCATCCCCATACCCCGTCCGGTATGGGCGCCAAACCATAGACCTCATTACCCCGTCCGGTATGAGGGTGAAACGGGCACAGATTGAACGGTTCAAATCTCACGCGTGCGGATGGCCCAGATTGAATCACGCACGGACGGTCCAGATCGTATTGCGATGGACGACCTAGATTTATTCCCATTTTAATTGTGAGGGACAGCCCGTAGGCGCATTGTAGAGCCGATTTCAGACCCCGAAACAAGTAAGGATTTTTCACCATATTTCCTATCATGGTATTAAAGCATAATAAATAATAAAACGACATTTCATGAATTAATACATATGTATAATTAATTAAGGTTACTAATGGAGCCCAAATCTGATGTATTTTTCGGTCAGTTGTTGTTTGATCTATTTTTCAGCTTTAAATGCAGTATGGTATTTGATGCATTTATCTTATGGTTTTGTATGCATGAATTATTGTTTCTTTTATTATGGTTTGAATTATGGTGAACCCGATGTTGTGTTGTTTTGTTTGGTGTTCATTATTGGTTTACGTGTTTGTGTATGATTGGATAATTGAGACAAAAAAAAAATGAAAAAAATGTTATGTGAATTGATAAATGGATAACGTGGGCAGCCTGACTAGATATCCTGGGAGATGGTGGACGGACCGGATCTGTAGGGAACCCTACCGGGAATGTGGTCTCTCATATCGAACAGGGTATGGAGACCTTATTATGTTGGTGCCCATACCGGACGGGATATGGGGACAGTCACCCTCATACCGGACGGGGTATTGAGGTTTATGGTTTTGGCGCCCATACCGGACGGGGTACTATAACGGCCTCAGAAATTTAAATGAAGATATATGTATTAAAAATTTTAAATGCAGAAGCGAAATAAAAATTTTGATTAACATTCCTTACACAATAACCATGAACATATTCAACGTATGAAAGAATAAGCTAATTAAAAGAAATACTCGAAATAAAAACTATAAATAGAACTATAAAATCTTTAGGCGTCTAACTCGCCGTCTTCCTGATCTGAAATGATTAAGTAAGGAATGAGCTACACTAGCCCAGTAAAGATATCACACTATCTCACTGCCACAGAAGTAAAGGTTGGTAGAAAACAAAAACGACCAATGGAGCATAATTTATAACAAACTCATTTATTAATAATAAAAACTTTTACTGTCCACTTACCTCGGTGAGATTCATGAAAATAACATATGAAAACAATAACATTATAACCATCATAAAATCATATACACTTTGTAACATAAGACATGTTATACTTTTGCAATTCAATAATCAGACAACAATTCTCCTCTTTTACTAGCCTATTAGTATCCATGGGGATCCTCGGACTCATCCCTTACACAATAATGCTTAGAGAAATACCCACCGATAAATCGTTACTCAACTCTTCCGTGTGAAATGCAGGTGCAAAGAAATGAGGAGAGGAAGACCCCTACTAAACCGAGTAGCCCGGATGATTCGCTTCGGAAAGATGTGGACAAAATATTTGAGATGCTGGAAAGGATCATGGCCGTCCAGCAAGGTCGAGAGGAGAGAAGGGAGTTACCCGAACCTCCCCCACCACCATGGGTTGAGCCATCGCTACAGCAAGCGGATCCCGAGCCACCCCGGCACGAGCCTGCTCCACCACAGTACTACCCGGCACCAGTGCCGCAGTATGAACTGGTGCCCCAGCCACCGTACTACCCGGCACCGCCACAGTACAATCCGGTGCCCCCACTATTTCAGCAGGTGCCACCACAGGCCCCCCAGTCTACCCCCAGCCGGGCCTAGTCCCTCTTTCACGGGACTCAGCTCCTTCCTTGATCGACCCAGGCTACATAGAGAGGTACATGAGGCTGAACCCTTCCACTTTTGCAGGGGGATCCTTTTTCGAAGATGCCCAGTACTGGTTGACAGAGACTGAGAGAGCCTTCAAGACCTTGGGAGTGGTTCCTGAGCAGAGAGCTACCCTTGCTTCCTACATGCTGGTAGGGGAAGCAGGTCGTTGGTGGGAGCTCAAGTAGACCACCCTGCCTACACCAGCCACTTGGGAGCAGTTCTTAGCGGCCTTCCATGCGAAGTATCTCCCTGAGCACATCCGACACCTGAAGGAGATGGAGTTTGTTCAGCTGGTCCAAGGAAACATGACGGTATCGGAATATGCTCGTAAGTTCCTAGAACTGGGCCGATACTCCCCGGAGACATTGATGGATGAGGGCAGGAAGGCCAGGAGATTCCAGTGGGGCCTCTGCCCATAAATCAAGCAACAATTATTGGTACTGGAGCTCAAGACATACTCAGCCGTTCTAGCAAAGGCACAGATTGTGGAGAGGAGTTTCAACACCCACTGCGCCGGTCCAACCAAATAAGAGGCCCAGACCAGTGATCTAGGGCCTTCCGCAGGCTCCAGGGGCAGCACGTGGAAAGATCTGCCAGCACTGTGGCAGGGATCACGGGGACTGACCATGCTACCGCCTCAACAACACCTATCGCATATGTAGTAGTGCCCAGCACTATGCGAGAGAGTGCCCGAGGAACTAGAACTAAGGAAGACCTCCTTTTTAGGGCAGGGTTTACAACCTTACCCAGCAGGATGCCGACGCCGACCCGAACGTGGTACAGGGTATGTACACTATCTGTGACCATATTGCTCATGTTTTATTTGACACTGGTGCATCGCATTCATTTGTTTCACATGTTTTTGCTTCCAAACTTAATGTATCACCTGATAAACTTGATTCATTGTTGTTTGTGTCTACTGTTGGGGGTGAAACACTATTAGGGGAAGTTATCTACAGGGCTTGTGCCATGGAGACAACAAATAAGAAACTGAGTGTAGACCTGATAGGGTTAGACACGGGGGATTTTGATGTAATCTTAGGAATGGATTGGTTAGCGGCGCATCACGCCACCATAGATTGCTTTAACAAGAAGGTTGTATTTAATCCTCCCAATGAGGAGCCATTTACAAATTAATAAAATCATTTAGTACTTTTCCTTGATGGTAAGTTTTCTTAATTTTTTAGTACCTTAATCTTACTACTTTCTCTAACTAGGCAAGCCCAAGAAGGAAATTTATATCCAAGATATTCCGGTAGTCCGAGACTTTTCAGATATATTTTCGGACGAACTACCTGGACTGCCAGTGGACAGGGAAGTCGAGTTCACTATAGACTTACAGCCAGGCACCCAGCCCATTTCGGTTGCTCCTTACCGCATGAGCCGCATTGAGATGGAAGAGCTGAGGAAACAGATCACTGAATTGCAAGACAGTGGTTTTATTAGACACAGTGTGTCCCCTTGGGGTGCTAGAGTCACTTTTGTAAGGAAGGGAGATGGAACGTTGAGACTGTGTATTAATTATAGAGAATTGAACAAGGTTACGATCAAGAACAAATATCCCCTTCTAGAATTGATGACCTCTTCGATCAGCTGCAGGGTGCACAGGTCTTCTCTAAAATAGACCTGCGATCAGGCTACCATCAGGTGAAGATAAGAACAGAAAACATCCCTAAGACGACCTTTCGAACCAGGTACGGACACTATGAGTTCCTGGTCATGCCATTTGGACTAACCAACGCCCCGACAATCTTTATGGATCTGATGAACAGAGTCTTCAGAGAGTTCTTGGATCAATTTGTTATTGTGTTCATCGATGACATCTTAGTCTACTCAAAAAGTAGCGAAGAACATAATCACCATCTTGCCCAAGTTTTGCAGGTCCTCAGGAACAAGAAGTTATATGCAAAGTTGAGTAAGTGTGGATTTTGCCTTGAGCAGACCGCCTTCCTAGGACACATCATATCGAAGGAAGGAGTATCAGTGAATCCCAAAAAGGTTGAAGCGGTACTTGGCTGAGAGAAATTGACATCAGTTAAGGAAATTCAGAGTTTCCTAGGGATGGCAGGTTATTACCGCAGGTTTGTTGAAGGATTCTCCAGCCTAGTAGCTCCTCTAACCCAACTCACAAAGAAGAATGCCAAATTTGAGTGGAATGAGGACTGCGAAAGAAGTTTTTCAGAATTAAAGAAGCGGCTGACTACTGCACCCGTACTGGCTTTACTGAGTGGATCGGGGGGATATACAGTTTATAGTGATGCCTCTTATGTAGGCCTGAGTTGTGTCCTGATTCAGCATGATAAGATCATAGCATATGGGTCCAGGTAGTTAAAGAATCATGAGAAGAATTATCCCACCCATGACTTGGAGTTTGCCGCAATCATACACGCTTTGAAAACCTGGCGCCACTACTTATACGGAGAGACTTTTCAGATCTATACCAATCATAAGAGTTTGAAACACATATTCACTCAGAAAGATCTCAACATGCATCAGAGAAGGTGGATGGAACTCCTTAAGGAGTATGATTGTGATATCTTATACCATCCGGGTAAGGGCAACGTAGTAGCAAATGCTCTCAGCAGGAAAAGTATAGGCATTTTTAGCCCATTTGATGGTTTCAGAATACAGGCAAATTAGGGCCACACAACAGATTCAACTCCAGGACTTGAGGAGAACCACATGTTTGGGCCGCCTGACAGTCCAGCCCGAGTTAATTCAGAGAATAAGGGAAGCCCAGTCAGTCGACCCCACCCTGGTAGCCCGCAAGAAGGATGCAAAACAGGGAGTGAGCTCAGAATTCCAAATCTCTGCCGATGGATTACTCTATTTCCAAGACAGGGTGTGTGTCCCAGATGATAGTGAGTTAAAGAGAGACATCATGACAGAGTCCCATAGCTCGAAGTTTGCCATGCATCCAGGAAGCACCAAAATGTACCAAGGCATATGATCCCGGTTTTGGTGGAATGGGATGAAGAGAGACATAGCCGACTTTGTATTTAAGTGTTTGGTATGTCAGCAGGTCAAGGTAGAGCATCAGCGCCCAAGTGGGCTACTTCAGCCGTTACCTATTTCGGAGTGGAAGTAGGAACATATCACCATGGACTTCGTAACGGGATTACCCAAGGCACGTTCAGGACATGACGCCATCTGGGTAATCGTTGACCAGTTTACCCAATCTTCCCACTTCTTGGCCATCAGAATGGCCGACCCCTTGGATAAGTTGGCAAGAATGTATATCTGGGAAATAGTCAGGTTGCACGGAGTTCCAGTAACAGTGGTATCTGACAGGGACCCCAAGTTCACTTCTCGGTTTTAGAGTAGCTTTTAGCAAGCCATGGGAACAAAGCTGTCTCTCAATACTGCCTTCCATCCTCAGACTGATGGACAATCAGAAAGGAAAATTCGTACACTTGAGGATATGCTCCGAGCATGTGTCCTTGACTTCAGGGGCCATTGGGACGACCATCTACCCTTGATAGAGTTTGCCTACAACAACAACTATCAAGCAAGCATCGGCATGGCTCCATATGAGGCGTTATATGGGCGCCCGTGCAGATCACCGATTTGTTGGGAAGAAGTGGGCGATAGAAGATTGTTCGGCCTGGAGTTGGTAGAGGAGACCACGTCTAAAATAGTTAAAATTAGAAAGAACATTCAGACGGCTCAGAGCAGGCAAAAGAGTTATGCGGACACCCGAATGAGAGATCTAGCGTTTGAGAAAGGCGACCGGGTGTTCCTTAAGGTCATTCCTTTCAAGAGAATTAGTAGGTTCGGCAGGAGGGAAAAATTGAACTCCCGATTTATTAGACCTTTTGAAATCTTAGACAGGATTGGTACTGCTGCCTACATACTAGCACTGCCTCCAAAGCTCTCCAAGGTCCACAATGTGTTCCACGTATCCATGCTACGTAAGTACAACCCGGACCCCTCTCATGTCTTGCCTCATGAACCGCTTCCACTCTAAGAGAACTTATCTTATGAAGAAGTACCAGTCGGAATCACGGACCGAAAGAGTAGAATACTCCGCAATGGGAAAATATCATTTGTAAAGGTTGTGTAGCAGAACCACACGCCAAGGGAGGCTACTTGGGAGCTAGAATCATATTTTAGAGCCCAGTATCCCCATTTGTTCGACTAAGAGTAAGAGGCAAATTTAGGGGACCAAATTTCTTTAAGGGAGGGAGAGTTGTAACATCCAAATTTATTATTTTTATTTTTTAATTTATATTAGAATTTTAGTTTAATTTTTCAATATTTAATTTATGAGGTTTTAATTTAATTTAATAAAAATAAAAATAATAATAATGATAAAATATGGTAAAATTATTTTTGGGATTTAATTGAAATTGATTTTAGAAAAAAGGGGTGAAAATTTAGATTCTGGGGGTATTTTCGAAAAAAAAATCAGAAACCGGGGGTCAAAACGCAATTTAAGAAAGTTGTGCCACGTCAATAGCCCAGTCAGCAGCCCCGACCAACCAGCACACGCCGTGTGGCAAGGAAGCTGACGCGGGAGACCACGCGGGACGGAGCCACGTGAGCGATCTGCGTGCACGCGATCGAACGGTCCAGATCTCACGCGTGCGGACGACCCAGATCTCATGCACATGGATGGCCCAGATCTCACGCGTGCGGACAGCGCAAATTGAATCACGCACAGACGGCCCAGATCGCATTGCGATGGACGGCCCAGATTTATTTCTATTTTAATCGCGAGGGACAGCCCGTAGGCTCATTGTAGAGCCGATTTCAGACCCCGAAACAAGTAAGGATTTCTCACCCTATTTCCTATCACGATATTAAAGCTCAATAAATAATAAAACGACATTTCATGAATTAATACATGTGTATAATTAATTAAGATTACTAATGGAGCCCGAATCTGATGTATTTTTCGGTCAGTTGTTGTTTGATCTATTTTTCACATTTAAATGCAGTATGGTATTTGATGTATTTATTTTATAGTTTCGTATGCATGAATCATGGTTTCTTTTATTATGGTTTAAATTATGGTGAACCTGATGTTGTGTTGTTTTGTTTGGTGTTCATTATTGGTTTACGTGTTTGTGTATGATTGGATAATTGAGACCAAGAAAAATGGAAAAAAGGTTATGTGAATTGATAAATGGATAACGTGGGTAGTCTGACTAGATATACTGGAAGATGGTGGACGGATCGGATCCGTAGGGAACCCTACGGGGAACGTGGTCTCTCATATCAGACGGGGTATGGGGACGGCCCGTTTCACCCTCATACCGGACGGGGTATTGAGGTTTATGGTTTTGGCGCCCATACCGGACGGGGTATGGGGACGGCCCTGGAATCAGGTTATTAATGTTAATGGTTCACGTGTAGCGGGGACTCCCTATGGATCCCCATGGATACTAGTAGGCTGGTAAAAGAGGAGAATTGTTGTCTGATTATTGAATTGCAAAAGTATAACATGTCTTATGTTACAAAGTGTATATGATTTTATGATGGTTATAATAATATTGTTTTCATATGTTATTTTCATGAATCTCACCGAGGTAAGTGGACAGTAAATGTTTTTATTATTAATAAATGAGTTTATTATAAATTATGCTCTATTGGTCGTTTTTATTTTCTATCAACCTTTACTTCTGTGGCAGTGAGATAGTGTGATGTCTTTACTGGGCTAGTATAGCTCATTCCTTACTTAACCATTTCAGATCAGAAAGACGTGGTTCCCGAGCCCGTTCCGCAGTAAGACGACGAGTTAGATGCCTAAAGATTTTATAGTTCTATTTATAGTTTTTATTTCGAGTATTTCTTTTAATTAGCTTATTCTTTCATATGTTGAATACGTTCATGGTTATTGTGTAAGGGATGTTAATCAAAATTTTTATTTTGCTTCCGCATTTAAAATTTTAATACATACATATTTATTTAAATTTCCGGAGCAGTTACACATAATCTATTTTATTTCGCTTCCGCACTTAAAATAAATAAATATATATTTCCTTTTAATTTCCAAGGCTGTTACATAAATTACAATGAGTCTACAAAAGTTGCCTATAAAAGTTATAGTTTATGGTGTGAGTTTTAAAATTTTAATTAATATAATGTAACACCCAAATAAAAAATAAAATTTTTATTTATTTATTTTTATTATTTATTTATTTATTTGATTTTTTATTTAATTTAACTTAATTTAATTTAATTCAATGAAAATATAAATAATAAAAATGATAAAATTGGGTGAACATATTATTTGGACTTAATTGAAATTGATTTTGGGAAAAAGGGGTGAAAATTTAGATTCTGAGGGTGTTTTTAAAAAAAACATCGAAAACCGGGGTCAAAACGCAATTTAGAAAAGTTGTGCTACGTCAGCACCACGTCAGCGGCCCAGTCAGCATGTAGCGCCCGGGGAAATTAAAAAAAAAAAAAAAAACGCGCGTGCCACGCCAGCAGACCCAGTCAGCAGGCCTGGCCAACCAGGACATGCCACGTGGCAAAACCACGTCGACCGGGGACGGGCCACGTTGGCGATCCGCGTGCGCGCGATCGGATGGCCCAGATCAATCGCGCGCACGGACGGCCCAGATTTAATCGCACGGACGACCCAGATTTAATCAAAAACGGACGGCCCAGATTAAATCAAAATGGACAGCTGAGATCAAAAGGCAAAATGGTATAAATAAGACCCCCACACCAGACCCCAAACCCTAGCCGCCTGCCCTCGCCGGAGAAGACGAACCAGAAGCCGGCCGCCGCCACCCGCCGCCGCACCGGAGGAATTTTCGACCGCCGATCGAGGTAATTTTCATACCCCCGACTCGTTTTTCCACGCTGATTTCCCCAGTGGCCAAATCGGAGCCAAAATCCCGGCCAAACGGCCAGAAAACAGGGCCGAAAGCCAGCGGCGCCGCCTCGCCCCTTCTCGGTTTTTGCCTCCTATGAGGCCCTTCTCGGCCTCCGTTTAATGCAATTTTTATACCACTGTGATCACCATTCTTTTCTCTACATGTTGATCGGAGTCGAATAACCAAAACACGAACTTCACCGGAGAGCTGCCGCACCCGAGAGCACCGCCGCCGGTAAGCTTCGGTTTTTCGTAAATTTTCGGCCCCCCGAGGGCCGTAGGGTTGTTTTATCACAGGAACCAATGCGAGTGTGGCCGAATTCGGCCAGAAACGGCCCAAAACGGCCAACCCGAGGCGAACCGCCGCCGCCGGAGCACGGCGGAGCCGCCGTGCCGGAGTTGTGATATTGGCCGAAAGGGGCCCTGGGCCTAATTTGGGATTTTTTGGAACACGTGCAGGTACCAGTAGTGCGTTTCGGTTCCCCGGAAAAAAAATTCAGGGAAAATTAGGGACAGCCTGCAAGCGCACCGTGAAGCCGTGTTCGGACCCCGAAACGAGTAAGGACCCCTCACCTTATTTTCTATCACGGTTTTAAAGTTCAATAAATGATAAAACGGTATTTCATGAATCAACGAATGTGTGAAATTGCTTAAGATCGCTAATGGAGCCCGAGTCTAGTGTGTTTGTCGGTTAACTGTTATTTGGCCTGTTTTACAGTTTTAAATGCAGCATGAGGTTCGACGTTTTCATTTTATAGTTTCGTGTGCATATTTTACTGTTTTATTGATTATGGATTGAATGACCGGGATATTGATGCTGTATGTTGTCTGTTTGGCATAAATTATCGTTTTGCTTGTTTGTATGTGATTGATAATGCTGACTGAGGGAAAAGGAGAATGAAAGATTATGTAAATGGAAATTGTATAATGTGTTCAGCCTGACTAGATATCCTGGGAGATGGTGGACGGACTAGATCCGTAGGGAACCCTACCGAGATTGTGGTCTCCCATACCGGACGGGGTATGGAGATCTTATGTGTTTTGGCGCCCATACCGGACGGGGTATGGGGACGGCCCGTTTCACCCTCATACCGGACGGGGTAATGAGGTCTATGGTTTGGCGCCCATACCGGACGGGGTATGGGGACGGCCCTGGAATATGATTTCAAGTGTTAAGGGTTAACGGGTAGCGGGACCTCTATGGATCCCCATTGATACTAGTGGGCTGGTAAATGAGGAAAATATGTTGTGTAACGATTGAATTACGAAAAGCTTGATAGGTATTATGTTATACAGTTTATATATATGGTTTCATGATGATGATGATGTTATTGCTTTCGTATATTGTTTTATGAATTTCACCGAGGTAAGTGAATGGTAAAGGTTTTATTATTAATAAAAGGATTTATTGTAAATTATGCTCCATTGGTCTTTTTGTGTTTTCTACCCACCTTTACCTCCGTGACGGTGAGATATCGTGATGTCTTTACTGGGCTAGTGTAGCTCATTCCTTATTTAATCATTTTAGATTAAGAGGACATCGTTCCCGAGCCGGTTCCGCAGGAGGACGACGAAGGGGATGCCTAAAGACTCCATAGTCATATTCGTAACTTTTACTTTCAAGTTTCTCCTTTAGGTAGTTTGATCTTTTATGTTTTGTGAGCACGTTTTTGGTTTTAGTGTAAGGGATGTTATTCAAATTTTGACTTCGCTTCCGCATTTGATATTTTTAATATACCTTTCATTATGAATTTCCGGGGCTGTTACACAGCAGCCCCGACCAACCAGAACGTGCCGCATGGCAAGGCAACGCTGACAAGGGAATGGGCCACGTGGGCGATCCGTGTGCGCGTGATCGGACGGCCCAGATCCGTTCCCGCACACACGGACGACCCAGATCAAACGTGCACACGGACGGTCCAGATCAAACGTGCGCACGGACGGCCCAGATCCACGCACACGGACGACCCAGATTCAATCAGGCATGGACGGCCCAGATTGCATCGCGATGAACGGCCCAGATTTAATCCCAATTAAATCGCGATCGGACGGTCAAGATTAAAAGGCAAAGCGTATAAATACCCCCACCCACACCTGACCAAAGAAACCCTAGCCGCCAGTGCTCGCTGGAGAAGAAGAACCAGACGCCGGAGGAGCCGGCCGCCGCCACCTGCCGCCGCATCGGGGAAGTTTTCGACTGCTGATCAAGGTAATTTTTCTCCACCTTACTCGTTTTTCGACGCTGAGTCCGCCTATGGCCAAACCGAAGCCAAACCACCGGCCAAACGGCTGAAAAACCCAGCCAAAACCCAGCGGCATTGCCGCATCCCTCCTTGGTTTTTTGCCTCCGATGAGGCCCTTCCTGGCCTCTGTTTGATGCAAATTTTATACCACTGTGATCACTGTTCTTTTCTCTACAGGTTGATCGGAGCCAAACATCAAAACGCGACTCACGCCGGAGGAGACGCCGCACCCGAGAGCACTGCCGCCGGTAAGTTTTGATTTTTCGTGATTTTTCAGCCCACCGAGGGCCTAAGGGTTGTTCTATCGCAGGGACCGATGCAAGCGTGGCCGAATTCGGCCGAAAACGGCCAACATGAGGCGAATTGCCACCGCAAGCGGCAGCGCCGTCGCCGGAGCACGGCGGAGCCGCCTTGCTGGAATTGCGATATTGGCCAAAAGGGGCCCTAGGTCTAATTTAGAATTTTTTGGGACACGTGCAGGTACCAGTAGTGCGTTTCAGTTCCCCGGAAAAAATTCAGGGAAAATTAGGGACAGCCTGTAGGCGCACTGTAGAGCCGTATTCAGACCCCGAAACAAGTAAGGACCCCTCACTCTATTTCCTATCACGGTATTAAAGGTAAATAAATAATTAAACTGTATTGTGTGACTTTATAAATGTATAATTGATTAAGGTTGCCAATGGAGTCCGAGTCCGATACAGTGTTGGTCTGTTATTGTTTGATTTAATTTCCAGTATTAAATGCAGTATGATGTTTGATGTAATTACATTATGGTCTCGTATGCATTAATCATGATTTCTTTTATTATAGTTTGTATTATGATGAACTCGATACTGTATTGTCTTGTCTGGTGTCCATTACTGGTTTATATGTTGTGTGTGTTTGGATGATTGAAACCAAGAAAAAGGGCAAAAAAGTTATGTGAATTGATAAGTGGATAATGTGGACAGCCTGACTAGATATCCTGGGAGATGGTGGACGGACCGGTCCGTAGGGAACCCTACCGGGAACGTGGTCTCTCATACCGGACGGGGTATGGAGATCTTATGTGTTTTGGCGCCCATACCGGACGGGGTATGGAGACGACCCGTTTCACCCTCATACCGGACGGGGTATTGAGGTTCATGGTTTTAGTGCCCATACCGGACGGGGTATGGGGACGGCTCTGGAATCAGGTTATAAATGTTAAGGGTTCACGGGTAGCGGGACCCCTATGGATCCCCATGGATACTAGTAGGCTGGTAAATGAGGAAAATGTGTTGTTTAATGATTGAAACGCAAAGGCGTGGTAAGTATTTTATTATACAGTTCATATGATTTCATGATGATGATAATGTTATTGCTTTCATATGTTGCTTTATGGACCTCACCGAGATAAGTGGATAGTAAAAGTTTTTATGTTAATAAACGAGTTTATTATAAATTATGCTCCATTGGTCTTTTTGTGTTTTCTACCCACCTTTACTTCCGTGGCGGTGAGATAATGTGGTGTCTTTACTGGGTTGGTATAGCTCATTTCTTATTTAACTATTTCAGATCAAGAAGACGTTGTTCCCGAGCGCGTTCCGCAGGAAGACGGCGAATGGGACGCCTAAAGATTCCGTAGTTATATTTATAGTTCTTATTTTCGAGTATCTCTTTTAATTAGTTTGTTCTTTTATATTTTAAGCACGTTTCTGGTTTTAGTGTAAGAGATGTTAATCAAAATTTTTATTACGCTTCCGCATTTGACATTTTTAATACACATATTTCATTCTAAATTTCCGGGGCCGTTACATATAATTTGTTATTAAAAATATTTTTTTTTCTAAAAAGTTATTTTTCGTTTGATAAAAATAAATATGAAAAGTTACGTTAATTTTAAAAAATAAAAACTTTGTATTTATTAAAATTAATCTTTTTAAGATTTTAAATGCGAATTTTTATTAAAAATCAAAGATATTATAAAAACCTATTTTATAATTGTTAAATTCTCTTTTTTTTTTTTCTAATTATAAGGTGTCCATTGAATCAATTACAATTTTTAGGTAATATATATTCTTTTAAATACACATTATATATTTCCGTAAAAGTAATATCTTGTGTTAGGTGGATGAGAGAAAAAATTTAATTAGTTTTTAATATTTTTTTCTCCAAACTTATTTATTTTATAATTTGATTTGAATGTAAAAGAATTAGGTATTCAATTATCTGATACATAAATTACAACGAGTTTATAAAAATTGCTTAGAAAAATTATAGTTTATGCTGTGAGTTTTAAAAATTTCGTTAAAATAATTTTTTATTAAAAATATTTTTTTTTCTAAAAAATTATTTATCGTTTAATAAAAATAAATATGAAAAGTTATGTTAATTTTAAAAAATAAAAAGTTTATATTTATTAAAATTAATCTTTTTAAGATTTTAAGTGCGAATTTTTATTAAAAATTAAAGATATTATAAAAGAATATTTTATAATTATTAAATTCTCTTTTTTTATTTCCCTAATTATAGGGTGTTCATTGAATCAGTTACAATTTTTAAGAAAAATATACATTATATATTTTGGTAAAAGTAATATTTATGTTAGGTGGATACCCTTATAAAGTAATAATATATATTTTAAATTATATAATATATTTATTTAATTTATTTTGCTTTATAAATAGAAAACGCTTCGTCCTACTTTCTCATCACTCCCACCTTCCTCTCTTCAACCAATAACGCCTTCCTCTCCATCTCAATCTCATTCTCTCACCCTAGAAAACTCTACTAAACCCTAAATCCACATAAACAGGATGCCGGTTGACAGCTCGTCTCCTTCTGGACAAACTGTATGCGTTACAGGCGCCGGTGGATTTATTGCTTCGTGGATCGTGAAGCTTCTGCTGGAAAAAGGTTACACTGTCAGAGGAACAGTTCGGAATCCAGGTGATGATCGGTTTTCAATTTGTTAAAGGATTTTTCTTATGTGATTAATCGAAAGTATTGAGGTAGACGATGATGTGTGTTTGATGATATTGTAGATGATCCGAAGAATGCTCACCTGAGAGAGCTTGAAGGAGCGAGGGAGAGACTAACTCTGTGCAGAGTTGACCTGCTTGATTTTGGATCTCTCAAGGAGGCTATCAACGGATGCGACGGTGTCTTCCACACCGCATCTCCTGTCACCGATGATCCCGTGAGTACACCTACATATTAGTCCTGTCAACCGATTACTTGTTTCTGGCTTGTCACTTTCTGTTTGGTTGGTGAGAAAATTGGAAGTTCAAATGAAACCGAGAAAAAACAAATATTACTATAAATTAAAAATGTGAGAGACGGTTTTGACGGAAAGCAAGAGAAAATAAACAGTCACCATACCAGAGTCGTACAGATACGTTGCAAGTTCACGTTTCTGTTTGGCAATTATTCTTCCTACTTTCTGCGGGGTCCCATTCAATTCTTCAATTGGATTTGCTCGCACCAAACATTCCTTTTTTTTTTTTCAAATAATAAATAATAATTTATTACATATAAAAAAGAAAATTGAAAATATGAGGTGCTAATTTATTATTATAAAATCAATTTTAATTACTACAAAAAGAAAATTACAATTTATCAATTTAATTTTAAATAAATGGTGCATGAACGTCTTTTATATGTTTTTGGAGAGTTTAATCTTTGGAATATTAATACACAAAAAAAGGAGATTAATAAATAATTATGAACAGGAGCAAATGGTGGAGCCGGCGGTGAACGGGACAAAGAACGTGATACTAGCGGCGGCGGAGGCTAAAGTTAGGCGCGTGGTCTTCACGTCATCTATAGGTGCAGTGTACATGGATCCTAACAGGGGCCCAGATGTGGTGGTGGATGAATCTTGCTGGAGTGATCTAGAGTTTTGCAAGAACACCAAGGTGATCGATCAGCACGAAATTCAAATTAATCAGAGTAGAATATATATTTGAATTATGAATCGAAATTAAATGAATAAATCTGCAGAACTGGTATTGTTACGGGAAGGCGGTGGCAGAGCAGGCGGCGTGGGAGGAGGCGAAGGAGAAAGGGGTTGATCTGGTGGTGGTGAACCCGGTTCTCGTGCTCGGACCGCTGTTGCAGCCGACGGTCAATGCTAGTATTCTTCATGTGCTCAAGTACTTGACCGGTTCGGCTAAGACATACGCTAACTCGGTTCAAGGCTACGTGCACGTCAGGGATGTGGCCTTGGCTCACATTCTTGTTTATGAGACACCCTTCGCCTCCGGCAGGTACCTCTGCGTCGAAAGCGTCTTGCATCGAAGCGACGTCGTTGAGATTCTCGCCAAGTTCTTCCCTGAATACCCCGTACCCACCAGGTATGTCATCCTTTTTCTTTTTCTTGTTTTTTAATCTACAAATTAGCCAATAATCCAATCATTAGTAAAATGTTAGACTAATCTGGTGGAATTCTTCGACTGAGTTCTGTTGATTTACTTCTTACGACACATTTGATTGATGATACTGGGCACGTTTAAGTTTTTTTAATTATTATTATATGCTGATTGAGATGTTTGAAGGGTTTTTTTCATGAGTATTATATTAATTGTTCACTTACCTAATTATTTCTATTAGCTTTGTTTTGTTGAATATGAAAAATATATTATTCTTAAGACGGACAAGTGACATATTGCTGAGTAATTTTTGACATGGCCTTCCAACAAATAAAAGAAAATTCAAATAAATAAAGAAGAGAATGTGTGGTAGGAGACTAGATGATGGTGGGGAAGTTGGTATACCAACTTTGACACGTGACATGGTCATACTAAAAAAAGTTCGTCCAAATAATTGGCTACCCACTACTGTATTTTATAAGCAAAATTATTGTTTTATCTTTTTTTAGCCACAAAAACAACAATATCCCCGTATATATATATATATATAATATACAAAATTACTGGTGGCTGGAGAGATAATGTGCCTTTGTCACGTAGCTGATTGTGATAAAGATTCCTTTATATATAGCTACAGTCTCCCAATCACTTCATGCAATTTTCACATTTTATTGGAGGGAAAATATAAATATTAATAAATTATCGGAACGAAAATGCAGGTGCTCAGATGAGAAGAAACCAAGAGCAAAACCCTACAAGTTCAGTAACCAGAAGCTGAGGGACCTGGGCTTTGAATTCACACCAGTGAAGCAGTGTCTATACGACACCGTTAAGAGCTTGCAGGAGAAGGGTCATCTCCCTCTTCCTCCCCAACAGCATGAAGACCCTGTTAGGATTGAGTCTTGATTTATCTAATTTGTGTATGTATTAGTATATATAAGTGTCCTACCTGAGTCAACTAAGAGTTTTATAATCCACTGAGGCTACCTCATTTGCAGGAAAAGCAAGTATCTGAAGGGTAGCTATGTATTTATCAATGGGTAAATAATGTCTTAATTAGGGGAGGTCAGTTGTCCTAATGAAATACTACTTGAGAAACAAAGATACTCCTGTGTTGGCGGATTGTGGGTACCAACTTTTGTGTCCAAGCTAAAATTTTATTTTTCATTAATCATTTTATTTCCCCTTACTATTATTTGCAAGTATTATACACAAATACATATATATATATATATATATAGATTCTTAACTAATATATATTTTTAGGTGAAACTAAATGACAAGTGAAGGGACTTCTCTCACATGTCAGTCTTCTATTGGAATCCTACTTCATCAATTAAAAGTTATTAGTGAGAATATAAAGAGCAAAATAAAGATAACGAACAATTCAAGAGTGGTAGGATGAATAATTAAAATATAACATGAATCACTAACTCAACAATGATAGTCTTGTATGATAGTGTAAGAAAAGAATTCACTATTATGTCTTTGGAGTACAATGGAGATATAATGCAACCACATGATATTTCTTCTTCGATTAAAATGAAATTAATTTGATAATATATATAATAAAATAAAATAACATTAAAGTAATAATACTTATTAATTATTTATTTAAATTTTTTTAGTACAAAAATAAAATTTAATTAATTAACTAAAATGTATATAATTGTTATCTATTTAAATATTATCTAATTACACATTCTTAAATTATGCATTATATAAACTTTTGGTAACTTTTTTGTTTCTTACACCTCGTTTATCTTACAGATTTTTGTTAAAAAATATAAATAATTTTGTAAATTTTATTAAAAACTCTTTAACTTAAAGACTTTTATATATGTAACATAATATTTATGTTATTTTTTATATAACTATATAAAATTCTTCTGAAATTATGTTAAGTTTGTTTTTGGATTTGTTCATGGTATCACAAAATTCAGTTAAAATTTTGGTGTAGTTATTGATATTTCACTATTTTTATAAGAAATATGATATTAAATCTATTATTTAACTACAAAAAATTTAAATAAATATTATTATGTAAATATATAAATTAATTATGGAATACACATTTTCTACAAAAATAAGAGTGTTACATACTTTTTTTTTTGTTAATTTTCTTTTTACCTTAGATAAACTTAGAAACATATTTAAATTATGTAGTCAATTCAAATTCCGAACATGTGTTAGGATCTGACTTTGACATACAGTTCACTAGGACCTTAGTTTTAGTAAAAAAAAAAATTAGTATTTATAGTAAAAAAAGATAAATAAGGGAAGTTTTGAAAAAAAAAAAGTAAAATTATGGAGGAAAAATTTAGAAATAAAAAAAAAATAGAAGGAAAAGATTCTTGAAATAAAGAAATAGATGGGGGAAAAAAGAAAAATTAGAGAAAGAGTGATGGAACCTTAGAGAGAGAAAATAGAGAGAGAAAGAGTGTTTAGAGAGAGAGAGAAGAGAGAAAAGATAGATTTATTTGAGATGATTTCCAACAAAAACTACATGATTCTATTTTTTTATAATCCTTTATTTATATAAGAATATGAAGTGAAGAGTTTACTTTTCTAATTTAGTAATGCTTTAAATCACTATTTTTTTTATAAAAAAAATTATTACTCATAAATTAATATTATACAAATACACGCATGTACTGAATTAATTTTGGAACTATTTTATTTTCTTTCATGATTTGATGTGGCAACACCAATACCAAATAGATATATATATATATATAACAATACGTGCATTTATTAATTGAATCTTA
This sequence comes from Carica papaya, assembly GCF_054855325.1. NCBI lineage: Eukaryota > Viridiplantae > Streptophyta > Magnoliopsida > Brassicales > Caricaceae > Carica > Carica papaya. The sequence goes on along the minus strand of NC_142313.1, from coordinate 40,254,825 downwards.
AAAGTAACTCACTTATATGCATGTATGAAGTTAAATTTACAATGATTAATTAGTTTTCTTTAATAGTATAATTTTACAAACACTGAACTTTATGTATAATGTCTTACCACATCAAACTTTATATCTATATATATATATATGTATACATATGTATAAGTAGTATGTGTGTGGTTCTGACTGAATGTGGTTTTGCAAGTACAAATAAATAAATATTAAAGCCCCATAAAAATGGGGAGTGATGGAAAGCAGGAAGCACCAGATCTTGTATTAGTCAAACTATTCAATATATAAATTATAAGTTGCTTTTTCTTTTTCACTTTTAAATAAATATTTGAATAACTTTTTTCTATAAAAAATTAAGCTATTATTTTATCTAATAATTTTATTCTCTTGTAATTAAACTCAAACATACTATAGGAAGTTAAGAAGACGAACCCACTAACTACCAATACGTTTTCCAATCTTAGAAAGGCAAGCTGAAATTGGAGAAGGCAAAGAGTTTCATAATTGAGTAGTTTAAATTGGTAAACACACTTTTATTCTTTCATTTTTTTTTTTAAAAAAAAAATCCATTTATTATCCTAAAAGATATATGATATAGTATGATATCTCGCACTCTAAATAGACCGGGCATTATTACCGTCAGTATTTATCTACTGGTCATGTATCCCTACACAGAACCATTTAATATAATTAGTCAAAAATTATCCATTCCAATATGTTGGTAAACCGTGCCTCTGTTATCATCCATTCATATACAAATGTGGGTATCATTCTACTTTGAAGATAAAACATCATTTCCTACCTCGTTGAAAGGAAAAGAAAGTGCTCTTCATACATATATAAACTCAATTATGTGTTGTATAAAATGAAAAAAGTATTGATACTTTGTTTAGGTTTACTAAAATAATTTTATGAAAGAAATTTTTCAAATTGTTAATATTTTATATCGACTAGTTACATGAAAGTAAAAGTCAATATTATATCTAAATATAAATTCAAATCTCATCCAAAATTTTTTAAAATATAAGTCTTTGAAAGTCTATTTACCTTACTCTATATTATTTTTGCACTAACTATAAATTTGTTTGGTTTAATCTAAATTACAAATAAAGTATTATTATACATGATTAATTAGGTATTATGTTATAACCCGAGTACATGATTTCAATTTAAAAAAAGTTACATTCGGGTTTGAGAGAAAGAAATGGAGAACGATAGGAGAAATAAAAGGATTTAAAAGAGAGAGAGCGAGAATACCAAGAGGAAGAGATAGAAAATCAAAGAAAATATATATATATATATATATATTGAGAGAGAGAAAGATTATAAAAATTTGAAAGAGATAATGATAATATATTCAAAAAATTTCATTCATTGAATTAATTATATATACGAAGATTGGTGATTTTATATAGAAATAAAACATGCATACAAGTAAATAAATAGTCAATTTTCTATAAAAATTCATAAAATGATAAAAAAAAAATATTTAAATTCATTGAACAAAGGTGAAACAAGAACTGACTCGTTAACTAAAAGTTTGAGAGAATTAAAGATATTTCCATAGTTCTCTTCGTGCACCTCTATGCATCTTCTACTTTCTAATTTATTATTTTCTGTTTGCATTCGGATCCTTATATATTACTACTTGCTACTCTGTTACCACAATTGTTTTGCCATTGCCTAATATAATTCTCGGTTATTCCCGAGAAATTATCCTCTACAAAACTACATGCTGACATAGCCTTAAATTTCTATTGGTAGTTGGATATTTCATAAAATTTATCAGTCAACTATATGAAAACGTTCTGCTATATCATGGCATACACGCTACATAAAACATTTTCTCATGTGAAGTGGCTGTAACTCGACCTATACGAGATTTGCAATCAATTGTCCATCTAAATATATTAATTAATTGAAAACTGATATTTGTAATTATATGTATTGTTATTTTAATGCTATGTGTTTGTTCGGATCAATTATCACATTGATTTTAAAATAAATATTGAAAATCACATTATTTCTTAAGATATTATCATATTCCCATTGCATGCTGTCATATGTGGGAAACTTTCTTCCACCTTACTATTGCTGGCTGGAATATATATATATGATTTTCTGGAAGGAAAGCTTTTATCTGATCTCACTGGAATTTTGATTCTTGATAGGAGACCCCCCCAACAAAATTCAGCTTCAAATTCAAATAAAGTATGAGAAGTTGAAGATTATCTCCGATGTTCAAATGAAATGTTATCATAACTACGGGATTGCTTAAAGGGTGACCAAAAAAGTGCAGAGATGGAGCCAAAATGTTCAGATTTTATATACCTAAAATACACTTGCCATTAATGAAAATTAGCAGTAGTTTTGGGAATAACTTCTCCCAAAGTTAAACAAAGAGCTTCTCCTACTCAAGTCTTATTAGTAAACATCTGATGAAGCCACTCTCTGAGGCAACTGCATGCTTACTATGTCTTCTCTAGGGAGACTATACATTGGTGCATTACCATTAGAAATTTCTCGACTTTCAGGTGTTGTTAATGCCAAAAGGTGCGTAGCCTCCTTGTTCTTCCGAAAAACAAGATATGCAATTGCAGCCAGATATATAGCAATACCTGAAAACCCAAGTATTCCAAGGAACACGATGGCCACGAGCTTCATATGGCTATGAATAAGTAGTTTGATGAAGCTGCTTACAAGGTAGTATATATTTATCCCCATGATCAGGGAACCTATGATCCAAGTTATGGCTGAAATCTGCCAAGAGAGGAAAATAGACTAAGCGAAATAGATGCACAAAGCAGACACATTAGACCTCTTAAGATCATGTTCAGGTTTAGATGTACACCCCTTAAAACTCCCTCCCATATGTATTAGTTATGTTATAGAAGATTTCACACATACTTTAAATGGAACATTCAGTCCCTTTCTGTTCATTAGCCAAAAGTCCTGATCTATATGTTTGCAAGAAATACATACAAAATATACATATATACTTCCTGTGTTGGGTACATATGATAGGATATGGTCAGAGCTATCTAGTATTTGGCCACTAAATAAAGTGGTTTTTAACCTACCAAGCTGGGGCAGTCTTACCGATCAAACAAACTTAAATCTCACTTAATAAGACAAATATCAATAAGCATTTACAGATAACAAGGGAAGGGCCCAAATCCTGGAGTGAATAGGCCTGAAAGAACTGTAAGAATCATTATTTTTGAAGGACAAAACTAGTTGTTTCGTGAGTTGACAATTTAGACAGCTAAAAGACTTGTATTTTTTTAGTCCTAATCGACCCTGAGATACCAGAGGATGACGTTTACTAGCTGAAGCATGATTTAAAAGAAAATGATATTAAGATAAGAGGAGATTGAGTAGTTGCAGGCACATGTTTCTTGCAAAGATAAAGAGAGATAAGCTCAAATAATCATCCTGCTCTGTGATTTGTCTTAAGAGCTTGTCCTACTTTTGGATCTTGTACTGGCAACTTAGAAGAGCAGAAAATGATGGTGAGGATTCACATAATTTCCTGACAGAAACCCATTTTAGGGCTGGATTCAGTATAGAATGGGCATCAAGAAGAATAAGATGAAGAATATGCATGTTTTGCATGCGTGATTATAATTTTGGGTTCTATTTACAGTATGACAAGAAGAGAAGAAAGAGGTGTTTTAACGCATAAAAGCTAAAAGTTCTATATAAAATAACAAAAATCAAATCATATGATACTGAACTATCGAATAAAAACAACAAGATTTGAATTGCAACACCAGTCAGCATGATTTTGGGAATTCAGTATGATCTTGAGCATTATTAGCAGACTCTACTAAAGCTTGATAATCTGGACAAAATACTGATAACCGTGACAAATGCTCCACCATTTCTACATACAATCATGTTGTAACTTTGTACGTATAGATTAAAACCATTCTCATCTGTTGTCTTGCCTGTTCGGTCTTATTCTTTTGTTTCTTTCTCGTTAAATTACTTGGTATCTCCACTTCTAATAATCACCCTACCCTTTTCTCTCATATGCTCTCTCAAAGTTGCTGGAAAGATCCCATAAATTCTCCACAGATCCTTATACAACCAATTCCTACAATCTTTCCAGCATCTCTTGCCAGAATACACTCTTCAACGTTGACTTATCACCCAACTACAAACACTGACAAGTTATTCGTCGTCATACTCAACTCCATGGCTAAGTTGTGGGATTTGACTTGGTTAAGACAAGTTACTAATCCTGCAAGGATTTTAGCATAATTTATCGAGACTTAGTTGGTGGAAAATGTGATCCTAATTTTTCATTGTACGATGCATGCCTATTTAAAAGAACTCTTTTTTCTACCAACATGTCTCTCCGACTAGAAGTAATATTGGAAGCACATTCAGGAAGTATAACTGGTCATTTCGAAAGAGATATAACAATTATCATGGTGGACGATCAATTTATTGGACAAGCATAAAAAGAGATGCGGGTCAGATAGTACCCAATGAGCCATATAAGCAAGAATTTTTTACTGGGTTTGTTGAAACCACTAGATGCCATGATTCAATATTTGTGGTACTAATCAGTTTTCAAAATGGCTCATTTCATACCATGTGCAAAGAACCTTGATGCTTCTCATGTGACCAAACTGTTCTCCAAAGAAGTAGTTCTTACATGGACTATCCCTATTTATTGTTTTTTATTGTGATACAAAATTTGTTAGTTAGTTTTGGCGTACCTTGTGAAAGATGTTGCACACTCAACTCAAGTATTCTACACCTTCCACAAACTGATGGACAAACTGAAGCTACCAACAGAAGCTTGGAAGACCTACTTCAATGTTGTGTATGCAATTATATTGCCAATAGGGATCTTTTTCGTCCCATTGCTGAATTTGCTTTCAATCAATCATTCAGCAAATCAAAGCACAAGAATCTGTCCTTTTGAATGCGTTATGGACACAACCAAGGAAACTTATTGATTTGGTTCACTTACCACTGGATGCAAGTCCTAGAATTGAGGCAGAAGACTTTACTAAACATAAACATGAAATACATGCAGAGACAACAAATCGCTTCAAGTAATGAAGGTTGCTGATTAAAAAAGAAGACTTGCTGACTTTAACGAGGGAGATGTGGTTATGGTACACATCAAACCTGAAAGGTTATCTAAGGGCGTCTACAGGAAACTTTATTTAAAAAACGTTGACCCTTACAAAATTCTCAAGAAGACAGCTCAAATGCTTATGTTATTGATTTGCCAAAAGATATAAGTAAGGTCTTCAATGTTGAGTATCTTACTTCATATCAAGGAGGTGACTCTACTATTTCTCATATTAGTATTCTTATTTGCTTGTCAGACAATCCAAAATATCAAGGAGGAGACTGAAGATATTATTGATTATCAGGAATTAGCTACAAAAAATAGTATTTCTCACAAGTTTCTAGCAAAATTGAAAGGATGCCCTCAAATTGATTGCACTTGCATTACAGAAGCTGACCTCAAGACAGCTCAACCCTCTCATGCATGCCACATTCTATGGTTTCAACTCAATGGAGCCAAGTTTTTCCCCCTGGAAAGAATTGATAGCGCATAGCCACAATAGGAATTATTTACTGTTGGGGTTATTTTTCAGTTTATTATTTAAGAGTCTTATTGAAGATAAGAATTTATTCTTATTAAAATATTATTCCTAACTATAATTAAATTAGAAAATAATAAACTAGAAAAATTAGAAATAATACAAGATGTAGTGACTAAGAATCCTAGATGCGATATCTAAGCTTTTCCCCAATTCTTAGTAGGCAAATTAGCCCTAAATTGTTTTATATCAGTATGTATACCAAACAGATACTAGAACAAAGGCACACTTATCATTGACTTATTTGACACTACCTAAATATTTCCGATACTAGCCAATGCAATAACTTTTAAGAGATTACATTTTATTACATTTTATACATTTTATACTTTAGCAAAGATATAACAAGCAATGCAAAGAGGTTTATGCTTTATGAGATTAAACCATTCAGTTAAGAGTTTTCCAGAAAAATCATTTATCTCCCAATAGAATTCGTGTGATTTACAATTGGATAGCAACATAAGAACTGGAAAAGAAAAAGAACAATAATATTTACCATAGTTGAGTTTGCATATGTCCCCATCTTGGTCTTGCTGCTGGTGAACTTGAGAAGTGGAATCAATGCAAAAGGGAGCTCAAATGATAGGATCATCTAACATGGCATGAAGTTAAGTCTAAATAATTGGGCAAACTGATATGTATTTGATGAATGATAATCATCACACTAAATATATATTTAGGAATTCAAACTCTACAATCAACATATGGCCACCATCAAATCTCATTTGCTCACAGGTTATTCATTAAAATTAAAAAAGCTTTAAGTATTACAGACTTAGTGCAACCAATTGGTCCTACAAGAGCACACTTCAAGAAGCATGATTTACTTCAGGTCCGAACTTCCACAAGCATAATAGTATTGCATAATATTATATATAATTCATAATCTCATCATGTTTCCACATGCAAGTATTTTTATGGACTTGAAAAGAAAAAAATGCAATTAATTTAACAATATCTAAAATACGTTGGAAGAAAAGATTCACAGGTAAGAATTTCATACCGATGCAATAATAATCAACTGTCCAGCTCCAGCAGAGCCACCAATTACTGCAACAATTAAACTAGGGACTATGGCCAAGCATCTAGTTAGGAAGTTCCGAATCCATGGTCTCAATCGTAAATCCAAAAATCCCTACAAAGTGAAGAAAAAAAATAATAAAAAAAAAATGTGAGCCAACCATCCCTAAGTTAAGACTGTATCAAACTATCCAAGGGGACCCTTATTATGTGGGCTCCTCAAGTCCCAATGTTTACCGTAATGAGATTCTTGTTAAGAAACCCTGCAAAAATTTGAGGAAAAAAATGCAACAAAAATAACACAGGCTTTCCTTTTGATCTACATTATGAAGAATATCTACTATATTCTAATAACAATAAGTATAAGAAGAAAACTATGGAAAATCTCATACACCCTTGAACCTCAGTACACCTTTCAATTCCATAAGTTATGTAGGATTCTATATTAGGAAAGTGATAATGATGAATGATTTGGTGTAATTCTAGATTTAGTTGACTTCTTAGTTGATTGAGATTCGGTTATTTAACAAGCAGACTCTCCAAAATTTCCTCCTGAATTCTATCCTTATTGAATAAAGGATAGAAAATTAGGGTTTCTTGGTGTGATGTAACTCCTATATATTGTTGTATTTCTCTTCATAAACACATAACAATAATTCTAAGAAAATACCATCAGAAAATTACATGGTATCAGAGCAAGGCACTCCAGAAAATTGCCTTCTCTGAAACGAAAACCAAGTTTCATGGCCAAATACAGCATGAAGACCTCATCGTCCTAGGCAACCTCCAATCCTAAAGAAGTCACGACCGGGAATACTCGTGGAGGACGGGAAGGACAATCTATCCTTATCATAGGTGACAACTACTTTCAATGGTCCCAATCTGTGATGATGTACAACTACAGAAGAAGTGGAAGAAGAAACAGAATAAGAAGAGGCGGAAGAAGAAGACATCACCGAGGTAGCGAGAAATGGAGCAATTGGAGCGCCTGGCAATGGCTGCAACCGTGGTGAGGCGTCTCACGGTGATGGTGTGCGAGACTGTTATGATTCCGAGACTAAGATCTTGTCACTTAGCAGTTTTCTAGAATTTTCGATTCCAGAATCTACTTTTTCTCATTGTTGTGATTCTTTAAGCGACCTATTTTGTGAAAATAGATTACAGCTTATCAAAGGGAGCTGCTATCTTGGACCTCGTTAGAGAGAGCTCCAATTTCGTACTTTAAAATAATATTCTGACTTATCTTTATTAATAACAAGCATAACCGTTTATATATATATTACAATTCTTTTTTAGAAATCTTAATCTAATTAAAAATACTTTACTAAAATATTAGAAATCCTATACTATTTAAAAATTCAACATTAATGAAAAATCATATGCTATTAGGAATCTAATACTAATTAAAATTCCATATTTACTATTTACAAATCTAATATTAATTAAAATTTCATATTTAATTGAACCTCAACCTCTTATTTATGCCTTAATAATGAGACTATAACAGACACCTTCGCACTATTTATGCGGCACCCATTATACTAAGAAGATCTGAGTTTTGGCAGTCATGGGGAATTTCTGTAAGGAAGCAGGTGCAAGAAGAAGAAAATGCATCTGGGAGCAAAGAAGTAAAACTGCTACAAATCCATAAATGGGAAATAGCTGGAGAACACGTGGCAAGGATCTAGGGAAGTCGGGGAGACATGGCAACAATCCAGAGAAAATGAGGATGCGTGTCGAGTTCTAGTGAAAGATGAAAGAAGGGGCAACGTGGCCTCAACTTGAGAAAGGAAAAAAGATGACGTGGCACCATTTGAAAGATCAAAAACACGTTATAGAGGAAAGAACACATGGCACAAGTCCGACCGTTAAAAGAGGGACGCGTGGTGCAAATCCCACCATTGAAGAAGAATTTCGAAATTCCTGTTGGTGAGAGAGTGAACGAATATGGACATAAAAATATTTATATAATAATAATAAACAAAAAAAATTAAAAAGTAAAAATATAAAATAAAATAAAATATATATTTAAAAAAACCCAGATATATATGAAGGTTAACCATGTCTTTAGCACCAAATAATTGGAAGCTGGATCTCAATCTTAAGGGTAAGGTTGATGTTCAAGGAGTGGGTATTAGCAGGACACCACTTAAGGATAAAAAAGAAAATGCACTCATTGGGATAAATTAGTCTTTTCATGTATTAGGGTAAGGGTTGTTGCTGTAAATGACAAAATATTAAGGTAACCTTCTCCATCGCCACCCCCACAACATTCGGGCAGTTTTCGTCTGTCTTTGTCACTCTCCTCCTTTTCTTTTTGAAATAAAAAGTGTAAAAGTATATTAATATGGTACCAAACAACCGGAGGTACCGCTCCTATACATAAAGCTTTACAATGTAGTTAGTGAGTCAATGACATGTTCAAAATTCACATCACTAATCATCTCATATCCTAAGAATAAAAACCCAAAATAATGCATTCACCTATCTCTCAACCTATACAAATCAGTAGGTTTACCCTTAAAAGCTCTATAATCTCTTTCCTTTCAAAGAATCCAAAACAAGAATAATGGAATAATATATTTCAACTTTCGATCTAATTGTATTCCTTCCCAAGCCCACAACTCCTCCCTAATAGACCCAGCCATCACCCAACTTACACCAATCAAACTATAAATAGCACTCCATAATCCAAACGCCATCGGACACCACAATAAAACATGCCTGCAGCTTTCCACATCAGCCATACAGAAATAACATCTGTCGGGAATAAACAGCCCCCTGCTTTTGTCACTCTCCTCCTTAAAATTTATAGCCTATAAATGATGCTTCTTCTAGGAATATAATGATCGAAAAATTATTGAAATCAAAATATATTCTCTCAAATCTAGTTGATTTCTCAGCTTTCTTTCTCTCTCTCTCTTTCTTTCATATCCGATCTATGTATCAGGCTTGTGACACTAACCAAGATTTTATTACCCTAACAAATCTGGTACATATACAGCTATGGTAAAATCAATCTTTCCGCAAGGATTAGGATCTAGATTTTTGTGTTATTTTCCATAATAATACAAATATTTTTCTCAAAAAGTACACCCTCCACCCACAAAAAACAATCCAATAAAATATCTGAGTCATAAAAGCATCACCAAATAGTTAGGATTTGATAAAACAGACCTCAAAGTCACATTCAGGATGCTGTAAAAGCTAAACGATGCTCTTGCCACTCTAAACATCAACGAAAACTCTTTTGCCAACCTTGTGGTCATCGCAATCAACAATCCAGATCCAGATTCATACTTATTATACGATGCATTAAACAGAAACTCTCTCTAGATCCATAGCGCAAATAGTTTTTGACCAATCTACTCGACCCGATCAGAACTCAAAATTTGACAATTGGATCGGGACCAAACTTTAATTGTAAATTCTCCTGTGGCCAGTCACTGGAGCAGTTGTGTCAGATCATCGACCTGAGTCCTTGGAAGTGGTGAATGGACGGCCTAGTCCAGTCACACGGTTCCCAAACTGGTCTAGCTCCTTCATCAATGACGACCAAAAATTGTCTAGCTCCTCTCATTTTCAGTGGCGGCACAATGGTCCACCATCAGTGGCAACAATTACTTCCTCCTCACAGCTGTTTTGCAATCTCGTGATCTTCCAACTCTTTGCAATTATTTTTCATTTTCTTTTATTGATTTTTTGCCAAGGAACAGATTCCGTCAAAATACACCAACCACAGTCCAATATCACTTACTAGAATTTGTGTAAAAATTAAATTAAAAAACACAAAAAAAACAATATGGTCAGTCCACTTAATCTATATTGACGGGAATGTCCAATATATTCCAATAAAAGGAATTCAATGAGAAAAAACTGTAAGAACTCTTTCACGCCCTTGATTCTGGGTGTACCTAATTTCTCTAGGTCACAAAACACTATTAGTTTCTCAACCCCAATGCTCTCGCATTTACCTGTTCTGTTCTCAAAAAATAGCTATCAATTTATACTAAACTGACAAACCTTCCTTCTTTTGTGCTCAGCCTTCAAAAGTTTTTGTCTGTTTAGGATATTAGGATAAGTATTGGACTTGAGAAGTCCATATAACAACCATGATGTACTCTTTGCTCTTCCATCTACCCTAATGCATACTAAGAGAAAAAGTCAACCCTTACTAGATGGGTCACGTTATCTCAATTATTTGAGTAGATGTATTAATACCTTTCCAAAAGAAGAGGATAGAAAACCATCTACTTTCTTATTATCTTATCAATTGTTGGCCAATTAATCATTCAAACCGGCTAAATTCAAAGTGATTTGGGTACACAGAACTAGGTAGCAAGTACCTGCATAACATATTGCCCGGCATATGTCCCTGTTATAGTAGAACTCTGACCTGATGCTAGCAAGGCAATTGCAAAAAGTTTTGAACTCCAGCTACCTAAGACATTCTGCAACAATAATTAAAAACCATTACTACGAGAGTGTGTAAATAAATAATATATTTTAAAGAAAGTGCAAACTAACACTATGGGTGAGGTAAAATAAACTTATCAAGTAGAAACCAAATGACTAGATTGTAGAACGATCAGCTACGAACTTTGAGTAAAAAGGACGCTTTGTTCAAGTCCAGATCTTTGCAGCTCGCTTGATCTTCTTGATTCAAATTTGAGGAATTGCAAACAGCACCACTTACTGAAATTACGGACACATTGATGAGAAAGGCTACCATTAGAGCAAATGCACTTTCTATCAAATAGAACCTGCAAGCTTCCTGTACCAGCAAGTCATAGTTGTTGCTAATTAGTACATTCAATGGATTCATCAGTGCCCCATAAATATATAAATGAATACAATAAGATCATGAGACAGACTGAGATATTTTCAACTTCCCCATAAATTGAAGTGCTGATATTTTTATGTTCTGTTGGTTTCTTTTTTCTGTAAATTTAAGAGATAAATTCATGCAATTTCATCAAAAGTTGAGTTCTTTATTCCTAGAAAGGAAATTTGACTAATATGGCCAGAATGAGAAAGCTGTTAGAGTTTTGCTACTGTTAAATTTATTTGAACGGCCCTAAACACTGCAACCAAACCAAGAATTTTACTCCCTGACAACATTTTACTGCTAAAGATGGCAACTTGGCAGTATTGTGAAGGAAAAGGCAATCAACGACTAGATTTTGTTGTTCACTGCTGTGAAGAAAAACTAGTACAATGGGAACAGCAAATAAAAGTTGTAGCTAATAGGAAAAAACTCTCATTAGGGTTCTAACAGTACGTTTAGCAAAATCTCCAAATACATCTTCTACACGTTCAGAAACATGCTAGTAGTTCACCTTAATGCCACCAACAGATCGAGGGATTCTCCTGGAAAGTACTAATGCTGAGTGAAGAAATAGATTGTGTCTGCAGTAGAGTCAAAAGCAAACAGTTGCGGAGATGAGAAATCATCAGTGGAAGTAACTATTTTCTAATCTGAAAAGCATGAGAAACTTACGGCATCACCATAGCACCAAGTAATGAAATTGCCAGACCAGTGGCACCATTCCCTTTTAGTTGAGGAACAAATAGTCCATGTAAAACTTCTGTTGCAACAGGCTTTGCATAGCCAAGCTCCATAAAGAAGCATACAGCAATTGTAAGTACAAGAAACGTAATTAAGAATTCAAGCTTTCTTACCTGCAAAATAAATGATACATAGTTAAGTTTGAGATTATACCACAACTCTAAACTAGAAATCTTGTAGGAGTGGATTGTTTCCTCCTTTCAATTGTCAAACCCAGCGACGTAAAATTTTCCATGAAATACAGAATACGCCGACCAAGTCATGGTGATACAAAATGTATAAATATGGAAAACATTATACCCCATATTGCTGTAATGCGAGAAACACCAATGTACTGAGCCCTGTCAGGAGAACGCCCAACCACACAGGAATTTTAAAGAGCATGTTTAATGCAAAGGCAGTTCCAATCACTGTATACAGTAACAACACATAATCATGTTAGAAATAAACATTAACAAATCAAACCACTAATGCAATGTCCTGTCTCAATCATCAGCCATAAAGAACTAAAGTGTCTGCCAGGATAGGGTTTGATCATGTCAGAGGGCATAAGATAAAATAGTTTTAGTCAGCTCTTGGGAAAAATCAACATTAAGAAGGGAGAAGCCTCGTAGTTCATTCCAGTTACAGATAAAAGATGACATCTCACCCTTGATACCAGCATAACCGCTTACACAGCTAAATACAGGATCCAAACAGCACCATAAAGGGGAAAAATTGAAGTTTAATTGGTGGTGCGGTAACATCTCCCTAGCCATGAAACATCATTTCATGACTTAAATATTCCTCTATAGATTTCGCATTTTGGAAATAAGTATTAAATTCAAAGAAAATAATCTTCACATGGAGATGCAATCTTTCGAAAATGGAATTAAAGAAACATTGTTACCTTCAGGAATGTCACATGCAACTATAGCAATTTCTGCAAGAACCCACAGAACAAAGTTGGGAACCCTAGAGTACTCATTTCTGCAATGTTCTGCTAAGTGCTTTCCTGCAATTGCATAACAGCATTTGGCAAAACAAACTTTGGTAACTTCGGACTCATAATAAGAAATAAGCAGCAAATGTAACTGATCTAATATGTGGAGCACCTGTAACAACACCCAGGTTGGCAGCTAGGGACTGAATAACAAGAGCAGCACAAGAAGCCACTAATATAATCCAAAGTAACTGCAGAAAACAGAAAAGTGCATCAAGAAGAATAGAGGCTTCAAATCATTGTCAATCTAACAGCTCCTGGGATGCTCGAAACATCTATTTGGATTTTTAAATGATTGAACTAATTATACCAAAGCTGTCACCACCACACATAAGTCTACCAAGCTGGAAGCATGGATCAAGCACAGACTTATCAAACCTTGTGCGTAAATTAATTTTTGGTAAAAATGGGGCAATCAAGACTCAAAATTAAATTTCTGGCCCCAATATTATCTTAAATAACTGATTGAACCAATTACCCAAAAACTTAAATTGGTATGAAAAAACCGAAACAATTATTTGCTCTCTAACATAGATAAATAGAAAAATCAATATTCCAAGAAGAATATTCAATTCAAGAACTCCATATATTTCAGTTAAACAAAGCAATTGATATTAAAGACAATGTTCTAACATGCAAGCCTACCTGACCTTCAACAGCATGTAATACATGAGACTCTAAATGTCTCAATGCAAAAATATTAGAGTGGAAGCAAACTGTCAAAGGTAAAATTTTCCCCAATGAAAATCAAATCAAAGAATGAAAAACTAAATAGAAGACATAATAAGCACCTCGTATTTGTATGCCGCTCCTGACTGTAGATCAGTTTCAACTGCATGTTTGCAAGAAATAGATAGCATAAATTTGGAATTGCATAATTTGCTTGAACAACTAAAGATGCTAAGAATCAGACATCTTACAATTTCCAGGGTCAATATATGCTATAGAAACAAGAAATCCCGGACCCATGTATGCAAATAAGTTTTTCCAGCTTTTTTTCTGCAAGAACAAAAGGGAAATGATCATTACTCACGGGAGTATATCGAAACCAATTCTACCTCTATGACTTGGTGGATCATCATATGGAATCAAACAAGCAAGCTAACTTTTCATTTAAGGACATTCAAGAAACAAATCAAAGAATATTATTTGGTGGGTGCGGGAAGGAAAAGAATTACACACTAAAATTCAAACTGAAAGAAACAAAGGAGAAAAGCATGAGAAAACAGAAAACAGAAAACAGTAAAAATTTCACAAATTCGTAATTCAGATAAGGATCCCCGCAGAATTCGTTCTACCCTGTTTCCAACTTTTTTCATATATAACTGTAAAGGGTTAGGGAAGAAAAATACTGAATGATTTTTGTATCTTTATTGAAATGAAAATCAAGATACATATATACATGTAAACGGATTCATACATAGTAACCAACATAAATTACCCTAATTATTTTCTTCCTAATTACACTTACATATTTGGAAAGATAATCATACTATTATGTATAAGAAATATTCTATAATATTCTAAAACTCCATCTCAAACTGAAGTATAAATATTAATCATGTCCATCTTGTTCCAAAGATACTCAATCCGTATTCCATTTAGAGATTTTGTGAATATATTATCAAATTATTCTCTTATTTTCGCATAACCAGTAGATATAAAGTTTTTCTAAATCTTCTCTCGGATGAAGTGACAATCAATCTCGATATTTTTTGTTCTCTGATGATACACAGGATTTGAGTCAATATGAAAAAAGTCGTATAATCGCATCAAAATTTTGCAAGAGTTATAGGCTTCAAACCCACTTCATCTAACATATGATGTATGTATAAAACTTCGCATGTGGACTAAGCTATAGCTCTACATTGGGACTATACGCTTGAACAAAATACAACTGTTTGTTTCTTATTTTTCCATGATATGAGATTCCCACTAACAAAAACACAATACCTCGTAGTAGATCTCCTATTAATCTTATATCCAACCCAATCAGCATCCGTAAAACATTCAACGTAAGTATGCCCATAATTTCTAAACACTATGTTGAGTCCTGGAACACCTTTTAAGTAGTACAAAATCTGTTTCAAAGTTTCTCAATGTTTGACTAAAAGTACCGACATAAACTGACTAACAATACTGACAGGTATGCAATATTTGGACGAATCACAGTGAGGTAATTTAATTTCCCAACTAATATTTTGTATTTCTCTAAATTATCAAGGAGATCATCATCATCTTTTGTAAGATGCATATTTGGTACCATTGGTGTATTGCATGACTTAGCTCCCGACTTTCCTATTTCTGCAAGTAGATCAAGTACATACTTTTTCCAAATTAACAAAATCTCTTCCTTACTTCTTATTACTTCAACCCCCCAAAATTATTTTAACTATCCCAAGTCTTTGGCATTGAACTTGGTATGCAAGAATGATTTGAGAGAAAATATTCCTGCATAATCGCCTCCTGTAATCACAATATCATCAATATAAATAATAAAAAATATAATACCAATTATTGATTGTTTATAAAAGATTAAATGGTCACATTTACTACTCTTCAATCCGAACTCACTTACTACTTCACTAAACTTGCTAAACTACGCACGAGACTATGCTTCAGACCGTACAATTTTTTTTTCAAATGACAGACTTTCCCGTACTATCCCTGAGCAACAAACTTAGGTGATTGCTCCGTATACACTTTTTCTAAGAGATCGTCATAAATAAATACATTTTTAATGTTCATCTAGTGTAAGGGTCAATCTCGGGAGGCTACAATAAATATGAATAAACGGATAGAGATAAATTTGGCCTTTGGAGAGAATGTATCAGAATAGTTCATCTCATAAGTTTGAGCATAGTCTTTTGTTACTAGTGGAGCTTTAAGTCTCGCTACAAAGCCATCTGAATTAACTTGGACTGCAAATACCGATTTGCATCCTACAGTTTTTTTTCCTTTGGGTAAATCTACCAAATTCCAGGTATAATTATCATCAAGAGCATTTATCTCTTCAAACATAGCATTACGCTAACTAGGGTGATTCAAAATCTCATTAACTGTTTTCGATATAAAAGTTGAATCTATAAAAGCAATTGAAGCACTAAATAAGGGAGACAGATAGTCATATGATATAAATTTAGCAATGGAATAAGTTGGCGTAGGAATGGTGCACTGACATTTACTTTTACGAAAACCAATGGAAAGATCAAGATCCCGTGAAACAAAATCATATGACGATGAATATAGTGCAGGACATGTATCATTAGTTTATTGTCTTCTGAAATAAACATGAACAATTGATTGTCGTACTTGGATCAGAGGCACACAAACACTATCATCAATTTACTCAAATAGAGCTGGAGGCACATCATCTGAAAGAATATTTTTATCTGTTTGCTCAGTAAAGAAATCTGGTGAGAAACTATAGATGAATCACTCATCGTCTACCATCTGACTTGTAGACTTGAACGATGAAGAGAAGAACGGTATATTCTCAGAAAAAACCATATCAATTGATACCAAATATTTATTGAGATCTAAAAAGTAGCACATGTATCCTTTCT
This sequence comes from Carica papaya, assembly GCF_054855325.1. Lineage (NCBI taxonomy): Eukaryota > Viridiplantae > Streptophyta > Magnoliopsida > Brassicales > Caricaceae > Carica > Carica papaya. Next base: position 40,238,052 of record NC_142313.1, on the reverse strand, counting down.
AAAGGCGAAAATATCTAAAAAATACACACTTTAAGGCATTTGAATCCAATTTTATCACACTAAATCACACATTTCGAACATAATAGGTGTTCGAAAAAAGAATATAGGCTGCACTGGATATAAAAACTTGTTTGAAAAAAAAATACTGTAATGAACATCCCCATCAAACACTATAAATGACATACGATTAATTAAGAAACAAGCTATGAAAACGACATCAGTCCAGAATTGTTTAAGGACTTATGTTTGGAACAAAAGGGTTTGATCTGTTTCAAGTAAATATATGTTCTTCCTTTCAGCGACCCCATTTTGAGATGGTGTATCGATACACGAGAATTGGCGAAGGATCCTGTGTTGAGTCATATAGTTTTGAAATGAATCTGACATATATTTCTTGACATTATTACTTCTCAATACATGTATACAAACATTGAATTGTTTATTGACTTCAGCACAAGAAGCACAAAAGTGAAAAAATACTTTCGAACGATTTTTCATAAAATATATCTAAATCATTTGAGAAAAATCATCTATAAAAGTAACGAAATATTTGAACCCAGTTTTGTACGAAAAAGAACAAGGACCCTAAACATTTAAATGAACTAACTCAAAAGCATATTCAACTCGTCTATTAACTTTTGGACCTGATGAACTACGATGATGTTTTGCAAATCAACATGACTCACAATCTAGCGAGGGTACATCATGAAACTAAAGATATAACTTCTTCAACACAGGTAGAGAATGATGTCCCAATTGACAATCTGCTTCAAATTGAGATCTAACGCTAGAGCAGACAACTGATCGAAGTACCCAAGTATCAAGAATATAAAGATTATTTTATATATTTCATTTACTAATAATCTGTTTTATATAAGATCTTGAAGAATACAGTGATAAGCAAAAAATGTACTATAACAATTTAAATCTTTGGTAAACTTACTCACATAAATCATATTGAATGCAAGTTTAGGTAGACTTAATACAGATGACAGAGTAATAGATGATATTGATTTTGTGGTCTCCGAATCTATAATATTATAGATCAACCCATCAGTAATAATTATAGGAAAATGTACTTTATGTGATCGAAAATTAAAAAAAATATTAAAATTACTTGTCATGTGATCTGCAGCACTAGAATCAATTACCCATCTGTTCAAGGAGAGAAGATATTTTTTTTCTAATTCAGTAAGAGCAGAAAATTTATTCAAAGATTTCTGATACTGAGTGAACTTAACATACTCGTCAACTGAAATCATAACAGCTCTCTCAGAAGATAAGTTAATAGTAGTAGCAACAATATTAGTGTTTATGTCATCCGATTGAAATTCTGCAATTTTTTATAGTACCGCTTTATATATTCTTATTCACAGGGAAATCGAGAGTACCCTCGCGAGCATCAATCCCCCAAAAGCAGGAAAATTCTCCGCAGAGCAGCAGGCAGCATTTTTAGATCGAGCCATGACTCACTTTAACCACAAGGTGAAAATAAGAAAGTAGTTGCAATTCATTTACCCCATAGATCCATGGGAAAAGTCAAGATCTATCCGGGAGTGAATCTTTATCGGAAGAAGCGGGAATAACGAAATTGGACCTCGAGAAAGTCAACCAGAGACTTTGAGAAGTTGAAGTTCAGTTGGAATCCATCTAATCTAGTAGCTTTTGACTATGAACACCCCCCTTACTTTTGATAGATAGCTTATTAGATTGAAGAATTTCTTTTATGCCACAGAGACTCTTTCAAATCTTTGATGGAATGTTGCTATATGTTGTTGGCTCGATAAGATGGATAAGTGTGAGAACAATATCAGTAATAACAGACAATATTATCATCTATTTCAATTCAGGAATTACAAAAATATATCACTCACAATACCGAAAACACAATCGTCAGAGATACCCGGAAAACACAACAATCATAGATATCCGGAAAATACTACAAATAAACAAGAAATTTTGATAAAACAGAATACCTCTTCATATACGAAAACTTAAAAGAACACACTGCCACCATTAGAACTCACGCGTTGCCGTATGCGCTGCTGCCAGAAATCACTAAAATACCTCCTTTCAGCCGAAAATCACCACAAAACCCACCAAACAACTGAAATCAAGAAGAGGCTCGCAAAAACACCCCAAATCGCACCGAAAAATTCCAAAAAACTTCTTGTCGCGTGATATGCTCTGCCGCAATTTTTCTCCGCTCCGGCCTCCTAATTTCTTGCTCAGAACAGCCCGGTCAAGCGTCTCTTCACATCTTGACCTCGTGTCGAACTCGACCCGCATGCGAATCGGTCTTCTCCGGTTCACCCGACGTGTGAGAACTCAAACTGCCGAAAAAATGACTTCCTCCGCCTCTTTTGTGTGCACCATCGTGCCGACCGCAATCTGAACTAGTCGGAGAATAGTGGTCAACTTCATCTGGCGCCGAGAATGGGTTGTTCAACCCTTATTTGGTTTAACTCTTAAAAACCCTAACGCTAACTCTATCTCTGATACCATGTAAAGAGATAGGGAAGAAAAATACTGAATAATTCTTATATTTTTATTGAAATAAAAGTCGGGATATATATACCTGTAAACAGATTCATATATAATAACCAACATAAATTATCCTAATTATTTTCTTTCTAACGACGCGTATACATTTAGAAAGATAATCGTACCATTATGTATAAGAAATATTTTATAATATTCTAACAAATCAAGGATGATTATTTGGTGGGTGCGGGAAGGAAAAGAATTACACACTAAAATTCAAACTGAAAGAAACAAAGAAAAAAAGCATGAAAAAACAGAAAATGATAAAAATTTCACGAACTCGTAATTCAGATAAGGATCCCCGCAGAATTCATTGTACCCTGTTTCCAACTTCTTCCATATATAATGAAAAGGCATGACAAAAAAAAATGAGACCTACCCAGGGCTGAATAGGGAAGGCAATATCAACCCAAATAATCAGGTGTAACTTAGTATTGCCGTTATATGATCTTATCCTTCTGTATTGAAGGTATACTATACTAACAAAATATAACCAATTGAAGTGGAAATCTATTGTTAAGGCATAAGTATTGATATTGTTGCTTGATAAAAGATATTAGAATCGATCGGGATGTAACTTACAAGTCCTCTAGATGTAATAAACTTGTTTCTGTTTCTCTTAATATGACTACATAAATGCTCCTTGTTCAACTATGCTGACTTTGGCTTTCAAGGAACGTTGAAGCATCGCAATATTAACAAGTTTTGCTCTTTAGGCACCTAGCAACTCACTAGGTTGACCAAAGAGCACTGCTCCTCTTTTATACCATTCGAAATATAATATTTTTAAAGAATAACCCTGTGTAATCGATTTACCAATTTATCATGAGAGTGCCAAGCACAAAACCTTGTATGAACAATAAGCATAACAATTAGTCTGAAAGTTAAGGTTTCATACTGCTCACAGAAGCCACTTGAAAAATTATGGCAACACTGCAACAATAGGCAGAGTGAGGCAGATGATGAGTAGTAGCACTTATTCATGGGGCCAGGATGGGTATATAATGATTCACCCACTCCAAGAATGGAATGAGTACAGGCAAAGAGGTTTATTGCTAGCTTAGAATTTTACTTCTTGTTTACTAGAAGCCTTATCTTATTGTTCTTGTTTTATTTAAGAACTCTGGTCCTCTTAAGTTTCACCCTGTAAATAAATGGGTGATTCATTATTGAACAGACTGCTTATGATGAAAACTACTTAATTTCTTCCTATTGAATTGAGTGCATGACAACCCTATGATTATAGTTGCTGCCAGTTCATGTCATTGTGGATTAGATTTATCCTTCTTTTCTTCAATTTTTTAATTTTCATAAACATTTTACTATATCACTTGGTACCAAAGCTAAAGTTCTTGACTTGGGTATGAATCCACTACCACAAGAAAAACTCAAAATTTCCAAATCGCCAAAAATAGAAAAAGCTAATAAGCTGAGAATGAAAAACTAAGGAAACAGAACTGAGAACACAAGCAAACAACCATTTTCGGTGTCCTCTAGAAATCCGACCAACAGGTGGTCAACACTGCCCTTGCCACTGGCTCCAAAAGATCCCAACTGGCATCCCCTCCAATTTTCAGCACCATCATCACCAAAATGTGTCACACTCTCTGCTTGAAGACTCAACTGTGGTTGCCTTATGGAAACTTATCTTTTCCAATCATGTCGACAACAACTGATACCAAAACTGGAACCAGCATCTCCAGAGGAATCCATAGCCAGAAGGCTGACATCAAAAGATCATTGGACACCAGTGGGTGACCACCACAAGTTGATCACCATGCACGGGTCTTCACACCAAAATGCTCCCTAATCAACAAGTTCACCCTGAGATAATCAAACTAATTTGACCAGCCCAATTCAGCCATCTCCAAATTGTTTCTTGACTGGTTCAAACCAATTCTTAAGGTTTCTGTGCATATTCACTTCTGAAGTTAGTATTGTTAAATTATGTTTTATATCCACTTTTTAGCAAATGGATTTTTTGGATAAGTTAATCTTTATTCATTCATTTAATTGAAGTTATTTGATTTAAAGTTAATCTTTTACCATCAAGCTACCATGGCCACCAACCACCCCACTGCTACTGCCACTAACACCACCGCTACCATGACACCACCATGACCCCCAATTACTAATATAAATTAAGAAAATATAGTATAACCTTCGTGCTATACCACTCGTTTCCTACCCAATTATCCCAATTATATGGTAGGACCAAAGGATATTTCACTTACTCAACTATACTACCCAGATACCAAAGCCAAAAACTATTAATCTTCTCTCATTATATTAGGTGCCTAGCAACTGTGTGATTTTGGTTTATGCAAGTAATTGCAGATTGAATTTTCTCTTTTATTTTCTTTAATTTTTCTAGCTTTCTAAACCTTATTCTGCTTTGCTATGTCAACTAGAAAATTGGAAAAGAAAAAGGTAGGCTATGCAAATACTTCAATACTCATTCAAATGGGTTCAAAATCAAAACTGTGACATTTAATTACCAAAAACAACAGTATTTCATTGCTACATTTGCATGTCCGTCTCATCTAATCCCAAAGTACAGAACTAACTATCTGAACCATTCAACATCTATAACCACGAACCAAGATATTCGAATGACTGCGAAATCTTTTATAATGTAAGACTTTCAGTCAACTATTTACTCTGTTCAAGTGTTATAATTACCAATACCTATTCATGCAATTATCAATGACAAAGTTATCTTTGATTCAAACCGAACACACAGATAGCAAAAGAACCAGGCACTTTCTCCCTTTAAACTCTGTCAAGCGCTACAAAATTCAATTAATTAAGAAAGTCTGAAATTCAATTAAATGAAGAAATTAGGAACAAGGCGCTATCTCCCTTTAAACTCTGTCAAGCGCTACAAATTCAATAAACTAAAAAAGCCTGAAATTCAATTAAATGATGAAATTAAGAAAATCTACTCACATCAGGGACAACAATCTGATCAAGAGCCGAGTTCTCAATCAAAGGCGCATTTGAGAAACTCCGGTTACCAGTGCTAGCAATGAACTGTGGTTGCCCTGAACTTCCCATAGTTCCCTTCCTTCTCTAAGAACAGCTATGAAAGAGAAGAGGACATTAAACGAAAAGGCCTAAATCAGTGAAGTGAACTGGTATAGTAAAAAGAAAGTCTAAAACATGTAAATACGATAAACACAAATAAAATATAATTCTCCAGTTGAACTCGAAATGAAACAACTAATGGAAATGACAACAGCAATAACAATCAAACATAGTGACAGAAGATTGAATCCTGAAATTTTCTTAAGGTTTCCAGACATTTTCTCGGAAAACAAACACACAACAACAGAGGGAAAAAAAACAATAATGACAATAAAAGATACAACTATGCACAAACCTCAGTCTCCAAACAGTGACGCAAAGGAGAAAGGGCATCACATGAAGTAAAGATGATAGAAAAATTTAAGAAAATTTATATGTAAAACAGATTTTCCCTTATCCTGGATTGTAGCTTACCTACTCTCTGCTCTCTACTCACGGTTCTCCCACGTCACAAACGGTGCTCAGTTTCTTCTCCCTCGTTTATAAACATTAAAAAAAACAGAGAACTCGGACGCGTATCCCAACGACTACTTGTAAGATACACCCAGAGTGCCATGTCAGCATGCTGACATGGCTCACACACCCACTCATATCACGCCATATGTCAACTTGTTCCCACAATATGAAAATATTTATAAAAAAAAAAAAAGAAAGAAAAACGAAATACCTGAAACAGAGTTTAAAATTAGCTGTTCATTGACTATTGATTTTAAACTTTATTTAAAGGAAACCAGAAAATCGCAATTGAAAAATCCAGTTCGAAGCCAAAATGCTGTACAGAAATCTCCATTGACAATCAACAAGAAGAATCATTTAAAGAAAAAAGGAAAATGATATGAAAGGAAGAAACAAGAGAAGAGCAATGGAGTTGTCTGTTTTCAAGAAGATTATTCCAGAGAAAAAAAAAACAAGGAGAGAAGAAGATAGAGAAGGAGGACATAGTGCAATGAGCGAAGAAGGAACGCACCAGTAGGCTGGAGAAGACAGCTGTACGTACTGAAAAACGTTTCTGCAACTTCGAGAGGAATTGGAAGGAGGCTTGAGATTGAGAGAGGTTTCAGAAACGTTTCAGAGAAGAATCAAACTGCAGAGAAACAGAAAGCTCTTATAGCAGAGAGAGCGGCAAGGTAACGATACAGAGGCGATTCATTATGGAAATCACAGTTTTCATAACCTGCCACCCTCAACTATATATATAGTACTTGCTTTATACACTGAATAAAATTTTTAATTTATTTAAAAATTAAGTGAATAGAAGAAAGTAATTTCTTAAATGATAAGGAATGAAAGTGACGGAAATGATTTTTTTATTTATTTTATTTTTATCATGTTTGGATAGAAACGGATTGGGGAAAAGACAAAGGACCTGAAATTTTCCTTTTACAGAATAGGAAACAAATTTTTTATATTTGAAAAAAAAAAAAAGAACGAGTTGTGATTTTTTATTATGTTAGTTGCTTATTAGAAATTGAAATTTCACCTATAATAAAGTGGTATTTATATTATATTATTAATAAAATACAATAAAAAGATTAATATATATCTATAATACGAGATAAAAATATAAGAAAAATATAAAGTTTTCAAAATAAGTAATTAAAAAAATATTTCTTTTTTAATTGAAAGAAGCACTAGATTATTGTTTAAATAATAATAATAATAATAAAATCAATTTTAATTATGTATAAAATGCTAATGACCACTACATAATTTATACTTAACTTTATAATTATTTGAAGGAAGGGTGTGGTAACTTTTGTGGGATGTATTTTTTTTATTATCCGAACACATAATCCTCTAGTTAGGAGAGCTTAAAAGGTGAATATGACCATCTACAATTATATAATTTATGAGAAAGCTTATCCACCAAAAAGTTATCATGAGGAATAGTTATACAATAATATAGTAGTGTTGAATGGAGAAATGTTAGAGTGTATCATAATAACACTAGAAAAGAAATTCTACATGTATGTGTGTGTGTGTATATATATATCTGTGTGTCATATTGAAATAGGCATATTTATTCTCATATTTATCTATTAGTAAAAACATAAACTCATATATGTCTTATACTTTAAAGGTGATCTATAATTCATTTTCTATCACCCAATTCGCAAGTAAAAATTTTGATGCTTTATGATTAAGTCTTTTTGTGAAGAAATAAATCTCTTTTTTCTTATTTTTAAAACTTCAAATTATTTTTAAAATTTTTAAATATTAATTAAGTTTTTTCAAAAGGTTTTTTAGGCAATAAATAAATCATCAGAAATTGAGACGAAAGTTATTAAAATAAAGATATAAATTCTGTAACAATTCGGAACTTAAAAGAAAATAAATTATGAACTAAATGCAGAAGCGAAACAATAAATTAGGATTTACATTCCTTACACAATAATTAGATATACTCAATAGGGTTACGAGAATGATCATTCTAAAAGAACAACTAATAATCAAAGAAAAAAATGAAAAGTAAACAAACTGAACGCTCTACTCGCAACATTCTTGTGAATCAGACTTTAGATCTTTGTTCTCTTGATCTGAAATGGTTAATGAAATAGTGAGTTACACTAGCCCAGTAAGAATATCACGCTACTCACCGACACAGAAATGAAGGTTGGTAGAAATCATAAAAATAACTAATAGAGCTCTTAATTTAAGTAAAATTCATTTATTATAAATAAAATCATTTACCGCATGCTTACCGTAACAAGATTCCCAAAACTGACTTATAGAGTCAATAACATAAACAGTATCATAATTTTATATTTAATCAGTCGGAACAACTTTCTCATTTATCAATCTACCGGTATCTATGGAAGTTCATAGGGATGTCCTCACTACGCGTGAATCTTTTTTCAACATTTTCAACTAACTGACCGTCCCCATACCTCGTCTGGTATCATGGTGAAATGAGTTGTCCTCATACCTCGTCCGGTATGAACGCCAATTATCAATTCTCAATACCCTGTCCAGTATGAGACAACGTTCATAGTAGGATTTTTCTATGTACCCGGTCCCTACACCATCTCCCAGAAAATCTAGTAAGGCTACCATTCAACCTTTTACCAAATCAAACAATTCCTCGTTTACCTTTAATTTTCAGTTTCTCAATTTTAACTGTAAATCACGTAAGACAAGTAATACATGCATCAAGAAAACACAATTGAGTTATCATACCAATTCCAGTGTATTATCATGCATTCAAACTGTAAAATCAATCAATCAGGTAAACATGACAACAGCAATAAATAACTGATTTTGGCTCCATTAGTAACATGTAATTAATTATGGATATTTTCTAATTTGTACAAAAGACCACATTATCTACAATTAAACTTCAATTCCATAACAAGAAATAGGGTGAGGGATTCTTACTAAAATTAGTGTTCGAAATGCTAGACTTTTAGCTGCGCCTACTGGCGGTCCCCGAATTCCCCGAATTTTCCTTCGAGGATATATAATACGCTTTAAGTACCTACAATTACCCCAAAAAACTCAAAATTAGTGTTAAAAACCCTTTTTGGCCAATTCTTGAATTTTGGCATGGTGGCTCTGCCATGCTCCAATGACGGTATTGCTGTCTGCGGTGGCTGTTTGCCTTGGGTTAGTCGTTTTCGGCCAGTTTTAGCCAATTTTGGCCAGTTTTGTACCAATTCCTGGGAGAAAACACATTAAGAGGCATCGGTTGACCGAAAAAAGTCAAAAAACAAAGCTTACCGGCAGCGGGGTTTTTCGGTGCAGCGGCTCTGTCGGCTCACCTTCACAATTGGGTGTTTTGCTTCGGTCAACTTGTAGAAAAAGAAATAGTAACTATAATGGTGAAAAAATTACACGAAATGGGAATCAGAAAGGGCCTCATCGGAGGCCCTTTTTGCTTTTTTTCGTGGCAGCGCCGCCTAGCTTTATCCGCAATTTCTGACTCATCCGCCAGTCTTTTTACTCTGATTTGGCCATGGGGTGTTCAAAATTAAATTTCAAGCGAATCAAAAAAATTTAACCTCTTTTGGCGATCAGAAGTGGCTTCGACGTGGCGGCGGTTGGCTCCCTTCCCGGTGACTGGCTCTTCTTCTCCGGCAGGGGAGTCTGGCGGCTAGGGTTAGGGTTTGGTGTAAAGATGAGTATTTATATCCGTCGCCTTTTAATCTGAGTCGTCCATCACGTTTGATTTGAACTGTCCGATCGTGTTTAAATAGGAAGTGAATCTGCACCGTTCATCGCAATTTGATCTGAGTCGTCCAATCGCATTTAAATAGGAAGTGGATCTAGGTCGTTTATCGTATTTAATCACAACCGTCCAATCGCATTTGAGGAGAGAACATATTTGAACCATCCACGCGCGCGGGAACAAATCTAGACCGTTCAATCGCGGGCACCGAGATTGCCAGCGTGACCTCCCGCATGGCACTGCGTCAGTGTGCCTTACCACACAGTGCACTCTGGTTTTTCGGAGCTGTTGACTGAGCGTCTTATGTGGCACATTTTTTTTAAATTACATTTTGATCCCTAATTTCTGATTTTTCTTTCAAAAACACCCCCAGAACCCTAATTCTTACCCCTTTCTTCCAAAATTATTTTCAATTTCATCCTACACCAATTTTTTTCCTAATTTCACATTAAACAATAATTTATAAAATTAAAAATTAAATCTTATACATAAATTTTGAATTTTACAAATTAATTTCGAGTATTACAAATTCTTTGTTATTAAATTTTTCTATCATTTTTCTGAATGTGTTAATGCTCGAAATTAAACTTATTCAAATATTTTACTCTGTGATATTTGAAGCTTTATTTTTGTTATTAAAAAATATAAGTTTTGCTTATTTTATAGGGAGAAGTAGTAAAAATTAAACTTTAATTTAATTATCACTTACTTAAATTAATTATCTCACAATCGTGCAAGATTTTATCAAATCAAATAAAACTATATTTTAATCTTTGTTAAAATATAAATCAACCATAAATTACGCAAGACAAGTAATATATGCATCAAGGAAGCACAACTGAATTATTTAACCATTCTAGTATATTATCATGTATTTGAAGCTGTAAAATCAAACAATCAGTTAAACAGGACAAACAAATAATTAATTAATCAGTTTTGGCTCCATTAGTAACTTGTAATTATTCTCAAAATTTTCTAAATTACACAAAATACCATATTATCGATTATTAAACTTCAATTTTATAATAGAAAATAAGGTGAGGGATTCTTACCAAAATCGTTGTTTGGAATACTGAACTTTTTACTGCATCTACTGGTTGTCTTCAAGTTTTCTGAATTTTTCTGCAGAGATTAAAACACGTTTCATGTACTTAAAAATATTCCAAAAATCTAAAATTGGTGTTAAAAATCCTTTTTAGCCAATTTTAGGGTTCCAGTATGGTGGCACCGCCATGCTCCGACAACGACACCATCGCCCGTGGCGGTGGTTTGCCTCGACCTAGCCATTTTCGACAGGTTTTGGCCAGTTTCGGCCGCCTTTATACATATTCCTGTGAAAAAAATACGTTAGGGGGTCTCTATTGGCTTAAAAATTTAAAAAACAAAAACCTACCGGTGGTGGTATTTTCCGGGTGCAGCAGCTCCGCCGGCTCACCTTCATAGCTGGACTTTTTTCTTCAGTCAATCTGTAGAAAAAAAAAACAGTGAACACAACGGTGGAAAAATCGTACGAAATAGAAAACGGGAAGGCGTTCATCGGAGGAGGTTGCAGGTTTTTTCTATGGCGGCTCCGTCGGGCTTTACCCATGATTTTCGACTCATCCACTGTTTATTTTACTCCGATATGGCTACAGGGGTGCTTGAAATCGAATTTCGAGCGGGTAAAAGAATTTTTACCTTTTTTAGGGGTCGGAGGTGGCTCCGGTGCGGTGGCGGGTGGCAATCAACTCCCTTCTCTGGTGACTGATTCTTCTTCTCCAACGGGAGACTGGCGGTTAGAGTTCGAGTTTAGTGTGATGTAAAATATTTATACTCATCTTGTAACACCCCAACCCTTTCTTTTTATTTTATTTTTTATTATTTTAATTATTATATGAATATAATTATTATTTATGTAATAATATATTGAATTTAATTTAGTTTAATTTATTTTAATAAAAAAATAATAATAAAAGGGGTAAAAAATTATTTAGGAATTTAATTGAAAATAATTTTAGAAAAAAAGAGTGAAAATTTGGGTTCTGGGAGTATTTTTGAAAGAAAAATCAGAAATCGGATGTCAAAACGTAATTTAGAAAAATTACGCAATGTCAGCTGCCCGATCAGCAACTCCGGCCAACCAGGACGCGCTGCGTGGCAGAGACACTGACGCAGGGGGCCACGCGAAAGGGAGCCACGTGGGCGATCCGCGTGCGCGCGATCGAACGGCTGAGATTCGTTCCTGCGCACATGGATGACCCAGATCAAAAACGCGCACAGATGGCCCAGATTGCATCGCGCACGGACGGCCCAGATTGAATTGTGATGAATGACCCAGATTCATTTCCTATTTAATCGCGATCGGACGGTCCAGATTTAATGCGATGGACGGCTCAGATCAAAAGCGGATGGTTATAAATAATCTCATCTGCACCCAAATCCAAACCCTAGTCGCCAAAGCCCCTCACCGGAGAAGACAGCCCAACCGCCATGGAGCTGACCGCCACCGCCGCATCGGAGCAATTTTTGGCTGCCAAACGAGGTAAAAATTATACTCTTGCTCAGAATTCGATTTTAAACCCACCTATGGCCAAATCAGAGTGAAAGCACCAGCCAATTGGCCAAAAAACACCGCCGAAGCACAGCGGCACCGCCGCGGGGTGTCTCAATTTTTGCCTCTGATGAGGCCTTTCCGATTCCCGTTCGACGTAATTTTTCCACCTTTGTGGTCATCGTTTCCTCATTTACATGTTGACCGGAGCAAAACACCAAACCGCGACGTGAGCCGGAGGAGCCGCCGCACAGGAGAGCCCTACCACCGGTTAGTTTCAGTTTTTTATATTTTTTGGGCCCACCGAGGGCCCTAAAGGTGTTTTCTCACAGGAACCAATGTAAGTTTGGCTGAATTCGGTCAAAAACGGTCGAAAACAGCCAACCCGAGGCGAATTACCGCCGCGAGCGTCGGCACCGTTGCCAGAGCATGGCGGAGCCGCCGTGTCAGAATTTCGAAATTGGCTGAATAGGCCCTGGGTCTGATTTTTGGGTTATTTGGGACATGTGTAGGTACTGTAAACGCGTTTCAGTTCTTGAGAAAAAATTTAAGGAACCTACGGACCGCCTGTAGGTGCAATGAAAATCTAGTTTTCGGCGTCAAATCAGGTAAGGACTCTTCACCCTATTTCCTATCATGGAATTGAAGTCTAAATAAATAATAATACTGTATTTTGTACAAATTAAATAGATATGCATAATTAATTACGGTTGCTAATGGAGGCTGAACCAGACATATTTCTCTGTCAATTCCTGCTTGATTTATTTTACAATTTAAATGCATTATGGTATCTGGTTTATTTATTATATGATTTTGAATGTATGAATCACTGCTTACTTCACTACTGTTTGATTTTAGAAATCTAAGATATGCTTGCTTGTTAAATGCACATTACTTGTTTATGTGTTTATGTTTGGGTTGGTAACGGAGACTAAGGACAAATAAGAAACGGATGTGATTTGATAAATAGATAAGATGACAGTCTCACTAGAAATCTTGGAGATGGTGGACTGACCGGGTTCATAGGGAACCCTATCGTGAACGTTGTCTCATACCGGACAGGGTATGGAGACTTTAGTATTTTGGCGCTCATATCGGACGGGGTATGGGGACAATCCGCTTCACCCTCATACCGAACGGGGTATTGAGCTCTATTGTTTTGGCGCTCATACCGGACGGGATATGGGGATAACCCTGGAATTAAGTTTGTTAAGGAGGATGGTTCACGTGTAGCGGGAACCCCTATGGATCCCTATGGATACTAGTAGGCTGATAAAAAAAGACAATTGTTATTTGATGATTTGAATATAAAAGTATGATATGTGCTATGTTACAGATTATATATGAATTCATGACATTTATAATATTATTATTTCCATAGGTTGTTTTTATAAATCTCACTGATGTAAATGGATGGTAAATGGTTTGATTATTGATAAATGAATTTGTTTAAATCTATTGCTCTATTGGTTGTTTTAAATTTTCTATCAACCTTTGCTTCTGTGACGGTGAATAGTGTGATGCCCTTACTAGACTAGTGTAGCTCATTTCTTATTTAACCATTTCAGATCAAGAGGACTTGGTTCCCGAGCTCGATCCACAAGAAGATGGCAAATAGACTTCTTTCACTTCTAGTATTTCCTTTAGATGACTTATTCTTTGATATTATTTAATACTTTTAAGTTATTGTGTAAGGGATATTAACTTAAATCTTTTATTTCGCTTCCGCACTCAGATTTTTATATGCATTTTCTTTTGGATTTCCAGGGCCGTTACACATCTCGTGTAAATTTGGGTCATTCATCACGTGTGATCTCGACCGTTCGATTGCGCCTAAGGAGAAAACGAATATGAACCGTTCATTACGTTTGATCTTGACCGTCCGATCGTGCCTAAGGAGGAAATGAATTTAAACTGTTTATTACGTTTAATCTCGACCGTTCGATCGCGCCTAAGGGGAGAACGGATCCGGACTGTTCACGCGCACGGAATCACTTATTGGGTAGTGTGGCCTCTCATATCGCACCGAGTCAGCGTGCCTTGCCACGCGGCGCACTTCGATTCGTCGAGACTGTTGACTGGGCAGTCCTACATAGCCAAATTTTTTTTATTTGTATTCTAACCCTCAGTTTCTGATTTTCTTTCAAAAACGTCATTTGAACTCAAATTTTCGTCTTTTTTTTTCTCAAAATTATTTTTAATTTTATTCATAACCTATTTTTTTTCATAATTTTACATTAAATTAAAATTTATTAATTTCAAAAATAGATTCTTATACATTTAAAATTAATCCCAAACCAAATTTCAGACCCGGGTATTACAGAAAATAAAAATTCAAGAAGGTAATTTTGTTTAGGAAACTAGTTTCCTAAATTGATTTCATTGAGGATTTGGCCAAGAGGAAAAAGTCTTTCATTGATATCAACTAGTCAATATAAATCGTGCTCCTAATTTATGCTATAATGTATTAGAATGTGTTTAGTTCAATATATATTATTAATCTTAATATATACATTTTTATGTTTTATTAATGAGGGATAAGATAATCTCTCTATAAAATATTAAAATATTTTAACATTAAAAATTCTTATCAAAATTGAGCAACTATAGTAATATTTTACGTCAGAACTACTAAATACATATACAATTTAATTTTTTATATAAGACTTTTTAATTATTTTTTATTTTTTATAGTCAGATACGGTAAAATTATGAATAAAATGAATTAACCGATAAAAGGAATCGAATTAATAAAGAAGAAAAAGAAATTATCAAATAATACAAAAGAGAAAAAAATAAAACACTAGCAAAAAAAAAAAAAGGCTACTTCCCCTACCATATTACTATATTTTGCTTGGTATGACTAAGAAGCAAGCAAAAATAATGTGTTAAAATGTTGTATGCACGCACTACTTATATAGAATATTACAATATATTTAGTTAGATATAATAATTTTATAATGCAATGTAATATAAGTGCTTATAATATTGAGAAATTATAGTGGTAGTTATAATTTTAGATGTAATCATTGTCAACAAGTTTAATTATAATTTTTTATTTATATAGAGAACTTATTTAACACTAGCATGTGGTCTTTGGATTATTTATCCATGGCAAAACATGATCATTTGCCTAATTAACTATATTAAAAAGCTCTCGAGCTCAACAAAATTATACCTTTGAATAATTTACAATATGTGAAATTAAAATAATTTCATAATATTCAAATAAATTAATTTCATAAAAATTAAAAACTTTCCCTAAATAATAAATAAATATTTATTTTTTTCCCTTATTGAAAAGTCAATTTGGATGTAAATTACTTGTATATAATTGTATATTTTTAAATTATTTTTTAAAAAAGTTGTATTAAAGAAAAAAGAAAAAAGAAAAAAGAAAAAGAAATAGTGGTGTGAGGTTATCAAGAATAATGTTATATAAATAGGGGTATACAGTGTAATTATACCCTATAAGATGATTATATACCATTCCCTAATTAAATATTCTTCTAGTCCACTATAATGATGCCTCTCAGCACCATCTCACAAGTGTTGGGTGTCTAACGAGTCAAATTACACCAAAATTATTATTATACTGTACCATCGTATTGTACGTTCCTTTCAATATATACATACATACATACATACATATATATACATACATATATATCGTAATCTATTTTTTAATATTCTATTCTTTAATTATTAAACACTTTGCTTTTTATATTTTCCTCAAATTTAATTAATAAGCATTTTTCATCTACTACTTTCAAGAATATGAATTTGTTGTTTCCGTATTTTAATTTAAGACAAAATTTATTGTTAATTTTATTTAAATTAAAACTGATATATATATATATATGATGTAATTGAAAATAACTTATGGATTGAGAAAAAAAAATTAATTAATTAATTTTCTTTTATTAATTTGAAATTTAAAGGGGATAAAATATATTAAATAAATATTATTATAATTTAGTTTTTTGTTTTATTCGGTTTCTAAAAATTTCATAGTCACAGCGAGAGTGTGGGCCCAGTAAAACAGAGTTTGGTGGGACCCAAAGATTACGGTGGGACCAATAACAGAATGTGCGTGATGTTGGGACTGGGACTGGCACTGGGGGGCGGGCTTTTCGGACTTGTGTGGAGGGCAGAGATCCTTTAAAATGGAAGGCTGAGGAGTGTGGAGGCAGTTCCGTCGAAAATGTGCTTTCTGACTTCGTCTCTTATTCCTGTAAATCGGGTCGGGTTGATCCACCCGTCAGATTGCTAATTTTTCTTGATAAATCAGTGGTGGACAAATTTCTAAAATTTAAAATTTTAATTATAGTTAGACCCGTAAATTTGTATTATGATCGACATGATTAATTTTAAAATAAATAAATAGATTTTATTAAATAAAATTTTTAAAATTTTAGAAAATTAACAATTTGGAAGATTAAGTAATGATTTTAGAAAATCAGCACCATCTCACAAGTGTTGGGTGTCTAACGAGTCAAATTACACCAAAATTATTATTATACTGTACCATCGTATTGTACGTTCCTTTCAATATATACATACATACATACATACATATATATACATACATATATATCGTAATCTATTTTTTAATATTCTATTCTTTAATTATTAAACACTTTGCTTTTTATATTTTCCTCAAATTTAATTAATAAGCATTTTTCATCTACTACTTTCAAGAATATGAATTTGTTGTTTTCGTATTTTAATTTAAGACAAAATTTATTTTTAATTTTATTTAAATTAAAATTGATATATATAGATATATATGATGTAATTGAAAATAACTTATGGATTGAGAAAAAAAAATTAATTAATTAATTTTCTTTTATTAATTTGAAATTTGAAGGGGATAAAATATATTAAATAAATATTATTATAATTTAATTTTTTGTTTTATTTGGTTTCTAAAAATTCCATAGTCACAGCGAGAGTGTGGGCCCAGTAAAACAGAGTTTGGTGGGACCCAAAGATTACGGTGGGACCGATAACAGAATGTGCGTGATGTTGGGACTGGGACTGGCACTGGGGGGGCGGGCTTTTCAGACTTGTGTGGAGGGCAGAGATTCTTTAAAATGGAAGGCTGAGGAGTGTGGAGGCAGTTCCGTCGAAAATGTGCTTTCTGACTTTGTCTCTTATTCCTGTAAATCGGGTCGGGTTGACCCACCCGTCAGATTGCTAATTCTTCTTGGTAAATCAGTGGTGGACAAATTTCTAAAATTTAAAATTTTAATTATAGTTAGATCCGTATATTTGTATTATGATCGATATGATTAATTTTAAAATAAATAAATAGATTTTATTAAATAAAATTTTTAAAATTTTAGAAAATTAACAATTTGGAAAATTAAGTAATGATAATCTTCGATTGATGCAAGGAGTTTGGACTAATTTGAATTTCATGAAGTTTACATGTAATACCCGAACCCAAAATTTAGTTTGAAATTAATTTTAAAATTTAAAAATATATAAAATTTTAATTTTGAAATTTATAAATTTTTATTTAATGTGAAATTAGAAAAAAAAAATATATTGAGAATGAAATTGAAAACAATTTTAAGAAAAACGGGTGAAAATTTAGGTTTACAGTGTATTTTTAAAAGAAAAATAAAAAATTAGGGATCAAAACGTAATTAAAAAAATTGCACCACGTAGGATCGCCCAGTCAGCAGCCCCGACGAATCGGAGTGCGCTGTGTGGCAAGGTACACTGACTCCGTGCTACGCGAGAGGCCACTATAACAGCCCCGTAAATTTAATATTGAAAAGGCATATATATATAAATAATCTGAATTTGCGGAAGCGTATTAAACATTGCAATTAACATCCCTTACGCAATACCAAAAACGTGTTCAACAAATGAGGAAATAAACTAATTAAAATAAATGCTCGAAAATAAGAACTACAATTATAACTATGGAATCTTTAGGCGTCCCCTTCGCCGTCTTCCTGCTGAACGGGCTCGGGAACAACGTCTTCCTAATCTGAAATGGTTAAGTAAGGAGTGAGCTACACTAGCCCAGTAAAGACATCACTCTACCTCACTGCCACCGGAGTAAAGGTGAGTAGAAAACAAAAACGACCAATAGAGCATAATTTGTAATAAACCCATTTGTTCATAAAAACGTTTACTCTCCATTTACCTGGGTGAGATTCATAAAACAATACACATGTAACAGCCCCGGTAATTCATAATGGAATTTATATTATAAATATCAAATGCGGAAGCGAAGTCAAAATTTGAATAACATCCCTTACACTAAAACCAAAACGTGCTCACAAAATATAAAAGATTAAACTACCTAAAGGAGAAACTTGAAAGTAAAAACTACGAATGTGACTATGGAGTCTTTAGGCGTCCCCTTCGTCGTCCTCCTGCGGAACCGGCTCGGGAACGATGTCCTCTTGATCTGAAATGATTAAATAAGGAATGAGCTACACTAGCCCAGTAAAGACATCACGATATCTCACCGTCACGGAGGTAAAGGTGGGTAGAAAACACAAAAAGACCAATGGAGCATAATTTACAACAAATCCTTTTATCGAAAATAAAACCTTTACCATTTACTTACCTCGGTGAAATTCATAAAAACAATATACGAAAGCAATAACATCATCATCATCATGAAAACATATATATGAACTGTATAACATAATACCTATCACACTCTTCGTAATTCAATCGTTACACAACATATTTTCCTAATTCACCAGCCCACTAGTATCCATGGGGATCCATAGGGGTCCCGCTACCCGTGAATCCTTAACACTCGAAATCATATTCCAGGGCCGTCCCCATACCCCGTCCGGTATGGGCGCCAAAACATAGACCTCATTACCCCGTCCGGTATGAGGGTGAAACGGGCCGTCCCCATACCTCGTCCGGTATGGGCGCCAAAACACATAAGATCTCCATACCCCGTCCGGTATGGGAGACCACAATCCCGGTAGGATTCCCTACGGACCCGGTCCGTCCATCATCTCCCAGGATATCTAGTCAGGCTGAACACATTATACAATTTCCATTCTCATAATCTTTCATTCTCCTTTTCCCTCAGTCAGCATTATCAATCACATACAAACAAGTAAAACGATAATTTATGCCAAACAGACAACATACAGCATCAATATCCCGGTCATTCAATCCATAATCAATAAAACAGTAAAATATGCACACGAAACTATAAAATGAAAACATTGAACCTCATGCTGCATTTAAAACTATAAAACAGGCCAAATAACAGTTAACCGACAAACACACTAGACTCGGGCTCCATTAGCGACCTTAAGCAATTTCACACATTCGTTGATTCACGAAATACCGTTTTATCATTTATTGGACTTTAAAACCGTGATAGGAAATAGGGTGAGGGGTCCTTACTCGTTTCGGGGTCCGAACACAGCTTCACAGTGCGCTTGCAGGCTGTCCCTAATTTTCCCTGAATTTTCCTTGGGGAACTGAAACGCACTACTGGTACCTGCACGTGTTCCAAAAAAATCCCAAATTAGGCCCAGGGCCCCTTTCGGCCCAAATCGCAACTCCGGTACGGCGGCTCCGCTATGCTCCGGCGACGGCGCCGCCGCTGGCGGCGGCGATTCACCTCGGGTTGGCTATTTTCGGCCGTTTCCGGTCGAATTCGGCCACACTCGCATCGGTCCCTGCGAGAAAACAACCTTTGGGCCCTCGGGGGGCCAAAAAATCACGAAAAAACGGAGCTTACCGGCGGCGGCGCTCTCGGGTGCGGCGGCTCTCCGGCGAGGTTCGTGTTTTGGTGATTCGGCTCCGGTCAACCTATAGAGAAAAGAATGGTGATCATGGTGATATAAAAATTGCATCAAACGGAGGCCGGGAAGGGCCTCATCGGAGGCAAAAACCGAGAAGGGACGCGGCGGCGCCGCTGGGCTTCCGCCGTGTATTCCGGCTGTTTGGCAGGGATTTTGGCTCCGATTTGGCCACAGGAGGAATCAGCATGGAAAAATGAGTCGGGGGTACGAAATTTACCTCGATCGGCGGTCGGAAATTCCTCCGGTGCGGCTGCGGGTGGCGGCGGCCGGCTTCTGGTTCGTCTTCTCCGGCGAGCGGCAGGCGGCTAGGGTTTGTGGTCTGGTGTGGGGGTTCTATTTATAACCCTTTGCCTTTTGATCTCAGTCGTCCATTTTGTTTTAATCTGGGCCGTCCGTTTTTGATTAAATCTGGGCCGTCCGTGCGTTTAAATCTGGACCGTCCGATCGCACGCTTGATCTGGGCCGTCCGATCACGCCTACGCGGATCGCCAACGTGGCCCTTTTTGGAACGACGTGGTCTTGCCACGTGGCAGGTCCCGGTTGGCCGAGACTGCTGACCGGGCTTGCTGATGTGGCTGCCAACGTGGCTTTTTTTTTTTTGGCCCCTTTCCGGGCGCTACAACACAAGCAACACATTATCATCATCACGTTATCACATAGACTTTATAATACAACATTTATCATGCGTTTGCATTTCAATTTTTAAACAGCATAATTCCCCTTTTACCAGCCTACTAGTATCCATGGGGGTCCATAGGGGCCTGCTACCCGTGAACCTTTGACGTTTAAAATCCTGATTTCCAGGGCCGTCCCCATACCCCGTCTGGTATGGGCGCCAAAACCATTAACCTCACTACCCCGTCCGGTATGAGGGTGAAACTGGCCGTCCCCATACCCCGTCCGGTATGGGCGCCAAAACACATAGAATCTCCATACTCCGTCCGGTATGAGAGACCCGGTTCCCAGTAGGGTTCCCTACGGACCCGGTCCGTCCACCATCTCCCAGGATACCTAGTCAGGCTGTCCATATTTTCCATTTGCCAATTCACGTAACCTTTTATTCCATTTCCTTAATCACCATCATCAAATTTCACGCAAACATGTAAACCAGTAATTAATGCCAAGCAAGACAACACACAGTACCGGTTCACCCAAATACAAATCATAACAGGAAAACATAATTCATGCATACGAGACCATAACAATAACTACATTTAACATCATGCTGCATTTACCACTGAAAATTAAATCAAACTGTAACCGACCAACCCTGTGTCAGACTCGGGCTCAATTGGCAACCTTAATACATTATACATTTCTAAAACCACACAAAACAGTTTAATTATTTATTTAACTTTAAAACCGTAATAGGAAATAGGGTGAGAAATCCTTACTTATTTTCGGGACTCGAAATAGGCTTTTCCGAGCGCCTGCGGGTAATCCCTAAATTTCTTGAATTTTTTCCGAACAACTGAAACACACTACCGGTACCTGCACGTGTCCCAAAAATCTCAGAATCATACCTAGGGCCCCTTTCGGCCAATATCGCAACTCCGGCGTGGTAGCTCCGCCGTGCTCCGGCGACGGCGCTTCGCCTTGAGTTGGCCGTTTTCGGCCGAATTCGGCCACACTTGCATCGGTCCCTGCGATAAAACAACCCTAGGGCCCTCGGGGGGCCAGAAAAATTCCAAAAAACTGAAGCTTACCGGCGGCGGTGCTCTCGGGTGCGGCGGCTCTCCGGCGTAGTTCGTGTTTTGGTGATTTGGCTCTGATCAACCTGTAGAGAAAAGAATGGTGATCACGGTGATATAAAAATTGCATCAAACGGAGGCCGGGAAGGGACTCATCGGAGGCAAAAATCGAGGAGGGGCGCGGCGGCGCCGCTGGGTTTCAGCCATGTTTTCCGGCCGTTTGACCGGGAGTTTGGCTCCGATTTGGCCACAGAGGAACTCAGAATTGAAAAACGAGCCGGGGGTATGAAATTTACCTCGATCGGCAGTCGGAAAACTCCCTGGTGCGGCGGCGGGTGGCGGCGGCCGGCTCCTCCGGCGTCTAGTTTGTCTTCTCTGGCGAGGGCTGGCGGCTAGGGTTTTTGTGGTCAGGTGTGGGGGGTTTATTTATACCCTTTGCCTTTTAATCACAGTCGTCCATCTTGATTTAATCTGGGCCGTTCGATCGCGATTTAATTTGGATTAAATCTTGGGCGTCCATCGCGATTAAATCTGGGGCGTCCGTGAGCGTGCATCTGGGCCGTCCGTGCGTGTGCATCTGGGCTGTCCGTGCGCGTACATCTGGGCTGTCCGTGCTCACGCTTTATCTGGGCCGTCCGTGCGCGCGGGGACACATCTGGGCTGTTCGATCTCGCGCACGCGGATCGCACACATGGCCCGTTCCCGGGTCGGCGTGGCCTCGCCATGCGGCAGGTCCTGGTTGGCCAGGGCTGCTGACTGGACTGCTGACGTGGCTGCTGACGTGGCGGCTGACGTGGCGCTGACGGGGCACAATTTTTTTAAATTACATTTTGACCCCCGGTTTCGAATTTCTTTTCAAAAACACCCCCAGAATCCAAATTTTCACTCTTTTTTTCCAAAATCAATTTTAATTAAATCCAAATAATATTTTTACCTAATTTTATAATTATTAATATTTTTATATTCACAAAAATTAATTTAAATTAAATTAAATCAAACAATAACAAAATAAAATAGAAATAAAAAAATAAACAAAATTATTTTGGGTGTTACAACTCTCCCCCCCTTAAGAAATTTGGTCCCCCAAATTTGCCTCTTACTCTTGGTCGAACAAATAGGGATATTGGGCTCTAAAGTCTGATTCTAGCTCCCAGGTAGCCTCTCTGGGCGTGTGGTTCTGCCACATGACATTTACAAATGATATTTCCCTGTTGCGGAGTATCCTGCTCTGTCGGTCCGTGATACCAACGGGTACTTCTTCATAAGACAAGTCCTCTTAGAGTGGAAGCAGTTCATGAGTTAAGACATGAGAATGGTCAGGGTTGTACTTACGTAGCATGGATACGTGGAACACGTTGTGGACTCTGGAGAGCTCTGGAGGCAGTGCTAGTTTGTAGGCAACAGTACCAACCCTGTCTAGGATTTCAAATGGCCCAATAAATTGGGGGTTCAGTTTTCCCCTATTGTCGAACCTACTGATCTCCTTAAAAGGAGTGACCTTAAGAAACACTCGGTCGTCTTTTTCAAACGCTAGATCCCTCATCCGGGTGTCTGCATAACTCTTCTGTCTACTCTGGGCTGTCTGAATGTTCTTTCTGATTTTAGCTATCTTCGAGGTGGTCTCCTCTACCAACTCCAGACCGAACAATCTTCTGTCGCCCACTTCCTCCCAACAAATCGGTGATCTGTATGGGCGTCCATATAATGCCTCATACGGAGCCATGCCAATGCTCGTCTGATAGTTGTTGTTGTAGGCAAACTCTATCAGGGGTAAATGGTCGTCTCAATGGCCCCCGGAGTCAAGGACACAAGCTCGGAGCATATCTTCCAGTGTACGAATTGTTCTTTCCGATTGTCCATCGGTCTGAGGATGAAAAGCAGTGCTGAGGGACAGCTTTGTTCCCATGGCTTGCTGGAAGCTATTCCAAAACCGAGAAGTGAATCTGGGGTCCCTGTCGGATACCACTATCACTGGGACTCCATGCAATCTGACTATCTCCCGGATATACATTCTTGCCAACTTGTCCAAAGAATCAGTCATTCTGATGGCCAGGAAGTGGGAAGACTTAGTGAGTCGGTCAACAATTACCCATATAGCATCATGTCCTGATCGTGCCTTGGGTAGTCCCGATACGAAGTCCATGGTGATATGTTCCCACTTCCACTCTGGAATCGGTAAAGGTTGAAGTAACCCACCTGGGCGTTGATGTTCTGCTTTGACCTGCTAACATACCAAGCACTTAGATACAAAGTCAGCTATATCTCTCTTCATCCCATTCCACCAGAACCGAGGTCGCATAGTTTGGTACATTTTGGTACTTTCTGGATGCATGACAAACTTTGAACTATGGGACTCCGTCATGATGTCTCTTTTTAACTCACTGTTGTCTGGGACACACACTCTGTCCTTGAAACGAATCAATCCGTCGGTAGAGATCTGGAATTCTGAACTCACTCCCTGTTCTGCATCCTTCTTGCGGGTTACTAAGGCGGGGTCGACTGACTGGGCTTCCTTTATTCTCTGGATTAATTCGGATTGGACTGCTAGGTGGCCCAAACATGTGGCCCTCTTCAGATCTCGCAGTCGAACCTGTTGCGTGGCCCCAATTGACCTGCTGAGGGCATCGGCTACCACGTTGCCCTTACCTGGATGGTATAAGATATCACAATCATAGTCCTTGAGGAGTTCCATCCACCTTCTCTGACGCATGTTGAGATCTTTCTAAGTGAAGATGTGCTTCAAACTCTTATGATCGGTATAGATATGAAAGGTCTCTCCATACAAATAATGGCGTCAGGTTTTCAAGGCGTGTATGATTGCGGCAAGCTCCAAGTCATGGGTAGGATAGTTCTTCTCATGATTCTTTAGCTGTCTGGACCCATATGCTATAACCTTTCCATGCTGCATTAGGACACAACCCAGGCCCAGATAGGAGGCATCACTATAAACTGTATACCCTCCTGATCCACTCGGTAGAGCCAACACGGGTGCAGTAGTCAGTCACTTCTTCAATTCTGAAAAACTCCTTTCGCAGTCCTCATTCCATTCAAACTTTGCATTCTTCTTTGTGAGTCGGGTTAGAGGAGCTGCTAGGCTAGAGAACCCTTCGACAAACCGGCGGTAATAACCTGCCATCCCCAGAAAGCTGCAAATTTTCTTAACTGATGTCAGCTTTTCCCAACCAAGTACCACTTCAACCTTTTCGATATAACATGTCCCAGGAAGGCGGTTTGCTCAAACCAGAATCCACACTTGCTCAACTTTGCATACAACTTCTTTTCCCTGAGGACCTGTAGGACTTGGGCCAGATGATGAACATGTTCTTCTCTACTTTTTGAGTAGACTAAGATATTAACACGATGACAAATTTATCCAAGAACTCTCTGAAGATCCCGTTCATTAGATCCATAAAGATGGTCGGGGCGTTGGTTAGCCCAAACGGCATGACCAGGAACTCATAGTGTCCGTACCTAGTTCGGAATGCCATCTTAGGAATGTCTTTTGTTCTTATCTTTACCTGATGGTAACCTGATCGTAGATCTATTTTAGAAAAGACTTGTGCACCCTGCAACTGATCGAAAAGGTCATCAATCCGGGGAAGAGGATATTTGTTCTTAATTGTTACCTTGTTTATCCCTCTGTAATCAATGCACAGTCTCAACGTTCCATCTCCCTTCCTTGCAAAAGTAACTCCGGCACCCCAAGGGGAAATGCTGTGTCTAATGAAACCACTGTCTTGTAACTCAGTGATCTGTTTCCTTAGTTCTTCCATCTCAATGCGGCTCATTCGGTAAGGAGCAACTGAGATGGGCTGGGTACCTGGCTGTAAGTCTATGGTGAACTCGACCTCTCTGTCCACTGGTAGACCGGGCAGTTTATCCGAAAATACGTCTGGAAAGTCTCGGACTACTGGAATCTCTTGGATACAAACTTCTTTCTTGGGCTTACCTAGTTAGAGAAAATACAAGATTAAGGCACTGAGAATTAAGAAAACTTACCATCAGGGAAAATCAGTACTAAATGATTTTATTAACTTGTAAATGGTTCCTCGTTGGGAGGATTAAATACAACCTTTTTGTTAAAGCAGTCTATGGTGGCGTGATACGCCGCTAGCCAATCCATTATTAGGATTACATCAAAATCCCCCGTGTCTAACCCTATCAGGTCTACCCTCAGTTTTCTATCTGCTATCTCCACGGTACATGCCCTGTAGATAACCTCTCCTAGCAATGTCTCCCCCCCAGCGGTAGATACAAGCAACAATGAATTAAGTCTATCAGGTGATACACAAATTTTGGAAGCAAGAACATGTGAAACAAAAGAATGTGATGCACCAGTGTCAAACAAAACATGAGCAATGTGGCCAGAGATAGTATACATACCATGTACCACGTCCGGGTCGGCGTCGGCATCCTTCTGGGTAAGGTTGTAAACTCTGCCCTAGATTGGAGGCCTTCTTTGATTCTGGTTCCTCGGGCATTCCCTTGCATAATGCTGGGCACTGCCGCATATGCGACAGGTGTTGCTGAGGCGGTAGCAGGGTCAGTCCCCGTGATCCCTGCCGCAGTGCTGGCAGATCTTCCCACGTGCTGCCCCCGTAGCCTGAGGAGGGGCCTGGATGGCGGGTCTGGGCCTCTTACTGGGTTGGACAGGCGCGGTAGGTGCTGGCCTGCGGAGTGGGGCTGAGGGTTGGGAACTCCCCACTAGCTGAGGGTGGGTGTCGAAGCTCCTTTCTATGATCTGCGCCTTTGCTAGGACTGCTGAATATGTCCCGAGCTCCATTACCAGTAAGTGCTGTCTGATCTCCGGACGGAGACTCCACTGGAATTTTCTGGCCTTTCGGCCCTCATCCATCAATGTCTCTGGGGCATATCGGCCCAGCTCCAGGAACTTACGGGCATATTCTGACACTGTCATGTTTCCCTAGACCAATTGAGTAAACTCTATTTTCTTTAGGTGTCGGATGTGTTTAGGGAGATACTCCGCGTGGAAGGCCGCTAAGAACTGGTCCCAAGTAGCTGGTGTAGGCAGGGTGGTCCACTTGAGCTCCCACCAGCGTACTGCTTCCCCTACCAGCATGTAGGAGGCAATGGCAGCCCTCTGCTAAGGAACTACTCCCAAGGTCTCGAAAGCTCTCTCAGTCTCTACCAGCCAGTATTGGGCCTCTTCAAAAGAGGATCCCCCTGCAAAAGTAGAAGGGTTCAGTTTTCTGTACCTCTCTATGAAGTCGGGGTCGATCAAGGAAGGAGCGGGATCCCGAGGTAGAGGGACTAGGGCCGGCTGAGGGTGAACTAGGGGGCCCTGTGGTGGCACCTGCTGATGTGGTGGGGGTACTGGAATGTGCTGTGGCAGTGCCTGGTGGTACCGTGGCTGTGGTACCGGGTCGTACCGAGGCTGTGATGCCGGGTGGTACTGTGGAGGAGTAGGCTCCTGCCGGGGTGGCTCGGGATCAGCCTGCTGTAGCGGGGGCTCAACCTGCGATAGCGGAGGAGGTTTGGGTAACTCCCTTCTCTCCTCTCACCTTTGCTGGGCAACTACGAGAGCTTCCACCATCTCAAATAGTCTGTCTAAATCCTCCCGAAGCGAATTATCTTGGGCCACTCGGTTTAGTAGGGGCCTTCCTCTCCTCATTTCCGTGTACCTGCATTCACAAGGAATGATTGAGTAACGATCTATCGGTGAGTATTTCTCTAAGGCACTATTGTGTAAGGGATGGGTCCAGGGAACGCGGCTCTGATACCAACTGTAACAGCCTCGTAAATTTAATATTGAAAAGGCATATATATATAAATAATCTGAATTTGCGGAAGCGTATTAAACATTGCAATTAACATCCCTTACGCAATACCAAAAACGTGTTCAATAAATGAGGGAATAAACCAATTAAAATAAATGCTCGAAAATAAGAACTACAATTATAACTATGGGATCTTTAGGCGTCCCCTTCGCCGTCTTCCTGCTGAACGGGCTCGGAAACAACGTCTTCCTAATCTGAAATGGTTAAGTAAGGAGTGAGCTACACTAGCTCAGTAAAGACATCACTCTACCTCACTGCCACCGGAGTAAAGGTGAGTAGAAAACAAAAACGACTAATGGAGCATAATTTGTAATAAACCCATTTGTTCATAAAAACGTTTACTCTCCATTTACCTGGGTGAGATCCATAAAACAATACACAAGCAACACATTATCATCATCACGTTATCACATAGACTTTATAATACAACATTTATCACTCGTATGTATTTCAATCTTTAAACAGCATAATTCCCCTTTTACCAGCCTACTAGTATCCATGGGGGTCCATAGGGGCCCGCTACCCGTGAACCCTTGACGTTTAAAATCCTAATTTCTAGGGCCGTCCCCATACCCCGTCCGGTATGGGCGCCAAAACCATTAACCTCACTACCCCGTCCGGTATGAGGGTGAAACGGGCCGTCCCCATACCCCGTCCGGTATGGGCGCCAAAACACATAGGATCTCCATACCCCGTCCGGTATGAGAGACCCGGTTCCCAGTAGGGTTCCCTACGGACCCGGTCCGTCCACCATCTCCCAGGATACCTAGTCAGGCTGTCCATATTTTCCATTTGCCAATTCACGTAACCTTTTATTCCATTTCCTTAATCACCATCATCAAATTTCACGCAAACATGTAAACCAGTAATTAATGCCAAGCAAGACAACACACAGTACCGGTTCACCCAAATACAAATCATAACAGGAAAACATGATTCATGCATACGAGACCATAACAATAACTACATTTAACATCATACTGCATTTACCACTGAAAATTAAATCAAACTGTAACCGACCAACCCTGTGTCAGACTCGGGCTCCATTGGCAACATTAATACATTATACATTTCTAAAACCACACAAAACAGTTTAATTATTTATTTAACTTTAAAACCGTGATAGGAAATAGGGTGAAAAATCCTTACTTGTTTTCGGGACCCGTGCGCGTGAACAGTCTAGATCCGTTCTATCCTTAGGCGCAATCGGACGGTCGCGATTAAATGCAATGAATGGTTCATATTCGTTTTCTCTTTAAACGTGATCGTACAATCAAATCAAATCGTGATTAACGATTCAAATTCATTTTTTTTTAAAGCAATTAGACGGTCGAGATCAAATATGATGAACGGTCCAGATTAATGTGAGACGGGTATAAATATCTCACATCACATCGAACACAAACCCTAACCGCCAACCTCCTGTTGGAGAAGAAGAACCAGTCGCCAGAGAAGGGAGTCGACTGCTGCCTGCCGCCGCGCTAGAGCCACCTCCAACCGTCAAAAAATGTAAAAATTCTCCTATACGCTCGAAATTTAATTTTGAGAACCCCCATGTCTAAATCGGAGCAAAAAGAATGCAGGTGAGCCAAAAACTACGAGTAAAGTTTGGTGGCACCGCTGCGGTAAAACCCGAAACCTCCTCTGATGAGCCCCTTCTCATTTCCCCTTTCATGCGATTTTTCCACCATTATGTTCACTGTACTGTTTTCTATAGGTTGACTAAAGAAAAATGTCCAACCGCGAAGGTGAGATGGCGAAGCCACTACATTGGATTCAGCCATCGGTAGGTTTCTATTTTTTGACTTTTTTTCAGCCAACTAAGGTCCCCTAATGTTTTCTCACAGGGATGGGTATACAACCGGTCGAAAACGATCAAAACTAGTCAAAAACAGCCAAGCTGAGACAAACCACTATCGCGGGCGGTGGTACTATCGTCAGAGCACGGCGGTGCCACCGTGTCAGAATTCTAAAATTGGCCGAAAAAAGTTTTTAACTCCAATTTTAGGTTTTTTTAAAAAGTATTTTTAGATACGTAAAACGTGTTTTAATCTCCGCAGAAAAATTCAGAAAATCCGGGGACCACCAATAGGCGCAGTAGAAAGTTTGGTATTTTGAACACCAATTCAGATAAGAATCTCACACCTTATTCTCTGTTATGTAATTGAAACTTAATAATCGATAATATGATATTTTATATAATTTAAATTTTTTTGAGAATAATTACATATTACTAATGGAACCGGAACCGGAACTGGTTAGTTCTTTATTTGTTCTGTCTAATTAATTATTAAATTCACAGCTTTAAATACATGATGATATACTGGAATAGTTGATTCAGTTGTGCTTCCTTGATATATATGTTCATTGTTTTATGTGATTTACGGTTGATTTGTGAAATTAAAAATTAATATACAAACGGAAAATTGTTTGGTCATATGAATTAATGAATGACGACCTTACTAGATACCCTGGGAGATGGTGGACGGACTGGGTACATAGAAAATCCTACCGTGAATGTTGCATCATACCGAACGGAGTATCAAAGAATGATATTTTTAGCACTAATACTGGACGGAGTATGGGGACGGCCCGATTCACCCTCATACTGGACGGGGTATTGAGGGATGATATTTTTAGTGCTCATACCAAACGGAGTATGGAACGTCCGATTAGTTGAAAATGTTAGATATTGGTTCACGCATAGTAGGACATCCCTATGGGCCCCCAAGGATACCAGTAAGCAACTAAAAAGGGAAAGTTATTGTTCTTATTCACTTGAATATGAGATTGAAATGTTATTTGAGTTTTTGTCTTTATAGGTTGATTTTAAAAATCTCGCAATGGTAAATATATGCAATAAATAGTTTTTTTTAATGATAAATAAATTTACTTAAATCAAGAGCTCCATTGGTTGCTTTATGATTTTTACCAATTTTCAATTTCTGTATTGGTGAGTAGTGTGATATTGTTACTAAGCTAGTGTAACTCACCCTTTCATTAACTATTTCAGATCAAGAGGACCAAGACATAGATCCTGATCAATAAAAGAGTAGTGAATAGTTCACCATGTAGACTCCTTTTAAAAACTAATGAAGGTCGTCATTGAATGCTCAGTTATTTATTTTTTTATTTATTTCTTTAATTTTCGTTTGTCCTTTTAGAATGAACATTCCCGTAGTCCTATTGGGCATTCTAAATTATTGTGTAAGGAATGAAAACTCTAACTCTATTAAACGCTTTCACATTTAATTGATGACTTTATTTCCTTCTAAGTTCCGGGCCTTTACAAATATTTTCTCATCACAATTCTTTATGATTTTACTTAAATAAAGAGGTTGTTTTTATGAATTTTACCAACTTTTAGTTTCTATATCGGTGAGTAGTGTGATATTCTTACTGGGCTAGTGTAACTCACCATTTCATTAACTATTTCATATTAAGAGGATCAAGACCCTGATCCTGATCAACAAGAGGGTTGTGAATAATTCACCACTCGAATTCTTTTAAAAAACTAGTGAAGGTCGTCCTAAAATACTCAGTATATTGCATATTATTTATTTCTTTGATTTTCGTTTGTTCTTTTAGAAAGTACATTCTCGTAGCTCTATTGGGCATTTTAAATTATTGTGTAAGGAATGTATACTCTAAACTCTATTATTTTACTTTCGCACTTAATTTATGACTTTATTTCCTTTTAAGTTCCGAGCCTTTACATTATATGTGTATTTTCTTGTGTGTGTGTACATATATATATACTTTTTTTTTTCAAGTGGTAAAGTTTAGAACTTTCATTCTTTAATTATTTGAATGTACTTGGTAATATGTTAAAAGGGAATATTTAATGTATTTAATTATAAAATTACATAATTAATAATGTATAAATGAAAATCAATTAATTCAATTAAAAAAGACATTATTAGAATGTTGAAGGACCTTACTAGGGTAATTGTTTGTAAAGCCTGTATAAAAGTGTAATAATTGTTTGTGAAGGACTTTTACAGTTAGTATAAGAGTCACGTTCCTTGGAATCATTCCTTACAAAAAGACCCCCCATTATCAATGAATTATCAATCAACAATTCCTTGTGAAATGTAGGTATAGATAGATGAGGAGAGGAAGACCCCCCATTAAACTGAGCAGTTCGAGAGGGTTAGCTTCGAGAGGATGTTGACCGACTATTTAAAATGCTGGAGAGACTCATCACTGCTTAGCAGGCTTGGGAGGAAATGAGGGAGCTACCTGACCCTCCATTGTTGTCACAGTTTGAGCCACCCCTGCAGCAGGAGGATCTTGAGCCACCTTGGTACGATCTTGCTCCTCCACAATACCATCAAGCATTACCACAGTATGGTCTAGTACCTCAACCGCATCACCCGGCACTACCACAGTATAGTCCGGTGCCCCAACCGCATCACTCGGCACCACCATAGTATAATTTGTTGCCTTAACCATATCATCCAGTACCACCATAGGGTCATATGGTCCCTCCCCAGCGTAATCCAGTCCCTCTTTCACGGGACCCAATTCCACCAACAATGGACTCAAGCTATATTGAGAGGTACAAAAGACCAAATCCATCTAATTTTGTAGGGACATCCTCTTTTGAAGAGGCCGAGTACTGGTTAGCTGAGATAAAGAAGACTTTCACAACTCTTGGGGTGGTTCCCGAACAAAAAATTATACTCACCACCTACATGCTGGTGAGAGAGGCAGGTCACTGGAGGCAACTTAAGCGGGCCACCCTGCCCGTTCCAGTCATTTGGAAATAGTTCCTGATGGCCTTTAATGTAGAATACCTTCTAGAGCATCTCCAATATTTAAAGAAAATAGAGTTTGCACACCTAATCCAGGGTGATATGACTGTATCAGAATATACCTGAAAGTTCCTAAAGTTGGGCTGATATATCCCTGAGACCATGATGGACGAAGGTAGAAAGGCAAGGAAGTTCGAGTGGGGCCTCCGTCCTGAGATTAGACAACAGCTATATGTGTTCAAGTTCAAAATTTACTCAACCGTTCTGGCCAAGGCAGAACTTATTCAACTTTGCATACAACTTTTTTTGTCTGAGAACTTGCAAAACTTGAGTCAGATGGTGAGCATATTCTCCTCTATTTTTTGAATAGATTAGGATATCATCGATAAATACAATGACGAACTAATCTACGAATTATCTGAAAACCCTATTCATCAAATCTATGAAGATGGCTGGTGCATTGGTCAGTCTAAATGACATGACTAGGAACTCGTTCCTCTCCATTAGTTGTGCCTTGACCAGAACGACTGAGTAAGTTCTGAACTCGAACACATACAGCTGCTGTCTAATCTCAGGACAGAGGCCCCACTCGAACTTCCTTACCATTCTGTCTTCGTCCATCATGCTCTTAGGAAAATACTAGCCCAACTCTAAAAACTTTCGGGTATATTCTGATATAGTCATATCACCCTAGATTAGGTGTGCAAACTTTGTTTTCTTTAAATGTCGGAGATGCTGTATAAGGTACTCTACATTGAAGGCCATCAGGAATTATTTTCAAGTGACTGGAACAGGCAGGGTGGTTTGCTTGAGTTGTCACCAGCGACCTGCGTCTCCTACCAGCATGTAGGTGGCAAGTATAACTCTCTGTTCGGGAACTACCCCAAGAGTCGTGAAAGTCTTCTCTATCTCAGCTAATCAGTACTCGACCTCTTCAAAAGAGGATGCCCCTACAAAATTAGATGGGTTTAGTCTTTTGTACCTCTCAATATAGTTTGAGTCCATTATTGGTGGAATTTCCCTAAGAGCATGATGGACGATGGCAGAAAGGCAAGGAAGTTCGAGTGGAGCCTCCGTCATGAGATTAGACAGCAGTTGTATATGTTAGAGTTCAGAACTTACTCAGTCGTTCTCGCCAAGGCACAACTAATGGAGAGGAACCTTCGCATTTTTCCTCCAGTAATTGGGAACCTTAGGCCCCCGGTTTCACACTGCAGACCAGTATCCATTGCACTTATTCAGTAGAATAAGAGACCTAGGTCAATGATTCAAGCTCCTCTTCAGATTCTGGCAATAGGACGCGGTAGGACTTGTCAGTATTGTGGCAAGTATCATGGGGACCAACCCTGCTATCACCTCAACAATACTTACCGTATATGTGAGAGTGCCCAACATTACACGAGAGAATGCCTGAGGAATCAGAAGCATGTCAGACCTCCTATCTAGAGCAGAGCCTACAACCTCACTCAACAAGATGCAGAAGCTAACCAAGACTTCATACAGGATACGTACACTATCTGCAATCATCTTGAACATGTTTTGATTGATACTAATACCTCACATTCATTTGTCTTACATGCTTTTACACTAAACTTGGATGTATTATCTGAAAAACTTGATTTTATATTTTTTATGTCTACTCCTAGGAGTAGGACACTACTAAGGGAGATTATATACAGAACCTGTATCATAAATATAGCAAATAAGAAATTGAGTATGAACCTAATAGAAATTGACACGGGGGATTTTGATGTAATCCTAGGAATGAACTAGCTAGTGGCGTATCATGCCACTATAAATTATTTTCACAACAAACTTGTATTCAACCCTCTAAATAAAGAGTCATTTACAAATTAATAAATTTTTTAAACATTATTCCCTCATGAGAATTTTCTTATTATCAAGTGCTTTAACTCGACTGTTTTCTCTAAGTAGTCAAACTTAAGAAAGAAATTTGTATTCGAGATATTTCAGTAGTTCGAGACTTTTCAGATGTGTTCCCAGATGAATTGTCTGGACTGCCAGTGGATAGAGAAGTTGAATTCACCATAGATCTTCAGCTAGACACCCAGCCTATTTTGGTTGTCCCTTACTGCATGAGTCGTGTTAAGATGGAAAAGCTAAGAAAATATATCAATGAATTGCAGGATAGTGGATTCATCTGACATAGTATGTTTCCTTGGGGTGCTGGAGTCATATTTACAAAGAAATGAGAAAAGACATTAAAGTTATGTATTGACTACAAGGGACTGAACATGATCATGATCAATAACAAGCACCCCCTCTCCAAGATCAATTACCTTTTTGATTAGTTGCAGGGTGCTCAGGTTTTCTCCAAAATAGACTTGCGTTCAGGTTACTATCAGGTAAAGATCAAGGCAGAAGATATTTCCAAAATAGTTTTTCTAACCAGGTACATACATTATGAGTTCCCGGTCATGCCATTTGGACTAACCAATGCACTAGCCATCTTCATGGATTTGATGAACAAGGTTTTCAGATAATTCTAGATTAGTTTGACATTGTATTTATCAATGATATCCTAGTCTATTCAAAAAGTATAGAGGAATATACACCATCTGACTCAAGTTTTGCAGGTTCTTAGATAAAAGAAGTTGTATGCAAAGTTGAATAAGTGTGAGTTATGCCTCGAGTAGACTACCTTCATAGGGCACATCATATCAAGGGATGGAGTGTCAGTGAATTTCGAAAAAATTAAGACAATGCTCGGTTGAGAGAAATTAACATCTATTAAGGAGATTCGTAGCTTTTTGGGGATGATAGGTTATTACCGTAAGTTTGTAGAAGGATTTTCTACCTTAGCGGCTCATTTGACTCGGCTCATAAAGAAGAACGTCAAGTTTGAATGGAACGAGAACTATGAAATGAGCTTTTTAGAATAAAGAAGCGGTTGACTACTGCACCTGTATTGGCCTTACCGAGTGAGACAAGTGAATATACAGTTTATAGTGATGCCTCCTACCTGGGATTGGATTGTGTTCTAATACAGCATGAAAAGGTCATAGCCTATGGGTACAGGCAGTTGAAGAGTTATGAGAAAAACTACGCCATTCATGACTTAGAACTTGCCGCAATTATCCACGTCTTGAAAATTTGGCGCTATTACTTGTATGGGGAGACTTTTCATATATATACTGATCATAAGAGCTTGAAACACATATTCACTCAAAAAGATCTCAACATGCGTCAGAGACAATAGATAAAACTTCTTAAGGACTACAATTGCAATATCTTATATCATCCGGGTAAGGGCAACGTGGTAGTCGACACACTCAGCAGAAAAAGTGCAAGTATATTAGCTCATCTGATAGTTTCATAATGCAGGGTAATAGGGACTGCACAACAGGTACGACTTCAGGACCTTAAGAGAGTTACATGTTTGACCCACCTGACTGTTCAACCTAAGTTTATGCAGAGAATAAAGGAAGCCTAATCCGCTGATTCTACCCTAGCAACCCTCAGAAAAGATGTAGAATATGGAGTAAATTCAGAATTTTGAGTCTCTGCTGATGAGTTGCTCAAATTTTAGGACAGGATGTGTGTTCCATATGACAGTAAGCTGAAAAATGACATCATGACAGAGGCTCGTTGCTCAAAGTTTATCATGCATCCCAAAAGCACTAAGATGTATCAAAGTATGCAACCCCAATTTTGGTGAAACGAGATGAAAAGAGAGGTGGTTGATTTTATTTTCAAGTGTCTGGTGTGTTAGTAAGTCAATGCAGAACATCAACACCCATGCGGGCTACTTCAGCCATTACTGATTCCAGAGTGGAAGTGAGAACACATCACAATAGATTTCGTGACAGGATTGCCTATGGCACACTCGAAACATGATGCCATTTGGGTAATTGTTGACTGACTCACCAAGTTTTCTCACTTCTTAGCCATCAAGATGGCCGACCCCTTGGACAAGGTAGTAAGAATGTATACCCGAGAGATAGTCAGATTACATGGAGTGCTAATGACAGTAGTATCCGACAGGGACCCCAGGTTCACTTCTCGGTTCTAGTCTAGTTTTCAGCAAGTCATGGGAATAAAACTGTTTCTTAGTACCACATTCCATCCTCAGACCGATAAATAATCAGAAAGGACGATCCACACACTAAAAGATATACTCTGAGCTTGTATTCTTGACTTCGGAGGCCATTGGGATGATCATTTACGCTTAATAGAGTTCGGCTACAATAACAGCTACCAAGCAAGTATTAGTATGGTTCCGTACGAGGTGTTATATGACCGCTCATGCAGATCACCGGTCTGTTGAAAAGAGGTGGGTGATAAAAAATTGTTCGGCTCAGATCTTATGAATGAGACTACAAAAAAAAATAATTAAAATCAGGAAAAACATTCAGACGGCTCAGAGCAGGCAAACGAGTTATGCGGACACCCGGATGAAAGATTTGAAATTTGAGAAAAGTGATCGAGTGTTCCTTAAGGTCACTTCTTTCAAGAGAATCAATAGGTTGGACAATATGGGAAAATTAAATCTCTGGTTTATTAGGCCATTTGAAATCTTGGATAGAATTGGTACCGCCGCCTATAAACTGACATTATCTCCAAAACTATCCAGAGTCCATAATGTGTTTCATGTGTCCATGTTACACAAGTACAACTCGGACCCCTATCACATCTTGGCCCATGAGCCCTTTTCAGTCCAGGAGGATTTGTCCTATAAGGAGGTACCGGTGGGCATTGTAGATCGAAAGAGCAAAGTACTCCACAATTGAAAAATTCTCTTCGTTGAGGTCCTATGGCAGAATCACACACAGAGGGACGCCGCATGGGAGCTAAAATCAGACTTCAGAACCTAGTATTCCCAACTATTTGATTAAGTGAAAGGGAGACAAATTTAAGGGATCAAATTTCTTTTAAAGAGGGAGAGTTGTAATATCCGGACTCGAAATTTAGCCTAGAATTAATTTTGAAATTTAAAAATGTATAAAAATCTAATTTTGAAATTTATAAATTTTTTTAAATGTGAAATTAGAGAAAAAATTGGTTGATGACGAAATTAAAAATAATTTTGAAAAAAAAAAGTGAAATTTGTGTTCGGATGGTGTTTTTGAAAAAAAAATTAGAAACTGGGGATCAAGACGCAATAAAAAAAATTCACCACGTAGGACCGCCTAGTCAACAACCCCGACGAATTGGAACGCACCGTGTGGTAAGGCACGTTGACTTAGTGCCACGCGGGAGGTCGCGCTGGCGATCTACGTGCCCTACAATCAGACGACCCGGAATCGTACCCACGCGCATTGACGGTCCAGATCTGTTCCCTCCTCAAGCACGATCAGATGGTCACGATTAAACATGATGAACGATTCAGATTCGTTCTCTCTTTAAATGCAATCAGACGATCGAGATCAAACGTGATGAATGACACAAATTAATGTAAGACGGATACAAATATCTTGCATCACACCGAACCAAAACCCTAGCTGCCAGCCTCTCGTCAGAGAAGAAGAACCAATCACCGGAGAAGGGAGCCGATTGTTGCCCGTCACTGCGCCGGAGCCACCTCCGACCGCTAAAAAAGGTAAAAATTCTCATATCTGCTTGAAATTTGATTTTGAGCACCCCCATGTCTAAATCAGAGCAGAAAAATGGTGGGTGAGTCAGAAACTGTGGGTAAAGCCCGACGACGCCGTCGCAGGCAAAACCCAAAACCTCCTCTAATGAGCCCTTTCTCGTTTTTTGATTTGTGCAATTTTTTTACCATTATGTTAACCGCTCTGTTTTCTACAAGTTGACCGAAGAAAAACGCTCAGTTGTGAAGGTGAGCTGGCAGAGCCGCTGCACTGAAAAATTTCGCCGCCGGTAGGTTTCTGTTTTTAACTTTTTTCGACTAACCGATACCCCATAACGTATTTTCTTGGAGGGATGGGTATAAAATCGGCCAAAATTGGTCAAAACTGACCGAAAACGAATAGATCGAGACAAACCACAACCGCAAAAAATTGGTCGAAAAAAGTTTTTAATATTGATTTTGGGTATTTTTTGGTATTTTTAGGTACGTGAAGTGTGTTTTAATCTTTATAAAAAAATTAAAAAAACTTGTGGATCACTAGTAGGCACAGTAGAAAGTTCAATGTTTCAGACACCGATTCGAGTAAGAATCTCTCACTTTATTCTCTGTTATAGAATTGAAGGTTAATAATCGACAATATGATATTTATTGTAATTTAAAAAATTTTGAGAATAATTACAGGTTACTAATAGAACCAGAATCGATTAGTTCTTTATTTGTCCTATTTAATTGATTGTTGAATTTACAACTTTAAATACATAATGATATACTAGAATGGTTGAATGATTCAGTCGTGCTTCTTTGATATATATGTTGTTTGTCTTGCATGATTTACGGTTGATTTGTGAAATTAAAAATTAATATGCAAACGAAAAATTATTTGGTCATGTGAATTAATAAATGTTAGTCTTATTGGATATCCTACAAGATGGTGGATGGATCTGGTATATAGGGAACCCTATTGTGAAGTTGTCTCATACCTGACGGGGTATCGAGAAATAGTATTTTTGGCGCTCATACCGGACGGGGTATTAAGGGATAGTATTTTTAGCACTCATAGCGGATGAGATATGGGGACGACCGGTTAGTTGACAATATTGAATTTTGGTTCACGCGTAGTGGAACATCCCTATGGGCCCCTAGGGATATCAGTAGGTAAATAAAAAGAGAAAGTTATTGTTCTTTCTCACTTGAATATGATATTTGAATATTATTTGAGTTATTGTCTCTATATGTTGATTTTGAAAATCTCGCAATGGTAAATATATGCAATAAATAGTTTTCCTTATAATAAATGATTTTACTTAAATTAAGATATTGTTTTTATGATTTTTACCAACCTTCAGTTTTTGTATCGGTGAGTAGTGTGATACTCTTACTAGACTAGTGTAGCTCACCATTTTATTAACTATTTCAGATCAAGAGGAGCAAAACTCAAATCCCAATCAACAAGATGATTATGAATAGTTCACCACCCGGACTCCCTTCAAAAATTAGTGAAGGTCTTCTTAAAATATTCAGTATATTGCATTTTGTTTATTTATTTGATTTTTGTTTATTTTTTTAGAAGAGACATTCTCATAACCCTATCGGACATTCTAAATTATTGCGTAAGAAATATAAATCCTAAACTCTATTATTTCACTTCCGTATTTAATTCATGACTTTATTTTCTTTTAAGTTCCGACCATTTACATTATATATGTATTTTCTTGTGTGTGTGTGTGTACATATATATATACTTTTTTTTTTTCAAGTGGTAAAGTTTAGAAGTTTCTTTCTTTGATTATTTGAATGTATTTGATAATATGTTAAAAGGGAAATATTTAATGTATTTAATTATAAAATTACATAATTAATAATGTATAAATGAAAATCAATTAGTTCAATTTAAAAAAAAAAAAACAGTATTAGAATATTGAAGGACCTTACTAGGGTAATTGTTTGTAAAGCCAGCATAAAAGTGTAATAATGAATGACCTATGGAATATGGAAGCATAATTGGTTTAAGTTCAAATTATTCCTTGTGGTCCTCTAAAAAGTTCAAAACCACTTGCTTGGTATGGAAACATGATGAGTTGTTTGTGTATGTTAAAAACTGTTACCAAGGGAAATAAGCTGATGATATATGCTTAAAACCTTTCTGTTTATATAGTTAGTATATCTCTTTAAAATTGGACGAAATTACTATAGTTTCTTAAAAATGTTATACCAACAAAAATATAATGTATAATGAAGAAAATAAGTAATTATTATATATCATTTCTTATATCATTAGATGATCAAACGATGAAATACAATATCTACACTATTATCTATTTTAGTAGTAATAATTTGTGCTGCAACCGGCTCGCGAGACCCTTTTTTCTTTTTGAGTTTGACCAATTTTTTTCCCTTTGACCGATTCGATGTATTAATATCCCTTCTGATGTTTGGTTCTACTTCTTCCACCAAGAGTGCCCATACCACAACTAGTCTTTTGCTGATGAACTTTCTGAAAATTCGCTCATTCTTCTAGTGATTTAAAATTCTGATTCCTCCTCTGCACTGCTTCCACTTCAATCATGGACTATAAGACATCAGCCAGCCTGAAAACCAATGCCTTCTGGGATAATAATCCTCTTCTTCTTTCTGTAACCATAGACCTCCAAAAATTGCCATAAAGGATTCTCATGTTTCTCTGCCATAAAAGGTTTATTGCTTTCTTTGAATGTCATTTAGGTTGAGCCGCTCCTGACAGGTTGATAAGGTGCAAAAGAATATCTTTTTAGTCACCTGGTCCCTTCTCTACCCATCATAATCCAGAAACTCGAGTCTTTAGCAAATTTTGTAGTCCTACTTAATCCTCTCCTCAACGATGATGCTTTGCTATCAACTCTGTTTTTGACCACCAATAATAACAAACTATATAATCTAAAACAAAGAAAAACAACAATTAACTGAATCGAATTAATTGAAATGGGATCTACAGTTCTGCTTGTCCTCAACCACGAAAGCAGGATATTGCAGCAGCCTTTGTGCTTTCAGTCCATGTGCGATTCTCTTAGAAACCATTACAACAGTGGGATTATGTATGAATTTATCAGTGGAAGTAGGTAGACAATGGGAGATCTAGAAACCAAAAAATTTAAGCACATAATGCAATCTTAGAACATTATAGGGATTGGATCGGCACTATCTTTGACACAAGTGATATAGATATTGGGTTGTGGAGAGCTATAGCTAGCAAATCCGCCCCGTCTTCTATCGTCCTTTTTCTCCATAAAAAGAAAACAAAAAGAAACAAAGAAAATTCCTTTATCTTAAAATTTATACACAAGCAGATTAATTACCATGCACCAAGTGTTTGTGAGATCATGTTATTTCAGTTATTTCTTAATTTGAAAGCACGTGAAAATAATCCAAGTTAAGATTGATTAAATCACTCACAAACATTAGAAAAATTGCATAGGCACCAGTAATAGATCTAGAAATGTCTGTTTTTTTTTTTAATAACTATAGATCTATAAATACAGTAAGCCTATCCCTGTTTGACTATTGCATGCTCAAAAAGCCAAAGGATGCTATTCTTACTGAACTCACTTTTATAACGAAAAATGTTAAAAGGACATAAAAACATATAATAAATTAGCATATAAATTTTATACAAAGTCTTTCATGGAACCTCTTGGACTTCAAACTGGTTGCAATAGAGCAAAACATATTTTACTTAATTGGTCAGAAAAACCTAAAAGGTGTTTGCAGCAGTTCCTAGATGAGCTTCTCCAAGTTATTCATGAATCTGGGCTTCAAATTGTTTATATGATTCTCACATTATTTATCTGCATCTTCTAGTTCCATCTTTTTCCTTTTGCTTTCAGGTTGAGAAGGTATAAGAGTAACTAAAGCCAATTATGGAACTAAACTTACCTGTATTATTTGCAGAAGAAGTGTTTGATGTTGTTATGGGATGTCCCCTCAGCCAACCATGGGCTAGTGAGAATTACTTGGTCAATACCACTTAAAGAATTCCACTGTCTCACACTTCCATCTTTGATGAGCACAGAAACTGACCACGATCTGTAAATGGGTAGCTGAGACAATATACTTCTTTTGTAAAGGGAGAAATCTATAAGAATCAACAAGAGAGATGCATAAACAGTGAGGGATAATCCCAAAAATGCCTAACTATTGCATCAATATAATTACAAAGAAATTATGGGAAAAAATAATTGAAATCATTGTAAATTGACACTGATGCTTATTTCAAAAAAAAAATTGACACTGATGTAGTCTGGATTGGATAGTTATTCTAGAAATGACACTTAATATGTAAATCATGACTCTAGTTGATGAAGAAAAACTGAAATGACATGGACTACATGATGCGAAGGGCCAAAGAAAACACACAATGGTAGAAAATATCTTGCCTTTCTTTTGGGGATAAAAATAAAGCATTTACCATGTTTCTCAAACACAACTTATTCAGATTGAACCTCAATGAGTTAAACATTTCAATCGTTAGAAAATGTTATTCTTTTAATACGAACATCTATAAGCTAAAAAGCTAGTGCTTAAAATTAATGTTGCGAACCGGAGCTTACTATTACATTCTCCTTGATTGGTTGAATAATTCAAATAGTAACCAACTCTGACGTCTGGAATGCTTGCTGCTCTGAATCATTTGATGCCGTAATAATTGTTCGGTTTCATGAGCAGGTGCCAGAAACTTCTGCATTTTGAAAGAGTTAAAGTGCAGGAAAGAGTAATGTAGAGATTATGTTATAATGAAGAATCCAGAGTAGAT
Source organism: Carica papaya (assembly GCF_054855325.1). Lineage (NCBI taxonomy): Eukaryota > Viridiplantae > Streptophyta > Magnoliopsida > Brassicales > Caricaceae > Carica > Carica papaya. Next base: position 40,195,338 of record NC_142313.1, on the reverse strand, counting down.
GGTAAAGACAGATTCACAAAGCAACCTCTTTCTAGATCATGCCATCCCTCCTATAGCCAAGGCATATGGACCTTTTCCTTCAAAACACTCCTGCTTTTACTGAACTGGAAATTACCTGGACCAGGAACACAAATAATTTTCTTTAAACTCATGAATGATAAATCTCATATTTAAATGTTATTATGTATTGTGAAAATAGTAATAACAAGGAAAAGTAAATGCCTATGAGAATTACGCACAATAAGATAAAGAAAACTTGGATGCAAATAATAAGGAAAGGCAAAGATCAGAAAAGAGACCGTATCAATAGCAAAAGATGAGAGGACAAGCAAGCCAATATTCAAATATGAAAGAATTAGTGTAGACAACTGGCCATCACAAGATTTCCGACATTCTATCAGATTAGTCATGAACTTGACAGGCTAGAAATAATAGCAATTTTAACTAGTTAACTTATTGTGCAAGGATAGAGCAGAAAAATGATTAATAGCAAGTTTATGATAAAATTTGGATGAACTCTATTGTTTGTTTCCATGCCTTAAAGAATGGAGCTCAACTTCAAGGCTCGTGAGACCCACTAGATTACCTCTGTGACTTATTTTTCCACAGCTACATAAAATGTTTTTGGACTGCAGCGTGAAAGCATATGCAACTTTAGAGCTTAGTTATTAAGAAACTCAATAAATCAACATGGCTCCCTGTGTCTATATTTGGGGACAAATGCATGTGCACTCTGGCAAAAGAGTTCCTTCTAAATAGGATCCTTTACCTCGCTTGTGCACCCCAAGGTTGATGGTTCAGAAAATCTACATGTTTAACCTATATATTTTCAAGGTTTTGGAAAGCCACATATGCATATCAAAGCTGAGTGTAGCAGAAAATGAGGGGGAAAAATCCAAATGTGTACTTACCGTAGAAATACTGCTTCCTCATCAACTGATAAAAATGTTCAAATCAAAATCGATAAGATGGCCCAATTTACATTGAAAATGTGTGCCAAAAGCATCTAGTGCTCTGACAATATACATCTGCTTTGTTCCATCTGTATGTTTGAACCCCCAATTTATAGCTGGGCGTAGAAGTGGAAGAACCTTTTTCCCCACTCATAAAAAATTTCTGGCAGAAAAAAAAAAGAACCAACAAGTAAAATTTATGTTCCATCAAGTCCTTCAATTAGCATTGCATACGTTTGAGGATTGATCTGCCAGCCCTTTTTTTCCATGACATCTAACATTTCAGAACATGTATCAATAAGGCCCTTCTTTAGTAAGCCATCAATGAGCAATTTCCAAGCTACTTCATCATGATTATACTCACAATGAAGCAACTTGCAAAAAACTGCATTAGCCTTATCCTTGTCCCCTTCCTCATAAAGACCACAAACCAAATGTTTACAAGACTCTAATTGTGGTAAATAATCATGATAGACCATATCATCCACAAGCTTTATGGCTTCCCCGTACATTTGCATTTCACAGCAACAACTAAGAAGAGAATTAAAAATATCCTCACTGGGAGATATTCCTCTTTCTTTCATATGATTAAATAACCTCTGTGCTACTCCCAATCGACCAACTTTGCAAAGTCCAATAATGAGCTTCCCATAAGTGTTGACATTAGGGGTACAACCATGTTCAAGCATTTTCTCAAACAAATCCAGAGCAAAATCAAATTCCATTGTTTTCCACACGTCAGCAACATCAATGTAGGAGGCATTTGAAATCAAATAAAGACCAACTGCATCTCCATTTTCTTTCATCCACCTTTTTTTTGAAAGATGTTTGATCAAAAAAGAAAACGTATGATGAGAAGGTTCACAACCAGTATCGAACATTCGCTTCAGAACATCAAAAGCAGAATATATTGATCCCAAGTTTCCATATGCATCAATCAGCAAGGTGTATGTCAGTGAATCTGGCATAATCCCCTCTTCCTTCATCTTAACTATCATGTCCTCTGCTTCTTTCAGTTTTCCCGCAGAACAATATGCGTGAATAAACGCAGTATATGTAAATACATCAGGCATATGTCCCAAGGAGACCATTTCATCAAAAACTTTATGAGCATAATCAAAATCACCTTCTTTCAGCATTCTTTCAATAAGAATTGTATATGTATGAACTGTAGGTTTTACACCTGTGTTCAGCATCTTTTCCAACAGCGAAAATGCTTCCTGCGCTTTTCCTTCTTTGCAGAAACCATCAATAAGGGCATTATAAGTGCACGAATTTGGCAAGTAGTCCTCCATAAGCATTCTCTCAAGCAAAGAGTGGCCATCACATAGTTTTCCAGCTTTGCAATATCCATCAATCAGAGCAGTGTATATGACTTCATTTGCTTTTATGCCCTTCTCTTTGAGAGAATCAAAGAGAACATGAGCTTCGTCTAGTCTCTTGCTTTTGCACAATGAGTCTATGAAAACACCATATGTCCACTGGTCAGGGACTAGATCATTTTCATGCATCAAATTAAGCAATCTATAAGCACTATCAAAATGACCTGCTTTACACTGAGCATGAATTAAGGAATTATAAGTTATTAAGTTTGGCAACAAATTGCACTCAAGCATTTTAGTCAGCAGGTACATTGCTTTATGTACATTCTTATTTTTACAGAACCCATCTACCAATTCATTGTATGTGATAGCATTTGGTTTGCAATTATTTGATTCCATCAAACCAAAAATTTCAAGTGCATTCTCAGTCAATCCTTCCTTGCAGTACCCATCAATTATTGCATTATAGGTAACCACACTTGGAACCAACCCTCTCTCCAACATCCCATCTAACATCCTTCTGGCCTCATCAAGCTTATTTTCTTTGCACAAGCTATCGATGAGCACAGTGTAAGTATGAACATTTGGCTCACACCCTTTCTGCGACATTTCCTTGAACAAATTCATTGCTTCTCCTTTCCTCCCTAACCCACACAGTGCACATATAATCACCGTATATGTACGAACTGTAGGATAGCAATAATCTTCTTCCATTTTGGAAAACAACCGCGTAGCATCATCAATCCGCCCTGCTTCACAAAGCCCATGTATAAGAATGGTATATGAAACCTCATTTCTACGACAACCTTTTTGTGGCATTGCTCTAAAAACCCTGAAGGCAGTATCCACATCCTTGTTCCTACAATGCCCTAATATCAATGAGGTATACGTGAAGGTATCAGGAGTCAATCCACCCTGAATGATCCTGCTCACATACAACTCCGCCTCTGCCACATTCCCTACCTTGCAATATCCATTAACCATCGTATTAAGCGTATAAATATTCGGCACGAGCATATCATCCAACATTTCTGAATAAACATACTTCATGTCATCAACCAATCCAAGTCTAGATAGTGACATTAGCAATGTGTTATAACACCTAATAGTGAGCTTAAACTTAAATTCACCACTATCATCCCTTTTCATCTTCCTTAAGAAATCCAGAACAAACATAGCATCATCAACGGAATCACAGGATTTAATCATCAAAAACCTAATCTTATATGCAGAAGAAATAAAACGGTGCTTAATGAGAATGTTTAAAAGAGAGGAATAGGAATAGACAGTATGCTTAAAAGAAGGCTTCTGCGAGATCCAATAGGAGAAATTCAGAGCAGTTTGGGGATCGAGATTGAGAGTGAAAAGAGAGGAGACATGGGCAGGAGATATGGCCGGGATTAAGTCTTTGAGAGACGGGTTCTTTTGCCAATTTGGTCGGGAAACAATGGAGAAAATCCGCGCGGGGAGGTCGGATAAATCAGGTTCCCCGTTGAGTGAATGGGGAAGTGATTCAATTGAGGACGATGAAGAGAAGAGCTTGTAATGGAGATGGAACAGGGTCTGACCTGGGGAGATGATGTTGGAAGTACGATTTCTCATTTTGGGGATCCGAAAGTGGAAAAGATATCCGATTGCATGAAAAACCAGACCTAGGGCTTGCGAGGGATCATAGAGCTTCGTCTCTCTGTTTCTTCAAAGCAAAGCTCAATTCCGGGAGTAAACCAAGACGAGAGCTGCTGGAAATGGAGAAATGGAGGAAGTAGAAGACGCTGCAGGTTATTGATAAAAATAATGTAAAAATAATAAAAAGAAAAACAAAATATTACATTTATTTTTGGAATAATTTCTTTATTTTTCAATTTTTTTTAATCCAAATACTGAAAATGACCAGCGAGAATACATACATACATACATACATATACATATACATATATATATATATATAGGGACTGAGCTGTTGGGTATGGGCTAAATGGGCTTGGAAGTCTAAGGGGTTGGGTTGATATGGAGGGCAAAATGGGCTTGGATCCAACTTTTTTTTTATTTATATGAAAATAAATTTTAAAAATTTGTCAATAAATATGTAAATATTAGACTAATTATATTTATAATTTAATTTATATGTAAATATAATATATAGATTTGGAATAATTTATTTGATAATAAAACTATATAGAATACATAAATTTTAGGCATTGAAAAGCAAGTATCGACCTAATCGTTGGTATAAAAATACTTAGACAAAATAGAATTTTGTTAGAACAGAAAAAAAACCTTTTGGCGGAGAAAGCTCAAATAGTTATACCGACCACTTTTCCAAGTTGTTTTGAAAGAATAAATGGACAAATAAAAAAGGCTTCGGTTTGTATAGGATCAAAAAACTCATACTAATAGAAGTATAATCTATAGCAATGGTCGTTTTTCATTATGATAGGTTTGTTCTTGTGAATTAAGATAATTTCATATTCTATAATATATAAAAATAAATAAATAATGAATTATAAATTTTAAAAGAAAGATAATTCGTTATCCACGTCAATAAAAAAATAAAATATACAAAAACTTAAAATAAGAATAGCGATTTTATGTTTAATTTGCATATTGAAATTTTTTCATAAATTTCGGGGTTAAGAGCATTCATTTTTCATTTTCGTAGCCATAATTATATATATATATATATATATATATTTTTTCTTTTGAAACTTATATAATTATTAATACACATTAATTTTCTTCCTTGGTTTTTATCAAGAGATGTTTATTCAACATCAATCAAGTAATATCTTATATATTTTACCTTAATCTATGTATTCTTACATTTATAGTTATATAATTCTAAATTTACAACATAACATAATATCAAAGTTAACTATATTTTTATCTCATCTCATAACTCGAACTATTTATATGATTGCTAGTTCATATATGTAGATGTTTTAACATAATATCAAATTAATTTCTAATCATTATTTGGTAACGTAGTTCTTCCCATAGTTATATATCTATAAAGTCAGTACTTAACTTATAATCATATAATTTTTTATATTATAATCAAACAGGATTTATTTACTTGGCTGTACTGTGTCAACTTCCTCTTATACACCACCTATAACTATGCATCTACGAAGTACTATGAACAAGAAGCTTGTTCATGTTTTGTTGTTTCTTACTTTCCTGCTGTTTTCTTTTGTATCCACATGTAATAAGCTCATGTTTTCTTGGAGTTTGGATAAATACAAAAGTAATAAGTAATTTCTGCTCATTTACTTTCCATTTTCCCAGCCCACGTACTATTATTTGCAGATATCAACTCCTGTAGCATGAGTTATCAATATATATGTACGGATATATATATATATATATATATATATACACACATACAAACACGTTTATATACAGGTCTATATACACATGTAAAATAAAACGATGTAAAAAGTTTACTTTGTCATTGCCATTTGTTCTTTCTACACGTGAAATCACTGATTGATGTTTAACACATTCGACCAAATAAGAATGCTTCAGTTCTAGTAAAATCATATATATATATATATCCTTAGAAAAATATCATATTTGATTCCAGCCTTTCTCTAGATGCTTCTGCTAAGTAGTGAAATGGAAGTTCATCCTGCTTTTCTGTCTGTAGACAGTGAATGAATGAGCAGTTTAATTAATTAATTAATTAATACGTATATATATGTGTATATATATATACACATGCATACTACCAGAACCTTCAGGAGAGCATAACGTTAGAGAAGAATAGTTATATAATGAATAATGAATGTTTAAACAATAAAAAAGAAGCCAGAAACTTTGTTGAAGATAGGGGACCATCAAGGCGGCTCAAAATTAGATGCCAAGTGCCAATTAGAAACTAAAGCCAATTGCTTTTCCCATGATCACTTCATTAATTAACTAGGTAGCTTGGTGTGTGTGTGTATGTGTGTGTGTGTATATATATATATCCGCTTATACTATAATGTGTACGTATTATACCCACATATATATATATATATAATACATACCATGGTGGTGAATGATCACATAAAAAAAAAACCAGTTAAAGGTGCATGCATGTTTTATCTCTCCATCGTGCAATGCTTCTTTTGAGGATCGAAATTTCTTGAACATGCTATCTCATTCTATACGTATATACATATTGTTAGTGTTTATAAATAATAGGAACTACAACCAATGAATGAACAATATTAATTCCAAAGGGATAAAGAAGAGAATATCAGAAGTAGTACAAGAAAAAAGCCAAAATAAATAAACATTAAACCTTGATTTACGAGATAAATATACATATATATATATATTCCTTCTACTCCACTTTTCAATATTTAATTTACTATATACGTGATCACTTAGTAGTTTTCTTTTGCTATCATTTCCTTGAAAAATGGTATTAACTAATATACCATATATATATATATATATATATACTTTTATTTTGTGAAATAATCTAGTTTCATGACATAAGGAATATTTGAATAAATTAGTTGATAATATATGTGTTTCTCATTTCCTTGAAAAATGGTATTAACTAATATACCATATATATATATATATATATATACTTTTATTTAGTGAAATAATCTAGTTTCATGACATAAGGAATATTTGAATAAATTAGTAGATAATATATGTATTTCTCATTTTGATGATTCAAAAGGATCCTATTTAACTTCTTTTTTAATGTTTTAGGGTTAATAATACTTTGATACCTAATTAATTTATATATCCTAATTAATTATAAATCAAAAACATCCTATATAACATTCATGAACGATAAATAATGTTTCTCATGAATTAAGAATCTTGTAGCTATCTAATGGGTTTATAGCCAATTTGTGCATAGATCATGTTATGTCGTACCGCTACTAAATTAAGATCAAATTATTTTGAATTTTTTTTATGCCTTTGTGCTTCCTCTCTTATATAAATTATTGCGAAGAGATTTCAGCATTCTCGTTGTCGCATTGGACTTTGCCACTACAATGTATGCTTAAAATTAATTGTGATGTCTATTAGATTGAACGAATAGAGCGTTCTGGTCTAAGTTTGGCATAACTCATCGGATAGAATAGTGCTTATGGCCATGTAGTGTGTCCCGATGCCAATTTCTGTAGAGATAGTTGAAATATAAGCTTTATTTTTTTATTTATAAATTACTGTTAACTTGAAATTTTACATTTGATGGTTAAATGAGATTCTCGAAAAGTAATTATTATGTTACAGTTACTGTTAAACTTCGAACTAAATTTATTTATTTATAATTTTATTTATTTTTTTAAATTTTTCGGAATTCTAGTAAGGGAACTCATGTATTGACAAAACGAATTCTTTGTAACCCGAATGGAAAATATTATATTTCGAAACTTCTTGCTTTCTTGGTTCCTCTTTTATCTTCAAGATATTTTTCACCTATCAAGTTAAATGAATTCTCACTTTTTCTATAAAAAAAAAAGAAATCCAACGAGCAACATTTTATTCTCTCTACATTTTAATTATTAGTTTCCTGAATTAATATTTTATACCAACAAACGAAGAACCAAGAGTTTTGCTCTGGTCTTGTCTCTCATTTTTATATATTATCCCATTTTAGATTTAGTTATAAGTTTATATAAAATAACAGTATCAAATCATAAGCAGGGATAAAACTACTCCATGCACATATTTATGATTTGAATTAAATCTTAAAAGATATGAAAAGAAGAATATAATCGTGACATATATGCTTATATATGTGTGTATTATATATACGTGTATCTCTCTCTCTCTCTCTCTCTCTCTCTCTCTCTCTCTCTCTCTCTCTCTCTCTCTCTCTCTCTATCCAGCCTGCGGTTTCTTAATTTGTTTTTCAGCCACCAACAGTGCTAAGCTATGGAAGAAGAATATGCTCATACTAATTATTAGTTTAATAACCTTCTTGATTAATATGGTATCAACTATAAATATTAGATTAGCTATATATATTCTGTGTGTGTATATATATACACACACATATACCTTCTTAATCAACCTGTGATGCACCTTTTACGATGTAAAGCAATATACGGGTGGCAGCTGGGGGTTTTCCTCCTGGAAAAGTAGGAATTACTTGGGTTTTTTCTTTTCATGCATTGACAAAAAGTAAAGTATTATATATATATATATATATATAGTGTATATATATTTTTCGAAAAGGCCGGTGAGGTTACTGTGGCAAGGACAAGATTTTTCTCATTCAGCCACTAAATTAGTACACCAAAAGGAATATCCACCGATCATCAGCCTACATTAGGCATCTAATTCAGATGTCTTTTTTTTTGTTTCTTTACACGAAGATTATGAATTAGAATAAAAGGTGTTAGCTATGGGAATAAAAAATATTAACATTTGATCCTTTAATTTATAAATTTTAGTTATTTAAGATACAGAAGTTAATTAGAATCTTTAAATTTAGAGTATAAATGAATCGAATTTTAATTATATATTCAATTTTATACAAATAGATATATATTTATACTCAAATGTTAAATAAGAAATTACGTGAAAAAAACGTATGTGATTGTTGAAAACGAAATAAAATAAAAAATAAAATAGAGTTAGGATATTTATTACATCATGAGTTACTCTATAATAAAATTAGTTATAATTTAATATCATCTTCTTGATTCGTAGTTCTCCATCATTCATAACCTAATCACAGAAAAAAAAGATATAAGAGGACCTTATCGAGAATGTGGTTCTTCTATAACTCAATCACGAAGAAGGAAGAGATAAGATGGCTATATAGAAACTATGATCAAAAATTCACAATAAAATCAACCACATGATCGAATTGATTATTTTCATACATAAGGATACTAAATCACTTAGTATAAAATATTTAAAAAATTATCACAAACGTTCTTTTTTAGGAAAGTTGTAGTCTTTTTTTTTTTTTTTTGCAAAATTAAAAAAAAAAAATCATTAGCGCCAAGCATAAGAGAATGATAGACATTTATTAATTTCTCTAGTAACTACGACAAAAGATCCTATTAAAGTGACTAATTCTCATGTTTATTATCTATATATTTGGTTATATAAATTGCATAGTATTCACCTACTATTTTAGGTATGTTTTCCACTCTTCATTCTTCAAATTTGCCTTCAATTCTCTTATATAGATCTTTCTTTATTTCTTGTCGTTCAATTTTCTCTATTGTTTCATCTTGTCTTATAATATTTATAGATCTCTTTTTATTTAGCATTTTCAGTAAAAACTCTTTATAATGAACTTACAATAACTCTTAAGAACTCAAAATCTTTTGGATCGTATAAGCAAAAATCCTTCCATCATTGAACCCTCAAAATCATCGATCATTTATATATATATATATATATAGATATTACAATAAATAAGAAGTAAAAAAAGTGTAACATCTATCTTATTTATTGTAATGTCTCTCTGCCGAGTTTCTCTAAATCTTTAACTTTGTCTCAATAGTATGTTATGTCTTATGTTTATATTCCATTTGAATGATTGCATGATCTGCAACTTTAACTTTTTAATATGATTTATATATAGGCCCTTCTGACCACTTCAATACCTTTAACACAACTCTAAAGTTCAATGCTATAGGGAATAAAGCAATCCGTTATGTGAAGAATTTAAAGCTTAAGTCAAGAATAACACATGCACTTTAGTACTGATTCTATGGAAATAATAGGTGATAAATGGGTATATTATGAAAATGTAAGTATAATTTATTTTACTACTAATTCAATCTTTCATGCACGAACTAAACATGTTAAAAATAAATTCTTATTTTGCTCGGAAACTTACTACCGTCAAGAAAACTACATGTCATATAAGTTCTTCTCAAAATTAAATAGTAAACATGTTTATCAAGCTTCTCTCTCAATTGGTGTTCATTAAATCTTGATACAACTTTTAACTCTTACGACCTTATTTTGAGGAAAGTTGTTAGAATAATTATGTGCATATAATTTCTTCTTTTGTTATTTTTTGCATTTAGAATTGTGAATTGACTAAAGGACAAAGTGGAGATGTCTTGTAGCATGTAGACAAGTGTCAGTAGTCCAAACTATTGAGGACTCTAACAATTAACTCCACATGCAAGCGTCTTGCAACAAGCTAACAGAGATTTTTCTTGTGGCATTTCAGATAGCCACGGGTACATGGTTTGTTGTTCTGCTATGCAACATTATGTTTCTCTTTGATCATTTTTCTAGTTTGAATATAAGATATCTTTGTATTGTGAATTATTCTTACTTCTCACTCTATAAAGTCTCATGGTTGCAATAAAATCATCAAAAAAAGTTTCTAAATAATTTTTATTTTTACAATACAAATTTTAGGTAAAAAGAAAGTAACTTAATCATTTTTGGATTATCATTCAGAATGGTCTTGTTTTTATTTTTATTTGATGGACATGCAATATTCCCTTATTGAGAGACAAGTAATATGCCTTTAAGTCAATCAACAGGGATATGACTGGACATAACATAACTTTATTGCAAATTTTTAATTTTTAAATATTAATAAATGCATTTTTGCTATGTTATATTAAGTAGTTATTTGTTATAAGATTCTTTTTATGAGTGCATTATCAAAGATTCCTATGACTCTTAAGTATGAAGTGTCATCAATACTCATGGACATGTCTCAAAAGTTTACTTCCAGTGTTCACTATCAAGCTTGAGACTTACTGTTCACTTTAAATGTTACCTATCAATTAAAATTTCACCATTAGTTATTTTATTTTTTTGTCATAATTTTTTTAAAAAATAAAAAATAAACGATTATGATGCCCAAAAAAAAATTATTTCCGTTTCAACTTCTTGCCTTCGGTGATAGTCTTTTTTAAAATAAGATAATTCTTATTAGTACATCGGTTATATACATCTTTTTCTACTAATAAACCATTCTATGATCAATCTTCATTCTTCAACTTTACCCCTTATGTGTAGGCTTAGTGTTTCGCCTTTATTGGGATTGTCAATCCTTCATATATCACTTGCGCTTGATCTTGTGTTTGCTATAACTTAATCTTTTTTATATATTTTGGTTTTGTTAGCTTAATATAAAAAATGAGTACGAACAGATATACATACTATGTCGTGCATGTTTGTTTGTTATTATTGACATTTGCATGAATTTCTCACATTTATTAATGTTTGTATGAATTTTTAGACAAAAAAACATAGAAAAAAATGATTATATATATGTATATATATAGATATTTATATATTAGATTGACAAAAAGATAAGTACTTTGTACTTTAGTGACATGATTTGGGATGTCTTGAATGTTCATCCCCTATTCACAAATGAAATTGTGTTGTCATAATTCATTGACTTGAATCCATTTGGACAAGAACAATTTCTCTTTCACTTGTTGAACCAGTTGTCTCTAACTAATTAGGAAGCAATCTACAAATAAAGAAGCCAAACCAAAGTTAAAAATAAGTTTCCCAAAATAGTTATACCATCAGCTAATTTCCTACAACATCAATTTCCTATTTTAAGGACCATTTTATATTTATCCCAAATACACAAATCAACTACAATCTCATGACTTATGTATTATGGCTAGCAAAAGGTTCTTGCTTGTTCACCATCCTACACCTGTCCTTAGCATTCTCTTAGATTAGTCACACTATTCTCCTTTCTGAAAAGACAAATGCTCCACATATTATATATATATATATATATATACACACACATATATATACATATAACATCAAAAGAAAAGGAAATTAAAAGGGAGAAAAGAAAAACCCTTTTGCATATATGTTAAAGGGTGAATCATCACCCTCATGAGACCATCCACATGTTCAGCAAAAAACATGGTGTTAAGGCATGGTTCTCACCACCTCCCCCAATAATTGGTGAAAAGAGAAGTAATATTTAATCTGTACTTCTTCTCCAACCCAAAAAATTTTAGGGTTTTTTTTTTTAAATCCTATTCTTAACTCAGCTTTAATCACACATGAAATGAGCACTTTAAATCATGAACACATGATCTACCAGACCCACAAATTAACAAAACCCATTTGGTTCATCACTTCCTTTTCCATCAAGATCCCCTTTAATTAATTCTTATAGTGCTTACATATAAACATATATATATATTTATGATGCATTCCCACTATAATATTTTCGCATGTACAATGCATTTCCCTCATTTTCTTTCAGCTTTTTTTTCTGGGTATATTCTAATATTTATATATATAGTGAGATAATGATGAATAATATCATATATATATATATATATATGAAGGCAACTATTGCTCCAAGTGGCTCCTGATAGGGAGTTTATTAAGTGTTGTATAATAATATATGTGTCATCATCACCATCATCATATAGTGATTATATCAGCTGATGATTAAATTGCATTTGCATATGATAAAAGATTTTATACCATTATTGTACCCATATTGTCTTATCTACTAACTAGTATTATATCAATATTAATCATTACCCAAACAACAGGAGAATCTACAATTGTATATGTTTATATATGTATATATATATATATATATTAAGTACTAGTGTGTGTGTGTGTGTGTGTGTGTGTGTGTGTGTGTATGTATCTGTGTGTAGTTATGGAAATTTATTAAAAATTTTGGGTTTGTATGTTTATATAGTTTTGTATATATATATAAAATATAGAATATTATATAAGGCTAATAAATTCAATTTAATTTGAGTAGAAAATAATTAATTATTTGGCTATCAAATGTCGGAAAGTCCCCCCGGAACCCCTGTAAAGTTGCCACATAAGCACATGCTGTCCTTATAAATAAGAGTGGTATAGTGATTATATAACTGTATGTAGTTTCACCTTAGCTTGTTTCAAAGCTAGCCAGCTTAAGTCTCTACACCACCGTCAAAACCTTCCTTTCTTTTCCTACCATATCTATATATATACATATACATACACATATATAAACATGTTGCAAAGGGTAGACGCCGCTGCCATGGAAGTAAAGGGGAGAAATTTGGTGATGGTTAGAGAGTATAATGAAGAGAAAGATAAGGAAGCAGTGGAGGAGATGGAGAGACAGTGCGAAATCGGGCAACAAGGCAAGTCTACGCTCGTTACTGATCTCATGGGCGATCCTATGTGTCGTATTCGTCATTCTTCTTTACATATTATGCTGGTAAAATTCTACGTTTTAATCACTTTCCACATTAATTCTATAATAAATCTTCTATTTTGTTCGTTTTGATACTTTTAATTATTATACTCGTGCACGTGCACGAATCTATTAACATAATGAAAAATATAAATCACACGTGTGTTTATCAATTAAAAAATGTGTTAATATATTATAAGTAAATTGCGGTCATCATAATTTTAAAAGTAATTAAAATATTTAACGTATACGGGTACGCATATTTATATGCGTAGAATTGTATGATGATCGATTCGTGTTCTGAGTTTGCACAGGTGGCGGAATACGGAGAAGAAGAAAATATTGTAGGGGTGGTAAGAGGGTGTGTGAAAACCGTGACAAGAGGGAATTCAATGTATGTGAAAGTGGCATATCTTCTGGGACTAAGAGTCTCTCCTCAACACAGGTTTTTTTTCTTCTTTATAATCTCCAGGGGTGTATTTGAAAATTACTTTTAATTTTCTGTCTCTTTGTATAATTAAATAAAATACTTTAACCGTTACTTCTTGAGAAAACGCGAAACGCACTGGTGTCGTGTCGTTTTGTGACCCCCTTTAAAACACCCGTTAATGGAGGCTTAATCACGTTTTCCTCCGCACCCTCAACTTCCACATCTTGCATTTCCAAGTGAGAACTTAAAATTAGAAAATTAATATTTTTTTTTTTGAAGCCATAATTAGATTCCCTTTCCTCTAATCAGGGAAAGCCAACTAGATTTAGCTTATAATTAATTATAATTAAGTCTTAATTTTATATAATTTGAATTTCCATATATTAATTCCAACTTCCCACTAGCTACATAATCTCTTCATATTTCCTTTTAATCTAACTATGAGTAGTATATAATCATACTGCCGATCCATATGCCCATCATTGATTTTTAATTACTAATTAATTAATTAATTACGGATTTGGATGCAAACCCAATATTTCTCTTCTTTTTTTTAATTTAATTTAATTTAATCTAATCTAATTTGATTTAAATATATACAAGATTCATGTGTGTGTGTGTGTGTGTGTGTGTGTATATATATATATAGTGCATAGTGTTAGTGATGTCTTTAAAATGCTCCATACTTTTTTCATTTAAAAACTTATTATTACATAAAGTGCTCTACATTTTGGCATCATCATCCAAGATCTAATCAACATTTCCTTTGTTAATCTCTAGGTAATTACCTCGAGCCAACCACGTTTATAAATTATTATTTTAATTCTGGAAAGTTAAAGGCAAAAACATTTTCTTAAACAAAAATTAATGCTAATTAATTAATTTATATTAATTTAATTATTATACTTTTGCAACATAAATAATGCAGGAATCTAGGGGCTGCCACAGAACTTGTGAAAAAAGTAGAAGAATGGTCCGAACAAAACGGTGCGGATTATGCATACATGGCCACCGACTGCAGCAACCACCCGTCGATCCATTTATTCACCACAAAATGCGCTTACCGCAAGTTTCGAACTCCGACGCTGCTGGTCCAACCGGTTCACGCTCACCGCAAGCGAGTCGACTCAGCCGTCGCAGTTGTCCGTCTCACTCCCAAACTCACTGAGTCAATATACCGCAGAGTTTTCGCCGACTCGGCCGAGTTCTTCCCCAAAGATATAGACAATGTGCTGGGCAGCCACCACAGCTTGGGCAGCTTCATGGCGCTGCCCAAAAAATGGTTGTCGAAGTGGGACCCGGATGACGTCAGCGTTCTTCCTCCGAGCTACGCGGTACTGAGCGTGTGGAGCATCAAGAAAGTGTTCAGGCTCCAATTAAAGGGCGCGTCTCGGATGACGCGCGGATTTTGCGCGGCTTCGAGGTGGGTGGATTCTCGACTGCCGTGGCTGAAGTTACCGTCGGTTCCCGACGTGTTTAACAAGTTTTGGGTGTACTTTTTGTACGGACTTCACATGGAAGGATCTTGTGCTTCGGGGCTCATGAAAAGTCTATGCAGCTTCGTTCATAATATGGGGATGGACGATGATGGGTGTAGGGCCATTGTGGCGGAGGTGGGCCCACGTGATCCGGTTCGTACGGTGATTCCTCATTGGAGGAAATTATCATTGGAGGAGGATCTTTGGTGTTTGAAGAAGCTGGGGGATGATGAGCCGTCTGATTGGACTAAATCACCATCGTCGAATTCTTCAGTGGTTTTTGTTGACCCTCGTGATATTTGATAGTCTTCAAAAATATATTTTTTTTTTATAGTTTATTTAAGAGTAGTTTTTAGATTTAGACTTTTACTTTAATGTATGTATAGTGGGAGGTAAAAATCTTGTTTAATTATTAGGTGAGGAAAAATTTTAGTATATAGAAGAATTAATATTATTTTAGATATTTTTATAATTGTTATTGTTGTTTTTTATTGTAAAGTTTTAGCTTATATACTAAAAGAATTTGATATGAAATTGAAATTATAAGCTTTTTATTATGACTCATATATGCAATACTTACAATCTACTATATGTATATATAAAGTTGAGTATGTGACTTGGATTATGCAATATCATTATTGTACTTGTGAATTTAATAAGTACTTCATTTAGTATCTATTATTTTTCGACTCTATCGTTTATGCTATTTTGAGTTCAATTGTGAATTGCATATGTTATCAATAGATTATATCATATTATATATATTTTTAATTAAAATTTGTATCATTATTAGTGTACGCCGGCCATTTAATTAATTAAATTTATAAATTACTTAAATAATAATTTAAAAATATTAATACATTAAGATGAATAGAAAATTTTATATTAAAAGTTGATTTAGTGATAAAATAAAAAGGGAAAATAGCAATAAAATCATTTCAATTATGTTTAATTATATATATAGTCGATGAAGTAGATTTTGATTTGAAATTAATCCCACAAATGTTGATTTCTATCCTTTTAGTTTTATTACATTCAACTTGTTAATGCTAACACAAAGATATATGTGACAAGACAAGCCAAGAATCCGTTTGCTCGTTTGAGCTCATCGAGTTTTAAAGTATATTCGAGTGTAATCCGACTCAATTACATACTACAATCACGGACAATTTGAGTTTTATTCCGCTATAATCCCTTGGATTAACAAGTTACTAAGATAAAATTGATAAAGATAGTGTATGTTAGTCAATTTCATAAACTGTGTAAGATCTAGAGATATCTCATTGTCATGATTTTCTCACAATTCCATTACTTGTATTCTGAGTGGTACCTCTTTGGGACTTTATATGTATAATAATACTTTTCTTTTATGTCAAAAAAAAAAATCACAATCCCATTAAAATTACACTCTTGAGCGACATAATAAAACATTGTAATTGCTATCAAATTGTAGCAGCATCATTCCCACCATATTTATTTATGAGATTAGATGCAGAAAATTGTTAATGGTTTTGGTGATTTAATGGTATGTGATATACATATTGGTAAAGAGGTGAGGCCAAAAACCCTATTCGTCATCACCACACTACTTCTCCCTCTCCTTCTATATATCTCCCTCCCTGTCTGTCTTTCTCTCTCTTTCCCCCTCCCTCCCCCTCTCTCTCCCTCCCTCTTTTTTTCTCCCTCTCTCTCTCTCTCTCTCTCACTATATATATATATATATATATATCATCCTATATCATCAAAAAGTATTCAATATGCAGACAACAAACAATTTCAGGAAACAAAAGTTGGGAGACTAACAATCACATTCAAAATACAAGCTGCTAAATTTGTTTAAAAGTCTGAGACCACTGGACTATCATCATAACAAGTCTTCAAGTAAAAACATCAATTCAGAATGTAATAACTCTATCGCAGACATATAATTTAATAACAGTCACAAAAAATCTAAGCTGCAAAATAGAAAAAAAAAAATTAGATAAAAAAGCAAGAAATTTTCTTACTCCGTACACTCGTGAACACAAAATTTACTGAGAGGCTCCCAACCATTTGGAGAAATTCTCAAACTCAGTGTAGTCACTGTCGCTGATCATAGTATTATACCAGGTTTTTCCAGCGGCCTTGATTGCAGCTGCCTCCTCCTGGAAGGAAATCAATGAACAAAATAAATTAACAGGAACAAATATATTAACCTACACAATTCATCACCCAGCATACAATTAAGTCATCACTCAAGTAAAAGCATGAGATACTAGAGTACAAGAATATGATCATAGGTACAAATTGAATGCACAATTGCATTACTCTTTCACAAAACAAATATTCACCAAATTAAAAACCATTCTTAAAAAGATATTTTTTCAAAGTAAAACTTTGAAAGAAACCCATTAAAGCTAACACAGTTTTTTTTAAAAAAAATAAAAAGTGTAAGGTATATATTGATATCGGAAACAAGGGGGTGGGTGACCACCCATTTACAAAAATTTACAAATCAATTAAAATGTCAATAAAATTTCCCAAATCCTCTATTGAATTAAAAGGATGACCCAGTAACTAAAACCCAAAGAGTTTGAAACCATATATTCTTAAGTAAATCAAAACCATCCACTCCTCGATCCCATCAAAAGCTTTTTTGTACCCCTCCTCCCACACAACCCAAAAGATGGTAAGTACTGAAATTTTTTTGTATTATGTTAAAGGTAACTGTTAAGACATGAAATCATCAGTACAAAACAGGGCAAACAATCAGTTCCTTAACATAACAAAAAGACATGAGATAATTCAAGCCCACCCCTCAAACAAAAGTACTAAATTGATATACATAACAATGTGATTATATAGATAGAAGTTCTTCATGCAAATCATAGCTACCCCTTCACTTAAAAAGATGCTTACTAAATCAAAACCATTCTTTAAAATATATTTATAGAATTCAAAAGAAATCCATTCAAGCTAAAAACTGAAACTTTTCCACGTTGCTATGCTCATCAAATACAAAAGCAAAAATCATTCAACCCCATCAACCGAAGAAATTGGATTAGCAACAGCCGAAACTAAATCAAGAGATAAACAATTTCAGTTCCCAAAACAAAAAAATAGAAACAATTTCAATATGCGAGACCAAACGTAAGGTCCAAATTAATATAACAATGACAGACTACAACATAATCCAGACATAGAATTCCTAGTGAGCAAAGTTATATAAAAAAGGAAAAGAAGACAGCTCAAAGTAAAGCGAGATACCTTGGTTACAGGCTTCCTCTTCTTGTCCAGCTTCTCCTTCTTAGACTTGACACGCTGGGCCTCGGCCAAAAGAGACATCCTCCTAGCTGTCTTGGCGTAAGGGTTGAGTTTGAGCATCACATTAAGGTTCTTCAGTGGGTTCTTCTTCATGGGTGCCCTCTTCACCTCCTTCTTGATCGGCTTGACTACAGACTGTACCTCGTCCGAGTTGATGATTCTTGACAAGTCAGCATTCACCATCTTAGAACGTGGCAGAACGTAACCCTTCTTGCTCTCCGATAGCTTCTCAAAGGTACCATAAATAGAATCCAGCTTCTCAAAAGCAGATTTCGTCCAGATGACGAACCTTCCCAAGTGCCCACCTGGAGCCAACTTCAGCAGATTCAACCTCTCCACATTCGCCACCTCCACTCCCGGGATGTTTCTGAAAGCCTTCACCAGCTTGGCACCTTCAGTACCATACACGATCAGAGGACCCTTGCGCGAGATATAACGACGGTTCCTCATCTTACCCTTTCCGGGACGAATGGCGTGGCTGTCCTTCGCCTTCTCAGCATCTGGGTATGCACCAATCTGCTTCAACACCTTGATAGCGGCCGAAGTCTTCTCAACCCCCTCCGCAGAATCGCTAATAACCAGAGGCATCTCCGGCACAGATTCAATCCGATGGCCGCGAGCCATCACCAACGAGGAGATCGCAGAGGCCGCAATCGCCGAAACAACTGCGTACCTCTTCTGATTCACATTGATTTTCCGATGCCACCGGCGCCAGATCTTCGTCGGAGCGAACATACGCCCACCACGGCACATGTTCCCGAACGCACCCTGTCCCGCGCGATGTGTACCGCCACCGGGAACACGGGGGATACGGGAAACGGCGCGACCCGTACCCCAGGACTCGGCCGAAGTCTGGTGACCGGCACGCTTCGACACCGCATAAGGCTGGCGGCTGTTCTTTGAGATATTAGCGTGAACGAAGTTGACGATATCTGGGCGGATGGAGGCTCTCATGACATCGGGAAGGGTTGCAGTGGCAGCTGAATCAGTAGCCATGTCACCCTCCAGGGGCTGGACGGTGACGAGAGGGCGGGATGCTGCCGCGGCCATTTTCTACCTCTCTTCTTCCTGGCTATCGAGAGGAAGAAATGCTGCCGGATAAATTTATACCCAGGGTTTCTTCAGAAGAAGAAGTATAGACCGAGGGGGAGAGATTAGGGTTTTGCTCTCTTCTTTTCTTAATTGCAAACATGACCTTCAATTTTAGCTATTTTTCAATTTAGTCCTAGCATTTAAAATTACTGCAAAACAGTCCCCGAATTTTCACTTTTTTTATTTTTCAAATCAGCTACTAATACTTTTTAATTAAATTAATTATGTCTTAAATAAACATATTTGACACGTTAACACCAGGAGTTAGTCATGTTATTAAAAAATATATATTAACATAATTATCATAAGAATTGAATTTTTATTAAAATTTTGTTGCAACAAAAAATAAGTTAAAACCAAATTTAAAGAAATAAAGAAAAAGGTTAGGGGATATTTTTGTAATTAAGCTGTTTGTTTTTTTTTTTGGTTCTGATTCTGGTGTTTTTGCTGAACAATTTAACTTAATCTACAGTCTGTGGGTTTCTTTTGCAGGAGATTCGGCGGGTTGATCGTTTCACGGGGATATCATCATCGGCGTGATCTTCGCCGCCTGTGACACCACCGCCAGTGTTTTAACTAGGATTCTAAAGAATTTGGGGGGGAAAACCCAATTGTTCTGCAAGCCGTGACTGTAAGTATATATACATACATATATATATATATATATTTGTAGATGATTTATGTTTAGCGGGAGTGAAGTTTGATGATTTTGCAGGAAGAACAAGAAGGCATGAAGAAGAGTAAAGATAAAGATGGTGAAGAGAAAGACAGGTTGCAGAAACACTTGGGTTTTCCCTCAGATACTTGACAATTCAAGTTGAAACACTTGCGGTGGTGTCACCAGCGGCGAAGATAACGCCGATTACGTTACCGACGTCGGTTAGTCCTTCTTTTATCCCCCATGAAAGATCCAAACAAGTCATTATGATCAAGCTTCATTTGATGCCTGGTAGAGAGGATTTGGGTCAAAATCTGAGCAACCTCTTTTCTTTCTTTCTTTTTTTCTTTAGCTTGATTAAATTTCGTCTTCACCAACCATTTTCTAGCCATTCACCACCATCACAATCAAGATCTTTTTATTCATGACTCCGTCTTTCAACCTTTCTGCTACCTGGGAGTCTCAAAATGAATAAGAACTACCGTTGTACAAAAGTATGATGACCTGTTTTCCTTCCATCAAACCCCTGATCTTTGCAGTCCCCCCCAGCTAATACTCCTTCAATGCCCTAAACGTATAATGTGGCTGTGCCTTCAGGCTCTTCTTCTGCCCGTATTACCTCCTCCGCCTCCTTTTCCTCGGGTTCTTCCGTACACTCTTCTAAGGCTACCACCAACCTTGTATCTACATTGGTGAACCGGAAAGTACGGTTTCCAACATTTAAGACAAGCATTGGTGGGTCGTTTTTTGGTCATTTGTGTGGGTAGAAGAGTTACAGTTGCATGGACAACCTGGTTATTCTTTTTTTATGGGTAGTGTTAGTGATGGTTTTTTCCACAGTGGGACATGGGGAAGAGAATAGTGTCTTGTTTTGGTGTGGAAGAAGGTTTGGGTGGAGAGATATAGGTGCTGACTGGTTTGGATTTCTGAGCTAGAGGTAATCTTTAGGCGGCTCTTTTGGAGTCCAAACATGGCTCGGACATATTGTTCTTGGAGGAGGGCCTGTTCAAAGGCTAGATTGAGGTTTTAATTAATCATGGGGCGAAGTTCTTCGTTTAACCCGCTATTGAGGCTTGAAATGCACTTTAGAATGGGGTTGTCTCTTAACATTTGGGACCTTAAAAATTTTCCAAATGCTCTTTATACTCCACCACCGAGACTTCTTGAGTGAGTTTATTAAACTCCTCGACCAGGTCAGTAGGTTCCCCAAAACTTTGGTATAGTTCTTCCACAAAATCGTCTCAACATTAGAGCTCATTGTGAGTAAGCCAACCTTGAACAGAGCGGCCAATGTTCCTTTACAACACCATGCACCTGAAAAAACTTTGGGCAGCATCTAGCCCAACCTTCTAGATTGTCCCCCTTCGAAAATGGGAACTTCTACCCTTGAAAATAGAATTTAAATTATCCCTCAGGGGATCAGAGACCATTACTACAACTTCCTACCTCCCTTTGTCTCGACGGAAAGATTTCCAGTAGTGTGCGGTTGGTGGCAGTAGGAGAAGTTACCCAGGCTTCTGGCATTGTTTGTTTGGCCAATCTGTCCACCAGCTCTGACAAGCTCTCAGTTCTTGCTTCAAGTTCCGCTTGGCTCTGGAGCTGTTTTTCTTTCAGTTGTTGCCACATGCCGAAACTAGAGTTGAGCCTGGGTTTTGTCACTCTGACTCATGGATGTCATCAGTGATTCATTGCGTAGTTTCACAACCCTCTGTCATAAACTCCTTAAACTTTTGGTCGTAGCCTCTCGTGGAGTCTTCCATGTGCTGAAGGTATTTGTTATCATTCTTTGTGGCCTTACCACGAGCCACAACTGCCTGGGAGATAAGGGTATCCTCAGAATTGGAGAGCTCTGATACTAAGTTGTAAAGAGCCTTGGACTTAGACATAGACAATAGAGAGAATTTTGAGAGAGAGAGAGAGAGAGAGAGAGTACATAATCCAAAGAGGAGGACATAATCCAAAGAGGAGGCAGATAAATCAAGGAGATTTTATAAAAGATTTGAGTAGGGTATAGAAGAGTAGAAGAAACTAAGAGAAATAGAATTTCCAGAATAATCCTTTCTGGATAATGAAGGATTTCGTTCAAAAATCATGCATAAATTTCCATTCTATTTCTTGACAGTACTGTCCTATTTCTACTACCAATTTGCAGAAAACAGTACACAGTATAGAATATTTCTGAAATTAAGGACATAACTGTAAGGGGAAAGTGGATATGTAACTAATCTCGTATTTAGGCTAATGACTACTACTATGGCATATCTTCAAGGGGTTTTCCATTGGGAGGTGGTCGCCTCCGGTAAACCTTCATTGGTTTCACTAGTGGGGGGTTCTGCATCTGCAACCTTGTAGGGAAGGTTGGTCCTAACAATAAGTTGGAAGATTGTTTCGGGCCAAAGGGTGAGTTTTTGGTCAGACAAATGGCATGGAAATGGAATTCTTGAACAAAGTCTTCCACCAATTTTCTCCGTAGCAAGGAACAAAGAAGCAACAGTTGAATAGTCTTGTTCATATGACAGGGCTAACGGATCTTGGATGGTCGAATTGGTTAGAAACATAAACGATGGGGAATAATGAATTTTTGGGCACGCAGAAAGACCAAATGAAGCATCGGATGAGCCATTTAGAAACCTAGTTCAAAAGCGGTTCTTTTAGTAAAATCCTATTATCTCTATTCCACAAAGGCCGAAAGAGTTGAGGTGAACTTTCCATGGAAACTGATTTGGGAAATCAAAGCTTCACCTAGAGTAGAGTAGCCTTTTCTTGCATGGGAGTGAAGTTATATCTAAACTCTGGAGCATCTCAAAGAAAAAAAAAAGAAAAGAAAAAGTTTTGGTTAACAGATGTTATTTGTGTTAAGAAAGATGCGAAGACAGGAAACTATCCTCTATGGTGTCCTTCGGCTTATGGGCTTTGATGAACTGTGCTATTTTGCCACTTGTAGACCTTGGATGTTAGCAACTCCACAAGTGGCGAAATAACATCTTATGCCAAGGTGTAATAGAAAAGGAAGAAGAATTCTGAAATGAATAATTAATTATATATGCATTAAAAGTATTCTAGTTGTAGGAATATTATGTAAGAATTATGTAGTTTTATGCATGAAGTAGAAGCATTTAGTAGTCAGGGAACAAGGGGATTAGACAAGAAGATCGTTAATAATTTCTGGAAATAACTACCAGAGTAACTAGTCTCTCATTGTAATAAAACAGACTAGTGTCTTTTCTGACAGATTACAAATAAAGAATTAATTTACAAGCTTTGAGTACTTCCTTACTAAAGACATCATTAGATTCTCTTTCAACAAGCCCTTAAAATTACATTAAAGATAAGTAAAAGAAGAAAAACTCGTAAACATTCTCGAACTCCTTATTTCTATGTTCTTCGCCTCATAACAAGATCAATCGGTTGGAATCTTAATGGATTCTACTTATCAAAGAACCACTAACAATGGAGAAATCAATCACCTTCCTCATAATCACCCCAAAATCAAAACAAAGACTCAAATTGCTTGCCAGATAAAGAACATGAACATCACCTAAAATATCCTTTAAGAATTAGATAAAATTCTACTGTTTGGGAGGAATCCACAACTATTTGCAAATGAATTTCCTTCCTTCTAAGTAGAAGTATTCATTAATTTTGTTTCTTTCATATTATACTTCTACCTCTAACTAAATAGCATGAATAGCACTTTTTATCCCACTGTTTAAGTGAAAGGATCATTCAGATAAATCATGGAAACCCACTGCAAACACTTCACTTTTTGATGCTTCTGTTGAGAGATACCAAACCATAGAAACCCATCTGCTCAAAACATGGCAATATGATCTTTGGTTCCTTTAGTTATTCAGTATCAAAGTTAGGAATACCAAGAAAATGATAGTAGTCAATGATATTGTCTGCTTGTGCTATTGTAAAAGTTACAAAATGATCCAAAATGGTGCAAACATCATCAGTATCTCACACTTTCCTGTCAAAAATCAAGAGAATTATATTAACAAAACCTCATTTATATTATTTCTTTTCAAAGGAATGAGAAATAACGCTATATACTCTGCATGATTGCACGATTAACTCCACTAAAGTCGCAATAAAACTGAAAAACCTTTATGCATAGTCATCAGAATAAAATCGGAACATCACATGAAAGAAAAAGTTTTTTCCCCAACAAATAAGTACTTGTAATGTGAAAGAACACTCACCTTAAATCCTTTTAGCATATCATCATCTCAAATCATCCCTTAATCAATCGTCATCGTCCGAGCTTCCATCATCACTGCTGTAATCACTACTGTCATCATCTGGATCCAAAATATCCAGTTGGACATGCCTAACCTGTATTGTCTCAGGTTGCCTATGCAGCCCTTGAGGTGGAACAGGCTGTAATGGCGGATGTTCCTCAATCCTAGGCACAGGAAGCGACTCCAACGGGGGCAAGGTAACTGGGTCTCCAGGCTTCCATCCAGGTGGAGGCACAATGGGCAAATTGCTTGGCAGTTCCACTGGCATTCCAGGTTTCCAGCCTGTTGGAACCGTGATATTTGGAGGAAGCAGACCCTGAATGGCCGCCAAATTCACAAGCGGATTGGCATCTGTAGGCAGTGCAGGCGGTAGTGGAGGTTCAATGATGGCCTCAATCGTTTTCTCCTTACCCTCCACCATTGTAGGCAAACCAACATCGAGATCAGCAAAGTTATACAACTGAGAAGCCCGCATTTGCTCTTCTTGAGGAGCAGGTGGCATTGCCCCACGCAGTGGTGCCTGTCCAGCACCAAATTCTGGAGGTGCAAAGGTGGTGTAACTAATCCTATGAGCATAAGACAAAATATCAGATAAACTCAACTGAGAAGAAACGGTTGTGCTACAAGAAGACTCATCTTCATCTTCATCTTTCCTCTCCTCTCCACACGATTTCGCTCTCTTCGGTCTCCGATAGTCGGAGTAATCATCGACCAGAATGTCAAGTACCCGCTCAGCATCCTTAAGCTTGTTGGCGAACGCGAGGAGAGCTGAGTCTTTGGACTTGATTTCGCGGGCGATCTTCTGACAGGCGTCTTGGAGATCGAGGATCTCTACGAGTTCAGCGACAGCTTCGAAGAGCTGAGTCTGGAGGGAATTGAAGAGGGAGAGGATTTCCTTGGTGGAGGACGAGGAATCAAGAGGTAGAGGCGGGAGAGACGAGGCCTGTGATGAGAGGAAAGTAGGGAAGGAGCCGCGAAAAGCGGAGAGCCAGAGGAAACGATTCGGGGAAACCTCGAAGAGCTTGGAGGCCAACGCAGCCATCTGCAGGAGAAGAGATTGGGCTCTGGGAAGCGGTGGAAGAAGAGAAAGCAGAGTATACGACGTCGTAGTGGGGGTGGAAAGATTTGATAACTGCTGCTGCTGCTGTGGGGGTTGAGATTGCTGGGACGAGGAGGAAGAGGAGAATTTGGTAGGGTTAGGATTTTGAAGAGAAGGTGAATTAGGGTTTGTTAAACCCAACCTTGCTGGCGATTGCACAATCTGATGTTGCAGCATTTCTTCTTCTTCTTCTTCTTCTTTTTATTATTATTATTTTGGCTTCTTTTTTCAATGAGATCTGATCAGATGGAATCGGAGCAAGTGCATGACAACAAAGAGCTGCAACCCTAGAACCTTAGGACGAAGACGGAAATGAATCCATTTCACTTCAGCGACTTATCAGAATCTTTTTCTGCAGAGAATTCACCGGAAGAAGTGAACTGATCTAGAGCAAAGATGGAATAACACATCGGATCAGTTCGCTTCATGCGCTGAATGCTGTAAAATCATAAGAGAAATTATTTTGAGAAACGGAATCTCTAATCATTCATCCTTTGGGCGAAGAGAAGAGGGGCCTAAACAGATATGCAAATTTAATCGCTATTAAATGTTTATTTCGCCTATAAATATAAATTCAAATGTATGTTCTTTATTATGATTAAATTATTAACTTGACTAATCCTTGGATTATTGGGTTTTAAGTTAATCTATTTTAGTTTTCAATTACATGAGTGCAAGAGAAATATACTATAACAGACATAAAAATTTAAAAAAAAATGTATATATTAAAAATTTTAAGTGCTGAAGCGAAATAAAAATTCCGATTAATATTTCTTACACAATAACCAAAACGTATTAAACGTATGAAAGGGTATGGGCGCCAAAACACATAAGGTCTCCATATCCTATCCGATATGAGAGACCACGTTTTCAGTAGGGTTCCTTACGGACCCGATCCGTCCACCATCTCCCAGGATATCTAATTAGTTTGTTGACATCATCCATTTATCAATTTACATACATTTTTCCATTTTTCTTAGTCTCAATTATCCAATCAAACATAACAACGTAAACCGGTAATGAACACCAAACAAGACAACAACGGGTTCACAATAATTCAAAACAAAATAAACGAAACCGTGATTCATGCATACGAAACCATAGAATAAACATATCAAATATCATACTGCATTTAAAACTGTAAAATAGATCAAACAACAACTGACCGAAAAATACATTAGATTCGGACTCCATTAGTAACCTTAATTAATTATACAAAATTCATTAAATACCGTTTATTCATTTATTGAGCTTTAATGCCGCGATAGGAAATAAGGTGAGAAATCCTTACTTGTTTTGAAATTTGAAATCGGGTTCTCACTGCGCCTACAGGCAGTCCCTAGATTCCCTGAATTTTTTTCCAGAAACTGAAACACATTTCCGGTACCTGCACATGTCCCCAAAAAAACCCCAAATCAGACCCAGGGCTCTTTCGGCCAATATCAAAATTCCGGCACGGCGGCTCTGCCATGCTCCGTCGATGGTCCCGCCGTCCACGGCGGCGATCTGCCTCGGGTTGGCCCTTTTTGGCCAAATTCGGCCAAACTCATATCGATTCCTGCGATAAAACACCCCTAGGGCCCTCGGTGGGCCAAAAAATCACGAAAAACCGAGACTTACCAGCGGCGGAGCTCTCGGGTACGGCGGCTTCTCTGGCGCGAGTCGTGATTTGATGTTTTGCTCCGGTCAACCTGTAGAGAAAAGGACAATGATCACAGTAATGTAAAAATTACATCAAACGGGAATCAGGAAGGGCCTCATCGGAGGTAAAAACCAAGAGAAGCCGCGGCGGCACCGCTGGACTTCGGCGGTGTTTTTCGACCGATTGGCCGATGGTTTGACTCCGATTTGGCCACAGGTAGATTCAGCATCGAAAAACGAGCCCATTGGAGAAATTTTACCTCGTCTGGTAGTCAGAAAATTCTCTGGTGCGGCGGTGAGTGGCGGCGGTCGGCTCCTCCGGTGACTGGATCGTCTTCTCCGGCGAGGGTACTAGCGGCTAGGGTTTGGGATTGAGTGTGGGTGAGGTTATTTATAACTCTCCTTTTAATCTCAGTCGTCCATCACGATTTAATCTGTACCGTCCGATCGCGATTAAAATAGAAATAAATCTAGACCGTCCATCGCAATGCGATCTTGGCTATCCGTGCGTGATTCAATCTAGGCCATCCGCACGCGTGAGATCTGGGCCGTCTGTGCGCGCAGGAACGGATCTGGGCCGTCCGATCGCGCGCACGCGGATTGCTCACGTGGCCCCGTCCTGCGTGGCTTCCCGCGTCAGTGTTCCTTCCACACGGCGTGTG
Organism: Carica papaya; assembly: GCF_054855325.1. NCBI lineage: Eukaryota > Viridiplantae > Streptophyta > Magnoliopsida > Brassicales > Caricaceae > Carica > Carica papaya. Next base: position 40,167,319 of record NC_142313.1, on the reverse strand, counting down.
CTGGTTGGCTGGGGCTACTGACCGGGCTGCTGACGTGGCACATCTTTTCTAAATTACGTTTTGACCTCCGATTTTTTATTTTCTTTTCAAAAACACCCCCAAAATCTAAATTTTCACCCATTTTTCATAAGATCATTTTCAATTAATTCCCAAAAATAATTTTACCTATTTTTATAATTATTATTATTTTTATCTCCATTAAATAAAATTAAATTAAATTACAACTTTATAAAAGTTTTTGGGTTGTTACATATACAAAATAGATTTACATGTTAATTACACATATTAATGTTCTTGTTATGTTATGGCTGACTGAAATTTAAGTTTTATTTTCATGGTTAATTCTAAATTTTTAAATATCATATCTTTTTGTTTTAAAAAGAAGAACAAATTTTGGTTTTAGAAAAGGAAAATGAAGGATTTTCCCCCTCCCCCCAGAGAGAATTTTTCTTTTAGAAAAGTAATTTTTTATATTCACTATTAAAAAATTAAATTTTTATTTTTAAAATAATTTTTTTTAATTTTTTTTAAAAAAAATATTAAAAATTACAGTTTAAATAATTTTATAAGTTAAATGATTGAATTACAAATTAAATGAATCTTTTTTTTTCATTTATTATTATATATAATAAGGTAGAGACAAAATAAATAATTTAATTAAATATATATATGATAATGATAACTATTTTATTTGAATTGATATGTTAATGTAGTTGTATATTAAGTCAAATTACCAATTTGTCTACATCTTATTGTTTGTAATATTGAAGAAAAAAAAAATACTCATTTAACTTAGTAATTAAATTATTTAACTTTATAAATTATTTAAACTATAATTTTTAATAAAATTTTTTTCTTAAAATATTAAAAAATAAATCTATTGTGAAGAATAAAAAATTATTTTTTATAGTTAATATAAAAATTAATTTAAAATTATAATTTTTTATTTACAATTATTAAAAAATTATATATTATATAATATTTATTATTATTATTTTTATGACAAATAAATTTTATTAGAAACAATTTTTAATTTTGATAATTTTTAAATAATTAAATAATTACGTGTATTCAATCAACTTATTTATTTCAATCATACTCTTAATAATACGTACCTGATCAATATAAATTATTTAACTTTTCACCAATTTGTTTGGAGTTGAATTTTATTCGATATTTAATTAATTATTTATTTATTTATAAGTTATTTATTTTAAATGATTAATATTCATAAAATAATTATATTAAAACATAAGATAAATTTAAATTTATACATGAAATTTTATATTTATTATAATTTAATTTATAATTTTTTATTATAAATTAATTTTCAATATTTTTTATTTATTTTTAATAAATAAATAAATAATAACTAATCATATTTAACTATTTTTAAAAATTACTTAAATATTATTATTAATTAATTAAAATATATTCAATTAATAAACTCAGGAGAAGAAGATAAGAAGAGAAGAAAAGAAGAAAAAAAGTATGATGGGTGGTTGAGAATAAAAATGAAGTCTAAAATAACATTTTTTTAAAAGAATAAAATGAAAATTAATAAAATTTAATGAAGATATAATCGGAACAAAGATACAAACCCGTCAAAAACTACCGAATCAGTGATTTTAAAAATTTGCCCAAATTTTGGTTTTTGGATACCATTAAACACTATAAACTAATCATACAATCAACAAACAAACAGAATTTTATCATCCCACCACGATATCCTACATTAACAAACCACAAAATAACATCATCCAAACTGAAGGTAAATGTGTTTTTGAAAAAGAGAAAATATGATTCTTTGTAGAAACTTTTTACATACTGAATTAAAGATTTATACATAAAATTAAAGTCATTTTAAATGGTTTTTGAGCACAAAATGAAATATATATTCCACTATCTTCATGTTTATTTTAATTTAAAAATTATTTGTAGATTGAAGTAGTGAATTCAAAGCAAGATTATCTCAAATGAAGAGTTGGAAATAGTCTATTTGAAAACAAATTCAAATATAGATGTCATGTTGAAATAATGCTATATATACATGAATTGCACATAAGCAAGAAAGTTATAGTTGTAGCTTAGTTTAAATGGCATGAGAGATGATCATGAACAGAAGCCAACATGAGGAAGGGAAACTGGTAAAATCATAACTAGGGTTTGATCTGCCTCAAGTGGATAACATTAATAGATGATCATCACCATCCTATGTCTGCATTACAATATATGTAATATAGAGAATAACCATTAATCAAAGTTCAGACATGGAGAATTTTCTTAGAGCATATGAGATGTTATGGTGTATTCTATGTTGAGAACTTACTCTGCCGCTACAAGACCTAATAGAAAAACCTAATAAGGTTATTAGGACCTAAAGGCAAAGTTGCATATGATGCAATGGGTAAAAGTTATCCACCTATAACTTCAAATTGGCTTGTTATTCCATCATAAGGTCAATATGAAAGAATATCTTGATCTAATGAAGCTAAATAGCTTGTTCAAGATCAATATGTAATATATGCAGAATACTGATTCAAACTCTACTAGTTGATTGTGTAATGAGAAAGTAGTTCTCACCCAACTTGGTCTTTCTTGAATCAGAATCTTCCCAAGGGAGTCGTTAGTCACTTAGTTGAGGTGATTGAAATCTAGTTCCTTAGTGGGAGTTCATAAGGAATTCTGATTACTTAGTAGAAGTGATGAAAGACTACTAGACTCCTCATTCTACCAATTCCTAGATTCTACAGAGGTCTAGAAGCTTAAGAAACTTCAATAACAAAGGTCTGGAAGCTTAAGAAAACTTCAATAAGCTTGTTCGTTGCTGAACATGCCTTGTTAAAGTTCGTTGTTGCATTGACACCAAATGTAGTATGGGCACGGGGAAGAACCAAAAGGTGTTAACAAGACATGATACCAACAGTGCAGTATAAAGTTGACTTATAAATACAAAGAAAGAGATTGAATTAATGATGCAACCACATTATGGAAAAATAAAGCAATGAGTTGCTACACTAATTATATCAACACATAGATATAGCAATCTGTTACTACATAAGAAGTGAATTTATGATTGTTCATGAGATGTGAGCCACGAGCAATTGATCATTCACATCTCTGAAACCATAACTTATCTATGTTAAACATCTTAAATGACAATGTATCCTATCTCGTAAAGATTATCTAAGTCTGAATAAAAGTGCCTCAGGAATTTGCATAAGATTATAAAATACCAAGTAAACTTTTGGCATCAAGAATTAGGTCACATCAATGAGATTAAGATTAGCAAAATTGCATAAGAATGGGTGTTGAACCCATTTAATTATGAATCATATGCAGAATGCAGATTACCAAAATGTCCACAACTCCATTTAAAGGAGATGGAGAAAAGGCATTGGTTTCTTGGACTTGGTCTTGATAATTTATACCAAAGGTGGAAAGTGGAGTATTAAAACTTCATGATTAGATCAAGAACGAAGATACTAAATCCAAGAGTCTTTAGACTGCAAGTAAGAGAATAGGATTTTCTTATTCTGCACTCCTAAATGAAAAAGTCTAAGGGAATTAAGAATATCGAAAAGAAAGAATCACACCTTATTAGCTTATGGCGCGATACATGTCCTCTAGACAGATGATAGATAGATCGCTGGAGAAGGATTGAACAAACAAACAACAATCTTAAAACAATATGAAAAAACCACATTCAAGACGAAAGAAAGCTGCTAACTTTGTTTCAATCTGATAACTCAAATGCATAACTTGATAATGTCACCAGAAACCTAAACTGCAAAATCCAAAATGAGACGGAAAACAAACAAGAAACTTTCCAACTCCTTAACACGAAAAGATAAACAACGTCTATTACTGAGAGACTCCCAACCATTTGGAGAAATTCTCAAACTCAGTGTAGTCACTGTCACTGAGCATAGTTTTATGCCAGTTCTTTCCGGCAGCCTTGATTGCAGCTGCTTCCTCCTGGAAGAAAAAAAAAACACAAAAATATATTAACAGGAACAAATATATTAACCTACACCATTCACTATCGGGCATACAATTAGGCCAAACAAGTAAATAACATGAGATACTGGAGTACAACAATATGATTATTTTTTGAAATAACAATATGATTATAGGTACAAGTTAAACACAAAGCTGCATTAATCTTTCACCAAAACAAATATTTACCAAATTGAAACCATTCTCAAAAATACATTTCGAACTAAAGCAAGATTCAAAAGAAACCCACTAAACGTTTGCAATGAAACTTTTTGTATTCATTACAGATAATGTTAAAGCATAAAATTCATCCCTAGAAAACAGTGTAAAACAATCAGTTCTTTAACACAACAAAAAGATATAAGATAATTCAACCCCGAAAAAGAAGATAGGAAATTGAATGGCATAATAATATGATTATATAGGTACAAGTTACTCATGCAAAATGGAACTAATCCTTCACGAAACAAATACTCAATAAATTGAAACCATTCTTTAAAGTACATTTCCAAAGTTCAAGAGAATCCAATCAAGCTAGACACTGAAACTTTTTTGTATTAAATAGAGATGCTTTCAAAGCATGGAACCATTCTCAAAAATACGTTTCGAACTAAAGCAATATCTCAAAAGAAACCCACTAAACCTTTGCAATGAAACTTTTTGTATTCATTACAGATAATGTTAAAGCATAAAATTCATCCCTAGAAAACAGTGTAAAACAATCAGTTCTTTAACACAACAAAAAGATATAAGATAATTCAACCCCGAAAAAGAAGATAGGAAATTGAATGGCATAATAATATGATTATATAGGTACAAGTTACTCATGCAAAATGGAACTAATCCTTCACAAAACAAATACTCAATAAATTGAAACCATTCTTTAAAGTACATTTCCAAAGTTCAAGAGAATCCAATCAAGCTAGACACTGAAACTTTTTTGTATTAAATAGAGATGCTTTCAAAGCATGGAACCATTCTCAAAAATACATTTCGAACTAAAGCAATATCTCAAAAGAAACCCACTAAACCTTTGCAATGAAACTTTTTGTATTCATTACAGATAATGTTAAAGCATAAAATTCATCCCTAGAAAACAGTGTAAAACAATCAGTTCTTTAACACAACAAAAAGATATAAGATAATTCAACCCCGAAAAAGAAGATAGGAAATTGAATGGCATAATAATATGATTATATAGGTACAAGTTACTCATGCAAAATGGAACTAATCCTTCACGAAACAAATACTCAATAAATTGAAACCATTCTTTAAAGTACATTTCCAAAGTTCAAGAGAATCCAATCAAGCTAGACACTGAAACTTTTTTTGTTAAATAGAGATGCTTTCAAAGCATGGAACCATGTTCTGATATTCATCAACAGAAGACAGGGTGATAACAAAAAGCCATAAGATAATTCAGCCCCTCAACTGAAGAAATTGGCTTGGCAACAGGCAGAACTAAATCAAGAGATAAAGAATTCAGAGAGGAAGACCAAGCTTACTATCCACACTAATAAAACAATGACAAATAACCATATAATCATGACATATGGAATTCCCAGCGAGCAAACTAATATAAGAAATGAAAGCGAGATACCTTGGTTATAGGCTTCCTCTTCTTCTCCAGCTTCTCCGTCTTAGATTTGACACGCTGGGCCTCGGCCAAAAGAGCCATCCTCCTAGCTGTCTTGGCGTAAGGGTTGAGTTTCAGCATCACATTGAGGTTCTTCAGTGGGTTCTTCTTCATGGGTGCCCTCTTCACCTCCTTCTTGATCGGCTTCACTACTGACTGTACCTCGTCTGAGTTGATGATTCTTGACAAATCAGCATTCACCATCTTAGAACGTGGCAGCACGTAACCTTTCTTGCTCTCAGATGGCTTCTCAAACGTACCATATATAGAATCCAGCTTCTCAAATGCAGATTTCGTCCAGATCACGAACCTTCCCAAGTGTCCTCCAGGAGCTAATTTCAACAGATTCAACCTCTCCACATTCGCCACCTCCACACCCGGAATGTTCCTAAAAGCCTTCACCAGCTTGGCACCCTCAGTACCATACACGATCAATGGACCCTTTCGCGAGATATATCTCCGGTTCCTCATCTTACCCTTTCCCGGACGAATGGCGTGGCTATCCTTCGCCTTCTCAGCATCTGGATATGCACCAATCTGCTTCAACACCTTGATAGCGGCAGAAGTCTTCTCAACCCCCTCTGCAGAATCACTAATTACCAGAGGCATCTCCGGCACAGATTCAATCCGATGGCCGCGAGCCATCACCAATGAGGAGATCGCAGAAGCCGCAATCGCCGAAACAACTGCGTACCTCTTCTGATTCACATTGATTTTCCGGTGCCATCTGCGCCAGATCTTCGTCGGCGCGAACATACGCCCACCACGACACATGTTCCCGAACGCACCCTGCCCCGCGCGGTGTGTACCGCCACCGGGAACACGGGGAATACGAGAAACGGCGCGACCCGTACCCCAGGACTCGGCCGAAGTCTGGTGGCCGGCACGCTTCGAAACCGCATAAGGCTGGCGGCTGTTCTTTGAGATATTAGCGTGAACGAAATTCACGATATCTGGGCGGATGGAGGCTTTCATGACATCGGGAAGGGTTACAGTGGCAGCTGAATCAGTAGCCATGTCACCTTCCAAGGGCTGGACGGTGACAAGAGGGCGGGATGCTGCGGCGGCCATCCTTCTGGTTTTCTTCTTCTTCCTGGGTTTTAGAGAAGAAGAAATGTGAAGCACTAGGGTATAAATTGTATCGGCCTAGGGTTCTTGTTTTTCATTTTTTATTAATTGCAAACATGGTCTTGAACTTATGCCTTTTTCTCAATTTTGTCAAGTTTTTAAAAATTCATGCAATTAAGTTGCTAATTTTTTATTTTTTTTAAATAAGCATATTTTAATAAGCCTCTTTAGTTAACCATCATGTCATAAAAAATTAACGATATGGTTATAAATTAAATTTACGAAGACTAAATAGTAATAATTAAAAAATTATACTCCAAGTTAAAAATAATTAAAAATTAATGATATTTTTCACGTAAATTATTTTTGAATTCTTACCGTAAACTTTTATGTTTAACTCATTTGAATGATTAGATTTTCTTTTAGTCCAAATTAATTTTAGATTATAATTATAGAATTTAATAATTAAATTTATTTATATTAGTGAATAATATATTTATAAAATAATAAATTATGATGTTTTAATTATATTTAAATTTGTGAATCAAGTATTATATATAATACTACTTATCGATCAATAATACATCTATAATATAATAAATCTTATGGCTTCAACTGAATTTATAAATCAAGTATTTTCATATGTTCATTATTAATTAATCGCATATTTATAAAATAATAAATTTTATAATTTTAATAAAATTTAAATTTGTAACTTTATATTATATTGTTAGTAGTTTAAAATAAATTTGACTATTTGAGAAGTCAAACACATATTTGGAACATTAATTATTATAAAGAGGTTAAATATATAATTGCTCTTTGCTATTTAGAACTATTCAAATAAACTCTTTCAATTTATTTTTCAGATTAATCCTCGTATATTTCAAAATTTATTTGAAAAGTTCACTCACCGTTAAAACTATTTAACACTGTTAATTTGTGTTTACGTGGAAGCTAACCTGGCAATACTCTATTTTGTATGCCACGCGGACAACAAAAAAATATATTATATTCCCTTGTTTGCCCTTTTACTCGTTTCTTTCTTCCATAGTCTTCAACATCTCATGGCACCAGGAAAGCAACGAACTTCATCCTTCTATCTACCCTCTTCCATATGCAACACAAAAACACACTGTAGCCTACGTGATTTCACAGACGGCTTCTTATTCGTCAACGTTGGTCCAAGCGTCATCATTACTTCTCACGGAGAATCAATTTTGTGGGTCGTCGATGAGAGAGCCTGAAACAGACATGATTACGATGAAAGGGTGAGCAAATTTAACGATAAATAAAAACTAGCTGTTATTAATTAGATTTTCTAAGTTTTCATGTTTAATTTTTGTCTGGTGTTGCAAACGGAAGAGGGCAGACGGAATGATGAAGCTCGACGACATGGTTTCCGAGTACCGTGGCTGTGTGTTGCAGAATAAAAGAAAGAAGAAGACGACAGAGAAGAGAATGTAACAGATATAATCCCACAAAGTAAATTTTTACACGGATATAAAATAACAGCGTTAAATAAATTTAATGGCGTGTAAAAATTAATTTAAATAAAACTCTTTAAAACAATGGCGGATCTCAGGCAGAGGAAATAAAATTTTATTTAATCGATGTGATTGCCCAATCCTCTAACGGCTCCGAAAATTTAAATGAAGATGTATGTATTAAAAATTTTAAATGCGGAAGCGAAATAAAAGTTTTGATTAACATCTCTTACACAATAACCATAAACGTATTCAACGTATGAAATAATAAGCTAATTAAAAGAAATACTCGAAATAAAAACTATAAATAGAACTATAAAATCTTTAGGCGTCTAACTCGTCATCTTCCTGATCTGAAATTGTTAAGTAAGGAATGAACTATATTAACTTAGTAAGGATATCACACTATCTCACTGCCACATAAGTAAAGGTTGGTAAAAAACAAAAATGACAAATGGACATAATTTATAACAAACTCATTTATTAATGATGAAAACCTTTACTGTCTACCTACCTTGATGAGACTCGTGAAAATAACGTATGAAAACAATAATATTAAAGTCATCATAAAATCATATACACTTTGTAACATAACACATGTTATACTTTTGCACTCTAATAATCAGACAACAGATTTCCTCTTTTACCAGCCTACTAGTATCCATGGGGATCCATAGGGGGTCCCCGCTACACGTGAACCATTAACATTAATAATCTGATTCCAGGGCCGTCCCCATACCCCGTTCGGTATGGGCGCCAAAACCATGAACCTCAATACTCCGTCCGGTATGAGGGTAAAACGGGTTCTCCTCATACCCCGTCCGGTATGGGCGCCAAAACCATAAACCTCAATACCCCGTCTGGTATGGGCACCAAAACACATAAGGTCTCCATACCCCGTTCGATATGAGAGACCACGTTCCCGGTAGGGTTCCCTACGGATCTGGTCCGTCCACCATCTCCAAGGATATCTAGTCAGTCTGTCCACATTATCTACTTATCAATTCACATAACCTTTTTCCCATTTTCTTTAGTCTCAATTTTCCAATCATACATAAACACGTAAACTAATAATGAACACCAAATAAAACAACACAACATCGGGTTCACCATAATTCAAAGCATAATAAAAGAAACCATGATTCATGCATACAAAACCATAAAATAAATACATCAAATACCATACTGCATTTAAAACTGAAAAATAGATCAAACAACAACTGACCGAAAAATACATCAGATTCGGGCTCCATTAGTAACCTTAATTAATTATACACATGTATTAATTCATGAAATGCCGTTTTATTATTTATTGAGCCTTAATACCGTGATAGGAAATATGGTGAGAAATTCTTACTTCTTTCGGGGTCTGAAATTGGCTCTACAATGCGCCTACGGGCTGTCCCTAAATTCCCTAAATTTTTCCTGGGAAACTGAAACACACTACCGGTACTTGCACGTGTCCCAACAAATCCCAAATCAGACCCAGGGCCCCTTTTCGGCCAATATCAAAATTCCAGCATGGCGACTCCGTCGTGCTCCGGCGACGACACCATTGCCTGTGGCGGTGATCTGCCTCGGGTTAGCCGTTTTTGACCGAATTCGGCCAAATTTGCATTGGTTCCTGCGATAAAACAACCCTAGGGCCCTCGGTGGGCCAACAAATCACGAAAAATCGAGACTTACCGGTGGCGGAGCTCTCGGGTGCAGTGGCTTCTCCGGCGCGAGTCACGATTTGATGTTTTTCTTCGGTCAACCTGTAGAGAAAAAGACGGTAATCACAGTGGTGTAAAAATTGCATCAAACGGGAACCGGAAAGGGCTTCATTGGAGGCAAAAATCGAGGGAAGCCGCGGCAGCGCCGCTGGACTTCGGCGGTGTTTTCTGGCCGATTGGCCGGTGGTTTGGCTCTGATTTGGCCATAGGCAGATTCAGCATCGAAAAACGAGCCAAATGGAGAAAATTTACCTCGTTTGACAGTCGGAAAACCCTCCGGTGCGGCGGCGGGTGGCGGCGGCCGGCTCCTCCGGTGACTGGTTCTTCTTCTCCGGCGAGGGTACTAGCGGCTAGGGTTTGGGGTCAGGTGTGAGTGAGGTTATTTATAACCTTCCTATTTTAATCTCAGCCGTCCATCACGATTTAATCTGAACTGTCCGATCGCTATTAAAATGAGCATAAATCTGAACCGTCCATCGCGATGCGATCTGAGCCGTCCGCACGTGTGAGATCTGGACCGTCCGTGCGTGTGAGATCTGGGCCGTACGCACGCGTGAGATCTGGATCGTTCGATCGTGTGCATGCAGATCGCCCACGTGACTCCGTCCTGCGTGGCCTCTCACGTCAGCTTCCTTGTCACGCGGCGTGTTCTGGTTGGCCGGGGCTGCTGACTGGGCTGCTGACGTGGCCAAACTTTCTTAAATTGCGTTTTGACCCTCCGATTTCCGATTTTCTTTCCTCCAGAATCCAAATTTTCACTAATTTTTCTTAAAATCAATTTCAATTAAATTTTAAAAATAATTTTACCATATTTTATTATTATTATTATTTTTATTTTTATTTAATTAAATTAAATTAGATTAAAAATTTATAAATTAAATATTAAAAAATAAATTAAAATTATAATATAAATTAAAATAAATTAAAAATAATAAATTTAGTTGTTACAAATCTCCACTCTGTATTTTCCCGAGAAAATTAGAAGGAAAAGATAAAGGAGTAGCAGAGGAAGAATTAGACTTTTACATAAGAAAAACAAAATGGGGTTGCTGGCAGGAATGGGGGTTTTAGCGCCATTTCCTTTCTACTGGTGGCTGTGGACGCAGCCGCAGACATGGGTGAACCTGTGCGGGAAGGGGCGGGATCCTTCCAAGGTGATGGCGTACGTGTCCCACGCGCTGAAGCTGGTTCAGTTTGTTTCTCTCTTCTCTGTCTCTTCTCCTTCATGGCCTCCACCGCTGTTCTTCTGGCCCCTCATCGTCTTCGGCCAGTTCCTCAACTTCAGGTCTGCCTCACTATCGTCCCGCATATATATTTGTTTATGCCTCTGTTCGTAGTTATATGTATCTATATGTCAAATAACGGTATAAATTTCTGTAAATCGTATATGAATATCCTTGCTTAAATGTTTGCGATTGCGCTAATGACTTGTATATTCTAATTAACCCTATGCATTCTAACAATTACGGGAGATTTGATAAATCGTATGAATAATAAGTTGTAGCAAGTGTTCAAATCTTCCCGATTGATAAGGTAGGAGTTATTAACAAACCATTTATTGGCTGGATGGTGTATGGATTAACCCATGAGCTGCAACTAGGGCAGAGGCTTGGATGAAACAGGGATGTTTCTATAACTTCTGGTGAAATTTAATTTTTTGAAATGTGCTGATTTTTAATGAATACTATGGGGATATACCTTGTACTGATATTTAAGGAATAGAAATGGGCTTGGCTGACATTTAACGAACAGGAAGTGAACAACACTCAGATTTGAATTTTAGGCGCTTGGTTATGATACTAACTACAATAGTTTTCAATGTTGCAATCATTACCCATGAGCTTATCTAGTAAGGAATGTGTAACATCCCGAGATCTATGCACTTAACCGTGGTGTTAAAACTCTATTATTTTGGGTCTCATGACTAATTTAATTCTTATATGTATTTAGATTTATCAATATTTTTGCTTTACGCTAATTTTTAATATTTTGAATTATCATTGTTTTATTTATTTTGTTTAAAAGTATTTTCAGGAAAAGTAAAGGAAAGAAATCGAAAGAAAATTCGGAAAATGGAAAACGGGGAAAAATTCCCCCAGGCCCGCGGAAAAGCAGCCCGTGCACATGCGAGGGCACTGTGCTTGTGCCTGCGCGAGGTCACATCGTGCAGGTTGCATGTGTCAGCTGCCTGTGCGTGGCATTGTGCGCACATGCCAGCACGCCACTGTGCGCGGTACTGTGTGTGGTACTGTGCGCGCTGCTGTGCACGCCAGCACCTGGCCGCGTGCTGTGTGCGCTGCTGTCCTACGCACAGACACGCCCATGCCATCCGGACCCTGCCACGCGGTCACGTCGCGGTCAGCCCCCTACCGCGCGGCTTATCGCCTCGATTGACATGCAACCAGCCACCCACCCTCACCACATGTCCTCTGTGGATGATTGCCATGTGGCGAGCATCTAAAGCTCCTTCTAAATCTATTTAAAGAGTTCTTTCCTCCCCATTTCTCCTCCATTTTCACTTCTCTTTTCTTCCATTTTCTTGAAAATTTAGAGAGAGAAAGAAAGTAAGAAAGAAGAAAAGGAGTAAGAGTTCCCAAAACTTCGTTCAAAGATCACTAAAACCTTTTCTTCCCCTTCCAAAGGACAAATCAAACTACGGTTTCAGTAAATGATTCTTTTGGTATTTTCTCTTACATTTCTAAGTTTTTCTATAAAGGTTAAATTAGAAAGTTGAATGATTTTTATGCATGAATTTCTATTATGAATGATTATTGATTTATTTGAATATAAGAATGTGGAATGTTAAGCATGATGGATATAAAACATGATGATTCGAAATGCAAGCGGGTTTGGCCATTTGCCTTATCTTTAATAATGGTGAAGAGGGTCATTCTAAAGGGTCTTGGCTCAAGAGAATGATCTGATGGTTAAGTACGGGTAAAATGGACCTTGGGCCGGATATGTTATTGGACCCCCACTGGGTTCTGAATGTGTGATCGTTATGAATAAAAAAGAATAAGAAAGGAAAAATAATAACAAATCCGTTTAATTGTTATCGCTGAGGGGTTTCTTTCTCTCTCTACTCTATCTCTGAAAATGTTGGTGAATCGTTCCATGTGAATGAGATTGGCGTTCCTTCTTACAAGAGTGGATTTGTGATGTGATATGTAGGGCCACAGTGGCGAAGTATGGTCGTACTCATTCAATTATAACCAATATGGAAATGGAACTGATTGGTCATTCACAGTGGTAGTTGGGATTTCTCTCTACCCTCTGTAGATATATGTTGGAACAGTTTCGTGCGGAGGTTGGTGAAAGACGTAAATAAGACACAAACACGACTATGATAGTTGTAGATACTTTATGGTGATTTTGTATGACGGTTCTTCTATTTTATCATGATCCTATTGTGCTCTAAGTTGGTTCAACTAGTTATAATTTCAATACTTGATTTGACCATCCTTCATCTCTGCCTTTACTGTTCAGTATATTGATAATGTTCAAATAGTTTTCTTAAAAAAAGTAAAGGTATTTTCTAAACATTTAAAATAAACTCATCCTGCAACAAATTTCTGAGATAAGTTATTTATTGTGAAATGACGTTTTAGATTAAAAGTTAATCACTTTTGTAAACATTAACTGTGTAGTTTAAATATTGTTTCCTTTACCAAGTTATATGAAACTTACCTCAATCTATACCCCCCTTCAGAGATGATGGAAGTGATGATACGCTCACTGAGCTGCCCTTGAAGCTTGCTTGGACCCCTTCTTAGATCCTTATGATGATTACAAGTTCTATAGTTTGTCCACATTCTGAAGAACCTTTTTGTAAAGATAATTTTGTATATTTATATTTTAGTAGCTAATTTCTTGGTCTCAGGTGTAAACATTGAACCTTTGTTTTGTTGTAAGGGATTCTATTTTCCGCTGCATAAATATTTTATTACTTAACACTTGTATCTGTTTTTGTTATCAGGCTCTCTCTTATCCCACCAGGTATCTGGAATGTTATAGAATGACCTAAGAACCTTTAGATTAATCAGCCATAGCTAATTAGTTATATGGTATTAAGTACAGAAGTGTAGTGTGTTTATCATTTTCTTTATTTAACTCGAATTTATTTATTCAGTCCGGCGGACTTTCATGTGAGTAGAATATAAATAATAGATTAAGCTTAATCTATTATTTATATGTTAATAGAATCTAGTGATTAGTTTGGGTTCCTGTAGTTTCTGTGGAGAAAACATTGTGGGGTAATTGCTCTTGGAGTTGGACAGTTAGGTATTGGTTTCTTTTTCAAATATAATAAGCTTGTGATTGCAGATTGAGATTTGGAAGCATTTGTTGCTTGCAAATATTTCCTTAGAACTTTCGAAGAATTATGGGAATCTACATCTGTGATTAATCTGATCATTTGGTTTCCTGATATATCAACATAGTGAATGGAATCTTTTAAGTTTCATCTACAAAACTTGGAAACCTTGGGTAATGGATGTGAGTGATAACAAGGTGCTTAAGCTGTTAAGCTGAAATTGGGTGGAAAATTTGCAAAGAGCTAAGTTTAGCTTTTGTACTCCATACAATGAGGTTGGTTCTCTGATAGTGATCTCAGGGTCTGAGCTTGTGGAATTCAATCATTTTCATTGGGATAATCGACTTTAACGATTTAATTTGACAACTTGGGCTCCTTGGAGATGTATTCCGGAACTTAAATCTTAGATTGCAGTTTACTCTTCTGGTTCTATGAAGTAGTGGAGGTAGTCTTAATGAATGGGAAAGTTAGCGGAGTTTTGGGATTAGTTTACAAAATGCATGTCTTTTCATTTTTTGTTAGAGATGGTGAATTAATAGTCTTTGAAGAGATTTGTGTACCAGGGTTGTTTCTTTGAGTAGCGCCTTTGTTGAATGTAAGATCAGTTATTTGTTTGGATCTGCATTAATAGTCTTTGAAGAGATTTGTGTACCAGGGTTGTTTCTTTGAGTAGTGCCTTTCTTGAATGTAAGATCAGTTATTTATTTGGATCTGCAGTAGAGGATGGTGTGTTAATATGAGTCCCAGGTTATATAAGTCTAGAATACTTATAGATGGGTTAAGTGTTGGATTGATGACTCATAATTAGAGAGGACACTTTGCGAAAGATCCAGGTGAAATAGGGGATGGGTTTAAATGACTATCTCGACCTTTACCTGTTCTATCAGACTCTTATAATTTATTGGAATCCAAATTTTTAATGCTTGAACTAAATTCTATTCAAAATGTCCTTTGAGAGAATAAAATGTTTTCCTTCTTTCAACTTAATTATAAGCAAGGAGAGCAAACTTTGTGATGCTAAATGATCCTTATGAATTATTTTTGTGGACTGTGGTAATCCGTACCGCATGATGTTTGGATTGATAGTATTCTTATACATTTCAGGAACTGTGTAGCACCCAAATTTATTATTTTTATTTTTTAATTTATATTAGAATTTTCGTTTAATTTTTTAATATTTAATTTATAAGGTTTTAATTTAATTTAATTTAATAAGAATAAAAATAATAATAATGATAAAATAAGGTAAAATTATTTTTGGGATTTAATTGAAATTGATTTTGGGAAAAAAAGGGTGAAAAATTGGATTTTAGGGGTGTTTCTACTAACCTTTACTTCTGTGGTAGTGAGATAGTGTGATATTTTTACTGAGTTAGTGTAACTCATTCCTTACTTAACCATTTCAGATCAGGAAGATGTGGTTCTCGAGTCCATTCCGCAGGAAGACGGCGAGTTAGACGCTTAAAGATTTTATAGTTCTATTTATAGTTTTTATTTCGAATATTTCTTTTAATTAACTTATTCTTTCATACGTTGAATACGTTTATGGTTATTGTGTAAGGAATATTAATTAGAATTTTTATTTCACTTCCGCATTTAAGATTTTTAATACATACATCTTTATTTAAATTTCCGGGGCCGTTAGAATTGGTATCAGAGTCGCGTTCCTCGACTCATCCCTTACGCAATAATGCTTAGAGACATACCCACCGATAAATCGTTACTCAACTCTTCCGTGTAAAATACAGGTGCAAAGAGATGAGGAGAGGAAGACCCCCACTAAACCGAGCAGTCCAGGATGATTCGCTTCGGGAAGATGTTGACAAAATATTTGAGATGCTGGAAAGGATCATAGCCGCCATGCAAGGTCGGGATGAGAGAAGGGAGTTACCCGAACCTCCCCCACTACTACGGGTTGAGCCACCGCTACAGCAAGCGGATCCCGAGCCACCCCGGCACGAGCCTGCTCCACCACAGTATCACCCGGCACCACCGCCGCAGTATGAACCGGTGTCCCAGCCACCGTACTGCCCGGCACCGCCACAGTACAATCCGGTGCCCCCACCATTTCAGCAGGTGCCACCACAGGGGGTCTATCCCCAGCCGGGCCCAGTCCCTCTTCCACGGGACTCAGCTCCTTCCTTGATCGACCCAGTCTACATAGAGAGGTACAAGAGGCTGAACCCTTCCACTTTTGCAGGGGGATCCTCTTTCGAAAATGCCCAGTACTGTTTGGCGGAGACTGAGAGAGCCTTCAATACCTTGGGAGTGGTTCCTGAGCAGAAAGCTGTCCTTGCTTCCTACATGCTGGTAGGGGAAGCAGGTCGTTGGTGGGAGCTCAAGCAGGCCACCCTGCCTCCACCAGCCACTTGGGAGCAGTTCTTAGCGGCCTTCCATGCGGAGTATCTCCTTAAGCACATCCGACACCTGAAGGAGATGGAGTTTGTTCAGCTGGTCCAGAGAAACATAACGGTATCGAAATATGTTAATAAGTTCTTAGAGCTGGGTCGATACTCCCCGGAGACATGGATGAATGAAGGCAGGAAGGCCAGGAAATTCCAATGGGGCCTCCGCCCAGAAATCAAGCAACACTTATTGGTACTGGAGTTCAAGACATACTCAGTCGTTCTAGCAAAAGCACAAATCGTGGAGAGGAGTTTCAACACCCGTCCTCAATCAGCAGGGAGTCACCGACCCTCAGCTCCATCCCGTAGACCAGCACCTACTGCGCTGGTCCAACCAAATAAGAGGCCCAGACCAGTGATCCAGGCCCCTCCTCAGGCTCCAGGGGCAGCACGTGGAAAGATCTGCCAGCATTGTGGCATGGATCACGGGGACCGACCATGCGACCGCCTCAACAACACCTGTTGCTTATGTGGTAGTGCCCAACACTATGCGAGAGAGTGCTCGAGGAACCAGAACCAAGGAAGACCTCCTTTTCAGGGCAGGATTTATAACCTTACCCAGCAAGATGCCGACGCCGACCCGGACGTGGTACAGGGTATGTACACTATCTGTGACCATATTGCTCATGTTTTATTTGACACTGGTGCATCGCATTCATTTGTTTCACATGTTTTTGCTTCAAAACTTAATGTATCACCTGATAAACTTGATTCATTATTGTTTGTATCTACTGCTGGGGTGAAACACTATTAGGGGAAGTTATCTACAGGGCTTGTGCCGTGGAGATAGCAAATAGAAAACTGAGTATAGACCTGATAGGGCTAGACACGGGGGATTTTGATGTAATCTTAGGAATGGATTGGTTAGCGGCGCATCACGCTACTATAGATTGCTTTAACAAGAAGGTTGTATTTAATCTTCCAATGATGAGCCATTTACAAATTAATAAAATCATTTAGTACTTATTCCTTGATTGTAAGTTTTCTTAATTTTTTAGTATCTTAATCTTGCTATTTTCTCTAACTAAGCAAGCCCAAGAAGGAAATTTGTATCCAAGAGATTCCGGTAGTTCGAGACTTTCCAGATGTGTTTCTGGACGAACTACCTGGACTGCTAGTGGACAGGGAAGTCGAGTTCCCTATAGACTTATAGCCAGGCACCTAGCCCATTTCGATTGCTCCTTACCGCATGAGTCGCATTGAGATGGAAGAGCTGAGGAAACAGATCACTGAATTGCAAGACAGTGGTTTTATTAGACACAGTCTGTCCCCTTGGGGTGCCGGAGTCACTTTTGCAAGGAAGGGAGATGGAACGTTGAGACTGTGTATTGATTACAGAGAATTGAACAAGGCTACGATCAAGAACAAATATCCCTTTCCCAGAATTGATGACCTCTTCGATCAGCTGCAGGGTGCACAAGTCTTCTCTAAAATAGACCTGCGATCAGGTTACCATCAAGTGAAGATAAGAACATAAGACATCCCCAAGACGGCATTTCGAACTAGGTACGGACACTATGAGTTCCTGGTCATACCATTTGTACTAACCAACTCACCGTCAATCTTTATGGATCTGATGAACAGAGTCTTCAAAGAGTTTTTGGATCAATTTGTTATCGTGTTCATCGATGACATCTTAGTCTACTGAAAAAGCAGAGAAGAACATATTCACCATCTTGCCCAAGTTTTGCAGGTCCTCAAAAACAAGAAGTTATATGCAAAGTTAAGTAATTGTGGATTCTGGCTTGAGCAGACCGCCTTTCTAGGACACATCATATCGAAGGAAGGAGTATCAGTGAATCCCGAAAAGGTTGAAGCGGTACTTGGCTGGGAGAAGTTGACATCAATTAAGGAAATCCGGAGTTTCTTGGGGATGGCAAGTTATTACCGCAGGTTTGTTGAAGGATTCTCCAACCTAACAGCTTCTCTAACCCGACTCACAAAGAAGAATGTCAAATTTGAGTGGAATGAGAACTGTGAAAGAAGTTTTTTAGAATTAAAGAAGCGGCTGACTACTGCATCTGTATTTGTTTTACCGAGTGGATCGGGGGGATATACAGTTTATAGTGATGCCTCCTATCTAGGCCTGGGTTGTGTCATGATGTAGCATGGTAAGGTCATAACATATGGGTCCAGGCAGTTAAAGAATCATGAGAAAAATTATCCCACCCATGACTTGGAGCTTGCCGCAATCATACACGCCTTAAAAACCTGACGCCACTACTTATACGGAGAGACCTTTCAGATCTATACCGATCATAAGAGTTTGAAACACATATTCACTCAGAAGGATCTCAACATGCATAAGAGAAGGTGGATGGAACTCCTTAAAGATTATGATTGTGATATCTTATACCATCCGGGTAAGGGCAACGTGGTAGCAAATGCTTTCAGCAGGAAAAGTGCAGGTATCTTAGCCTATTTGATGGTTTTAGAATGCAGGCAAATTAGGGCCACACAACAGGTTCAACTCCAGAACTTGAGGAGAGTCACATGTTTGGGCCGCCTAACAGTCCAGCCCGAGTTAATCCAGAGAATAAGGGAAGCCCAGTCAGTCGACCTTGCTCTGGTAGCCCGCAAGAAGGATGCAGAACAGGGAGTGAGCTCAAAATTTCAAATCTCTGCCGATGGATTACTCCGTTTCCAAGACAGGATGTGTATCCCAGATGACAGTGAGTTAAAGAGAGACATCATGACAGAGTCCCATAGCTCGAAGTTTGCCATGCATCCAGGAAGCACCAAAATGTACCAAGGCATGCGACCCCGGTTTTGGTGGAATGGGATGAAGAGAGACATAGCCGACTTTGTATCCAAGTGCTTGGTATGTCAGCAGGTCAAGGCAGAGCATCAGCGCCCAGGTGGGTTACTTCAGCCGTTACCGATTTCGGAGTGGAAGTGGGAACACATCACCATGGACTTCGTAACGGGATTACCTAAGGCATGTTTAGGACATGACACCATCTGGGTAATCGTTGACCGGCTTACCAAATCTTCCAACTTCTTGGCCAACAGAATGACCGACCCCTTGGACAAGTTGGCAAGAATATATATCTGGGAAATAGTCAGATTGCACGGAGTTCCAGTGACAATGGTATCCGACAGGAACCCCAGGTTCACTTCTCAGTTTTGGAGTAGCTTTCAGCAAGCCATGGGAATAAAGCTGTCTCTCAGTACTGCCTTCCATCCTCAGACTGATGAACAATCAAAGACAATTCGTACACTTGAGGATATGCTCCGAGCATGTGTCCTTGACTCCGGGGGCCATTGGGACGATCATCTACCCCTGATAGAGTTTGCTTACAACAACAGCTACCAAGCAAGCATCGGCATGGCTCCATATGAGGCGTTATATGGGCGCCCGTGCATATCACCTATTTGTTGGGAAGAAGTGGGCGATAAAAGATTGTTCGGCCCAAAGTTGGTAGAGGAGACCACGTCTAAAATAGTTAAAATCAGAAAGAACATTCAGACGGCTCAAAGCAGGCAAAAGAGTTATGCGGACACCCGAATGAGAGATCTAGCGTTTGAGAAAGGCGACCGGGTGTTCCTTAAGGTCACTCATTTCAAAGGAATTAGTAGGTTCGGCAGGAGGGGAAAATTGAACCCCCGATTAATCGGACCTTTTGAAATCTTAGACAGGATTGGTACTGCTGCCTACAGACTAGCATTGCCTCCAGAGCTCTCCAAGGTCTAGAATGTGTTCCACGTATCCATGCTACGTAAGTACAATCCGGACCCCTCTCATGTTTTGGCTCATGAACCGCTTCCACTACAAGAGAACTTATCTTATGAAGAAGTACCAGTCGGTATCACGGACCGAAAATGCAGGATACTCCGCAACCGGAAAATATCATTTGTAAAGGACGTGTGGCAGAACCACACGCCAAGGGAGGCCACCTGGGAGCTAGAATCAGATTTTAGAGCCCAGTATCCCTATTTGTTCGACCAAGAGTAAGAGACAAATTTAGGGGACCAAATTTCTTTAAGGGGGGAGAGTTGTAACACCCAAATTTATTATTTTTATTTTTTAATTTATATTAGAATTTTTGTTTAATTTTTCAATAGTTAATTTATAAGGTTTTAATTTAATTTAATAAAAATAAAAATAATAATAATGATAAAATAGGATAAAATTATTTTTGGGATTTAATTGAAATTGATTTTGAAAAAAAGGAGTGAAAATTTGGATTCTGGGGGTGTTTTTGAAAAGAAAATCGGAAATCAGGAGTCAAAACGCAATTTAGGAAAGTTGTGTCATGTCAGTAGCCACGTCAGCAGCTAAGTCAGCAGCCCTGACCAACCAGAACACGTCGCGTGGCAAGGAAGCTGATGCGGGAGACCACGCGGGACGAAGCCACGTGAGTGATCCGCGTGCACGCTATCGAACGGTCTAGATCTCACGCGTGTGGACGGTCCAGATCGCATCGCGATGGACGATCCAGATTTATTCTCATTTTAATCACGATCGGACAGCCCCGATTAAATCGTGATGGACGACTGAGTTTAAAAGGGGAAGATTATAAATAACCTCACCCACACCCGACCCCAAACCCTAGCCGCCAGTACCCTCGCCGGAGAAGAAAAATCAGTCGCCGAAGGAGCCGGCCGCCGCCACCCGCCACTGCACCGGAGGGCCTTCCGACCGCCAAACGAGGTAAATTTTCTCTCCTTGGCTCGTTTTTCGATGCTGAATCCGCCAATGACTAAATCGGAGCCAAACCACCGGCCAGTCGGCCGGAAAACACCGCCGAAGTCCAACAGCACCACTGCAGTTTCCCTCGATTTTTGCCTCCGATGAGGTCCTTTCCGGTTTCCGTTCGATGCAATTTTTACACCATTGTGATCACAGTTCTTTTCTCTACAAGTTGACCGGAGTAAAACATCAAATCGTGACTCGCGCTGGAGAAGCCGTCGCACCCGAGAGCTCCGCCGCCGGTAAGTCTCGGTTTTTCATGATTTTTTGGCCCACCGAGGGCCCTAGAGTTGTTTTATCGCAGGAACCAATGCAAGTTTGGCCGAATTTGGCCGAAAACGGCCAACTCGAGGTGGATCGCCGCCACGGGCAGCGGTGCCGTCGCCGGAGCACGGCGGAGCCCCTGTGTCGGAATTCCGATATTGGCCGAAAAAGGGCCTTGGGTCTAATTTGGGGTTTTTTGGGACATGTGCAGGTACTGATAGTGCGTTTCAGTTTTCCGGAGAAAATTCAGGGAATTTAGGGACAGCCCGCAGGCGCATTGTAGAGCCGATTTCAGACCCCGAAACAAGTAAGGATCTCTCACCCTATTTGCTATCACGACATTAAAGTCTAATAAATGATAAAACGGTATTTTATGATTTAATAGATATGTATAATTGATTAAGGTTGCCAATGGAGCCCGAATCTGATATATTGTCGGTCAGTTGTTGTTTGATCTATTTTATAGTTTTAAATGCAGTATGGTATCTGATGTGTTTATTTTATGGTTTCGTATGCATGAATCATTATTTCATTTATTATGATTTGAATTATGGTGAATCTGATGTTGTGTTGTTTGTTTGGTGTTCATTACTGGTTTACATGTTTATGTTTGATTTGATAATTGAGGCCAAGGAAAATGGGAAAAATGTTATGTAAATTGATAAATGAATAATGTGGACAGCCTGACTAGATGTCCTGGGAGATGGTGGACGGACCGGATCCGTAGGGAATCCTACCGGGAATGTGGTCTCTCATATCGGACGGGGTATGGAGACTTTATGTGTTTTGGTGCCCATACCGGACGGGGTATGAGGACGGCCTTGGAATCAGGTTATTGATGTTAATGGTTCACATGTAGCGGGGACCCCCTATGGATCCTTATGGATACTAGTAGCTTGGTAAAAGAGAAAATTTGTTGTATGATTATTGAAGTGCAAAAGTATAACATGTGTTATGTTACAAAGTGTATATGATTTTATGATGATTATAATGTTATTGTTTTCATATGTTATTTTCACGAATATCACCAAGGTAAGTGGATAGTAAAGGTTTTTATTATTAATAAATGAGTTTGTTATAAATTATGCTCCATTGGTTGTCTTTGTTTTCTACCAACCTTTACTTCTGTGACAGTGAGATAGTGTGATGTCTTTACTGGGTTAGTGTAATTCATTCTTTACTTAACCATTTCAGATCAGGAATACGTGGTTCCCGAGCCCGTTCCGCAGGAAAACGGCGAGTTAGACGCCTAAAAATTTTATAGTTCTATTTATAGTTTTTATTTCGAGTATTTTTTTTAATTAGTTTATCATTTCATACGTTGAATACGTTTATGGTTATTGTATAAGGGATGTTAATCAGAATTTTTATTTCGGTTCCGCATTTAAGATTTTTAATACATACATCTTTATTTAAATTTACGGGGCCGTTACAAACTGCCTTGTTCTTCGACATTCCAAATACATTCTCAATTATCTGGGTTCTAGTTAATGATACACTTGACAGTCCCAACCTTTTAGATCTTTTAGTAGAAACTTCAATACTTTGTTGATTCTATCTTCCATATCTTCCTATACTCAGTAATATTGAAACTGTCAACTTTTACAGGGTATACCAATTGCTTGGAGAATCCGGCACTTATTATGGTGTTCGATTCGGAAAGAAGTTTCCTTGGGTGACAGAATTTCCCTTTGGATATATCAAAGATCCTCAGTACGTAGGAAGTATCATGAGTCTTTTTGCATGTCTATCTTGGGTACCCTTTCAATACATTTTTCTGTGGACTCTGGGCTATGGGTTTATGATAAAGGTGGAGTCAACAGAAAATCCAGGTACACGAGCAAAACCATTCACTTGATATCTGGATATTGCTTCTTACTGATCTGCAACCTTGAACAACTTACCATTCACAAATTTTGTTAAAGATGCTTCTTTCTATATATTTCTTTATATAAGATGTCATCTTTATGGTCAAAATCTCTGACCTTGTCAAGATTGCTATCCAATGTAGTTTTGCCTTTGAATAAGTTGCCTGCCTGATTATTAGTCACTTGTTTTTTTCTGCATGGTAACTGGAATCACAAGGCCTTTCTTCTGTCTTCATTTAATTAAAAGATCATATTATCAATGCCAGAGAATGATCTTGTAGTAGTCATGCTGTTATTTTCGTGGTAAGTTATTTAATTAATTTCAAATTCATTTACATGATACATTTTCTCACCCATTTGTTTCATATAAATGTTCGTTTTTTAATTTCGCGGGAAAAAGAACTTTCTTTAGCTGGAAAAAAATGATGATCTCTACAGATTTTTGCAACTGAATGTCTCGAATTCTTTAAAATTGCTCCATTTTTCATGAACTTAGAATAAATACTAGACTTAGGACAGGTCTTTGAATAACTTCAGAATAATTAGATTATTTGATGTAAACCACAATAAACTAATATAATTTGCAGAAACATTCACTATTTCTCAAATTTTGTAAAGCAATTTAATTTTTAGGTAAAGTTGTAGTTCACAGAGAAATAGTGAACCTTACAGCATATCATATATAAATATTCTAGATTTTTTAACATCAATATATATTTCTGTAAAGGGTAGATTTCAATGACAAGTGAGACAGAATTGCTGCTAGAGTTGCTAATATCACCATTTAAAAAAAAAAAAAAAAAAATTTACCCAGCTTACCATATCTGCAATATTTATCTAGAGCCTGTGATTTTTGTATAAGCTCAAACTTCAATTAGATCAGATTAGTTTGCAAAATCTATGTAAGATATGTGTCTAAATTCTATGATGTGAATAATGGGCTTTTCTTTCTATAGAGTTGATTGATTCTTTTAAATATATACATATATATATATATATATGTATGTATATATATTTTGGGATGAATGGTCCAATTACTGTCAAATTTATTTTACATTGCTTCTTTGTAATGTCTAAATTAATATTAATGTTTGTTCTTTACAAAAAAATGAACAGTTTGCATAATTCAAGATACTCAGTTATGACTTCTTTCTAAAGTTTAACCTAAAATTACAAAATCCATATAAGTTAAGGGGGCCCCCAATAAACTAGTGAGCTTTTCTGTAAATTACATTTGTTAGTTTATGATAAGTGACATTATTTTAAGAAATTGTATTTTTTAAAATAAAGAATTATATATTTTAATAATTAGTCAATATTTTTTACATTAATAATAACACAATTAACTTCTTAATAATGAATACACACAGAATGCGTCGTCCGATCTGAATTTACGTTTTATATTCAATTGTAATTCGTTTTATATTTGATTGTTGATGATATTTTCGACGTCGAAATTTTTAAATGTAAGATAAATGTTTTTTTTTTAATTTTTTGTTGCTCTTTTATTTTCTAGGGCTTTTCAAATTTAGAAAATAAGATTGAGTTTTTGACTCGAAGAAACTCGAAGAGCATATTTGAACAACAACCTTTTTGGCCTTTTCATTTTCATTTTTGCTTTCGATCTTTGGTTGTGATTTTTAATATAAATTTTTGTACTGATTTTTGAAATTATAAAAACTAGAGAGAAGAAGATTGAGAGAGAGAGAGAACAAAAAAAGAAAGAGATGGAAATTCAATAATTCTACCAAATTTGACTTGTAATAAAAATATTTTAAGAACTACAATAAAAAAAATGAATTATGATTTTTAAACTAAAATAATAATTTATTTTTTTCAAAAAAAGTATTATTACGCACAATAATACTAAGGGAGTGTTACCCGTGTCCAAAGTAATTATATATTTATCAAATGATCAACGATAATTCTTATATATTTTTTAATTTAAAATGTCATAATTTATCAAATATATGTTTAAAGTTTTTTTTTTTTTTTTACAAATATATATCGAAGCTTACAATTCATTACTTATATTACAAGTCATAACTCAATTCATTCATAACATCGTGAATACTAAAGATCAAATGTTGTTGGCAACCGAACAAAATACTCATCGGCCTTGCGCAAGTAACAACAGCGATTAACAAGACTGTTGCCTCGCACTCTTTTAACATATCAATGGTCAAAATACTCCTTTTAAAAGCTTCCCAAACAAAGAAAACCATCCTAGGGGGAGCTTTACTTTTCCAGATTTGCTTAAATGGTGCTGCCGCCTAGTAATTTATCCAAACTTCAATTCAAATAAATTTGAGATGAACTAATTACCATAAGACAATAAATTAATGCAGTTTGCAGAATATTTTACTGATTTACAGAATTCAAACTCCCATGTTAGGTGCTTATGTAAGCCAATTAGATTAACAAATAATTAATAATTACAGTGCAGGGTTTGTGACCCAATAATGGCATGTTATTTCTTTTTTGAAAAAAAAAATGTTTAGGAATGCTACTTTTGGTACAAGTCCTGTGGGGCTAGTAAAAATAATTATTGATAATTATAGTTGTTAATCATCATTAACTTACTATAATTACTTTGGTAGTTTATCATTATTTTTTTTTTTAATTTGACAATCGTTTATAATTGATAACTGACTTAAACTATTTAAATTTCGGCGTCGTAGTCTAATCTATTTTAATAATTAAATGCTTTTTAAAATTTTCATAATTTGTAAGAACTTATTACATTATCTTATTTGAATGTAAATATTAATTAATTCTTGCATTATTTTCTCCTGAATAAAAAAAAAAAATCTCAATTTAATCCTCTTTTATATGTTACAAGTTATTCATCTTAAATTCTGGAATTTGATCGCATTTTTCATTTTCACTTAAAATTCTACTATCGTATTTTCATGTTCATATTAAATCTCGTTACTAGAATAAATTATATTTCAGTTAAAGAGATAAAATTATAATTGTAAGGGGGACTATACATGGAAGGAAGGAAGCACTTTATAATCCATTTTATTTCAGATATTCAATTACAAATATACAGATTCAATATATAAGGAAACAATGAATGAAAATGGGGGGAAGTGTCTTCTTCTGCTTCTTCTTCTTCTTCTTCTTCTTCTTCTTCTTCTTCTTCTTCTTCCTCCTCTTCTTCTAGGCTATAGCTAGGGACACATTGAAAATTTGCATAGCATTTCTCACTGCCTCAACCTCAATGTCTATTAACTTCCCTGTCTTCGACCAAACAACAGTACACTTCTTCTCTTCCGCATTGGGAACGAATAGTTTCCCTTTGTCTTCAGATCCAAACAGCCCAATACTGCAACCGAGAAGCTTCTTAAGTATATATCTCTCAAGTTCTTTTTATGATAATATTACCTTGAGATAGCATTAGATATTGAATCACCAAAGAATGTACTTCAATGATATGTAAAGATGACCATACATGGGAGATGTTAGGCCCAACCTTGATATCGTAATATATATGGATATATAAATAAATAAAGCAGAGAACTGAAAATTTTTACCTGGGTCTTTCACGTGCATTAGCTAGTTGGATAGCTGATGTGTTTGTAGCTATCACCCCAGCTGAATCGTTGATTAGAGCAGCCAGCTGAAGTCATGCAATCAAAGTACTGGTGTTATAATTTGAACCCATTTCTTAACATCATTATCTGTTTAATTTTAAGAGCATGCTTCCATATGAATATATATATATATATATGTTTGTGTGTGTGTGTGTGTGTATACCTGCCCCGGCGTGGTGATGAAGATAATACTTGCATCATCTCCTACAACTTCCTCCACATTTTCTCTTTCTTTCTCATGTGGAATGACAAAAACTGGCCTCAGTCCCCTGTTTTCATAGTATATCAACTGTCAAGTTTCACATGCAAAAAATTTAGTGCTGGTTCTGATGAATATGCCCAAACTTAGTATAGAACACATTTCCACAGTTAAAATATATTTGAGCTGGCCAAACACAGCTAGTAAAACTCTATGATGAAATAAAGGAAAAGAAAACAAAATGAATCAATACAACATATCAGACTGTATCTCGGAGAATCACATTCCAGGATGATTCTCCAGGCTTTTAGAATTTTGAACTCAGATAATTCTTTTCATTGTAATAGAAAAAGATAAATTATTCAAAGAAGATAGTTTATTGTTCCAAGCAAACAGATTTTCAACCATTCCAAGAATATTCTGAAACCAAAAAAAGAGTGAGCAGAAAAGAGTGTTCAAGGGAGTATCGCATGTACCTTACATCCTTGGCTATTTCAGCCCATACTTGAATAGGTAGCAAGCTATCAGTATCTCCTCTTGACTGCATTGAAGCTTTTGAATCTGATTCGATTCCATGAATCACAATATATTTTCCTTTTTCCGCATCTGCAGTCCTATATTTTTCAGCTACAACCTCCTTCAACTTCCTAGAAATTGACACTCTAAGTGGCGGCACAGGATGCCTTGGCACACTGCGAAATGGCCGCCCTAACCAATCAAGCATTTGATGGTACCTACATCAAACAAAAACCCTATTAGGAATCTTTCCAAAATATATAAAAAACAAGCCTATTCCGATTAGCATAATACGGACCTTGAATTCAAATTCTCATAAAAAATTTGAAAAAAAATTTATATAGAAGAAAGAAAGAAAAAACAATTATCTCAAAAAAAATTCTCAGAGAAAAAAAAGAAAGAAAAAGAGTAGAACACTGACTCCTTGCACTAGTCAAAAAAGATTTATATAGAAGCCACAACGCAGTTTACTTGCTATTTTTTGTGTCAACATGAGGTGGATTCTCCTGGAATAACATGTAAGGCTAAAATCCTGGATGCATTCAAGGGAGGAGATTTATTCCCATGCAAAGTGTGGATTATCAGGAAGGAGATTTGAATATCACAAAAGTCAAAAATACATTGACTGTCCTAAAATTACATCCTTCGTTTTTAGTAAAAATTCTTACATTTCATCAATTAAATGCACTAATCATAACACAATATTTTAATTGTGATACAAAGAATGTATAATATAACCTGAACTCACAATTTCTTAGAA
Organism: Carica papaya; assembly: GCF_054855325.1. NCBI lineage: Eukaryota > Viridiplantae > Streptophyta > Magnoliopsida > Brassicales > Caricaceae > Carica > Carica papaya. The sequence continues at coordinate 40,138,798 of NC_142313.1, read as the reverse complement.
AGAGAAAATATTAATCATTCAGTAAAATAATGAGCGGTGTTCTAGTACAGTAAGTTGACATAAATTGTCTATAAAAATCTAATTATCAATAAAAGTAAAGATATCTTCACTTTCATAAATAGGTATGTGTGTCTGTGTATGAGATACAGGAGCATAACTCACATGTTATATCCCCCTTCTGAAAGATTCAGACTATCAGGCGTGAAAGTTTCTGATAGAAGTAATCCTGCTCCTGCTGCATTTACATTTGGATAAATATAGCTAACTCTATCTCTTGCTGTCGTCATAAACAAGAATGCTGCGTGTCCAAGCCCTGCTAGCTTGGTTGATAGCACCATGTCATAATATCTGTTCTGCAAGCACATAACAACACCCATTCTCCGTACTTACATACTAATGCTTACTAATATTATCACTGCATAATTTATGGCATGAAAGTTGAGAAGGGAATAAAAGAAGACATGAACCTTGAGCACTCCAACCATGTCAGTATACTCAGCTGGCTCAGGCCATTCATCATCAGGATCATAAGCATTAGCCCATCTCACATTCTTGTTCAATTCGTACGTCTGTTTCCCTCTTGCAGATGCCAATACATCCACTTGAACTCCTGGATACCTTTAAACACAGAGCATTACAGAATCAAAATCAAATCATCAGCTCACTAATCTACAAACCCAGATAAGTTAAGTGTTGAGAAAAATCATTCCCCAATATACACACAACCCTACAAAGTAAAGAACAAAATAAACAAAGTAAAGAGTAAAATAGAAAAAGTCACAAATTTTAATATAGTTCGACAGAGATGCCTACATATATGGGCAGAACCGAGAAAAATCTTTCCACTATGACCACAAATGAGAAAACATGACTGATAGAGTTGTAGAGGCTTTTATATATACAAAGTATTAAAAAATTTTCCATAGCATTTGCAAAATATATACTCATAATATACACACAATATTCCTCAAAATATTGTTAAGAGTCCACAGTTAGAAGGAAGCATTGTTACCTATCCTTGATCAACTGAATAGCAGGGAAAAACAATAAGTTCTCATAGACACCACCAGAAATCACGCAGCAGCACCTCCTCACGTCACCTCTGATCTTCAAAGGCAAAGACGCGATTTCCACATTAAACCCTTGTGGAAACTTCAAGTAGCCATAAGGGTTGTTGGGGTTATCAGGTGGTCTGGGATCTTCTTCTTGCTTTCCATCTGCAAACAATGAGCCATACTCCATTTCTGGGTCCTCACCATCATCAAAAGGGTCCAGCCACGGGTTCTTCTTCTTCGCCTGGACTATGACATTGGTGGGTGTCCTGGTCCACCATGGGTGATCGAGTGGGAGAAAGAGCGATGGTTTGAGTGCGTTAGATGATGGGGAAGAAGGTGGGGTTTTCAGAAATGGAGATATGGTTTTCGGTAGAAGAGAAAAGGTAGCCATGTCTTATGGGTCTCTTCTGGTCTTGCTTTTTATCTGGCCATTTCTGCAGTGGCATGCTGTTCTTGCAGTGGGCATTTCAGTGTAAAGAATGCAATGTGGATAAGTGGGTCCCAAGAATTCTTTTTTACTTTAATTTTCTGTTTTAACATTATTTATATAATTTTATCACTAAATTTGAGAAAACAAATGTCAATGCATAGTTAATATATATATATATATATATATATATATATTAGGATTGAGAGTTACAAAACAGTTTATTCATCTTTTCAAAAAAAATAATAATAATAAATAGAATTTAGAGAGTTAAAATTGACAAATAAAAATAAACTAAATAGAATAAAATTTTAAACAAGTTGTGATGGCAAATGAATGAAGTGGACGAAATTGAATGAGGTTTTAAGTTGGAACTTGGGAGTTGGTTTTGGGATTTTCTACTTGAAGTTTGGCTTATGGAATTGTATTAATTTTATTTTCTATTTGATCAAAATAAGTAGTTTATTTTTGGAGAAACTAGTAAATTAATAATCAAAACTAACGTTTGTTATAATTTAATCTCCGATATTTTTTTCGTTATAATTTGGTTCTTAATATTTTATATTTATTTTAAACGCTCAATATCTTTTAATTTGAATAGAAAAAGATTAAAATGATTATATTATATTTAAATTTTTTTAAAAAATAATTTTTATTAATTAATTAAATTAATAATTTGTATAAATAAATTGAACGTTTAATTCAAATATAAAATGTTATTAACCAAATTATAACGAAAAAATATTAAGAATTAAATTGTAAAAATATTAAATTTCATGAACTAATTTTATAATTTGCCTTTGATTTTTTGACCAAGCTTGCGTTAATAAAATATGTGGAAATTATATCACGTGACTTAAATAATCGCCTTTACGACCAAAGAAAATTTGGTTAAGCCTAATGCTTTCCATATTTAGCCAACTTATGACCATTATGTTTAATCTTGTATTTGGACTATAGTTGGTGTCCTCGTAATTTTTATTTATTTTATGTTATTTCTTTTGAAAATACATAATATTATTGTCATAAACTCAATATATAACTCGAATATTGTAGCGCCCGGACCGAGAAGAAAAAAAAAAAAAAAGGGGCCACGTCGGCGGCCACGTCAGCAGGCCCGGTCAGCAGTCCCTGCCAACCGGGACTTGCCACGTGGCAAAACCACGTCGTTCCAAAAAGGGCCACGTTGGCGATCCGCATGGGCGCGATCGGACGGCCCAGATCAAGCGTGCGATCGGACGGCCCAGATTAAAACAAAATAGACGGCTGAGATCAAAAGGCAATGAGTTATAAATAGAACCCCCACACCAGACCACAAACCCTAGCCGCCTGCCGCTCGCCGGAGAAGACGAACCAGAAGTCGGCCGCTGCCACCCGCCGCCGCACCGGAGGAACTTCCGACCGCCGATCGAGGTAAATTTCGTACCCCCAACTCGTTTTTCCACGCTGATTCCTCCTGTGGCCAAATTAGAGCCAAAATCCCGGCCAAACGGCCGAAATGCACGGCCGAAGCCCAGCGGCGCCACCGCGTCCTTCTCGGTTTTTGCCTCCAATGAGGCCCTTCCCGGCCTCCGTTTGATGCAAATTTTATATCACCGTGATCACCACTCTTTTCTCTACAGGTTGACCGGAGCCGAATCACCAAAACACGAACCTCGCCGGAGAGCCGCCGCACCCGAGAGCGCCGCCGCCGGTAAGCTCCGTTTTTCCGTGATTTTTTGGCCCCACGAGGGCCCTAGGCTTGTTTTCTCGCAGGGACCGATGCGAGTGTGGACGAATTCGGCCGGAAACGGCCGAAAACAGCCAACCCGAGGGGAATCGCCGCCGCCAGCGGCGGCGCCGTCGCCGGAGCACGGCAGAGCCGCCGTGCCGGAGTTGCGATTTGGGCCGAAAGGGGCCCTGGGCCTAATTTGGAATTTTTTTGGAACACGTGCAGGTACCAGTAGTGCGTTTCAGTTCCCCGAGGAAAATTCAGGGAAAATTAGGGACAGCCTGTAGGCGCACTGTGAAGCTGTGTTCGGACCCCGAAACGAGTAAGGACCCCTCACCCTATTTCCTATCACGGTTTTAAAGTTCAATAAATGATAAAACGGTATTTCATGAATCAACGAATGTATGAAATTGCTTAAGGTCGCTAATGGAGCCCGAGTCTAGTGTATTTGTCGGCTAACTGTTATTTGGCCTGTTTTACAGTCTTCAATGCAGCATGAGGTTCAATGTTTTCATTTTATAGTTTCGTGTGTATATTGTACTGTTTTATTGATTATGGATTGAATGACTGTGGTGTTGATACTATATGTTGTCTGTTTGGTATAAATTATCGTTTAACTTGTTTGTATGTAATTGAAAATGCTAACTGAGGGAAAAGGCGAATGAAAGATTATGTGAATGGAAATTGTATAATGTGTTCAGCCTGACTAGATATCCTGAGAGATGGTGGACGGACCGGGTCCGTAGGGAACCCTACCGGGATTGTGGTCTCCCATACCGGACGGGGTATGGAGATCTTACGTGTTTTGGCGCCCATACCGGACGAGGTATGGGGACGGCCCGTTTCACCCTCATACCGGACGGGGTAATGAGGTCTATGGTTTGGCACCCATACCGGACGGGGTATAGGGACGGTCCTGGAATATGATCTCAAGTATTAAGGATTAACGGGTAGCGGGACCCCTATGGATCTCCATGGATACTAGTGGGCTGGTGAATTAGGAAAATATGTTGTAAAACTATTGAATTACGAAGAGTGTGATAGGTATTATGTTATACAGTTCATATATATGTTTTCATGATGATGATGATGTTATTGCTTTCGTATATTGTTTTATGAATTTCACCGAGGTAAGTAAATGATAAAGGTTTTATTTTCGGTAAAAGGATTTGTTGTAAATTATGCTCCATTGGTCTTTTTGTGTTTTCTACCCACCTTTACTTTCGTGACGGTGAGATATCGTGATGTCTTTACTGGGCTAGTGTAGCCCATTCCTCATTTAATCATTTCAGATCAAGAGAACATCGTTCCCGAGCCGCTTCCGCAGGAGGACGACGAAGGGGACGCCTAAAGACTCCATAGTCACATTCGTAGTTTTTTTTACTTTCAAGTTTCTCTTTTAGGTAGTTTAATCTTTTATATTTTGTGAGTACGTTTTGGTTTTAGTGTAAGGGATGTTATTCAAATTTTGACTTCGCTTCCGCATTTGATATTTATAATACAAATTCCATTATGAATTATCGGGGCCGTTACAAATATTGTAGTTAGTACTTTTCTAATATTAACTATCTTTCATTAATATACATCATTCATTGTTTACATTCGACTTAAATTTTATTATTTTCAATATGAACCCTTTTAATTATAAAATTAATAGCTCTGCTTTCAGTATTTAGAGTTTAATTTATAAACAATTTTTTCACCTTAGGTTATATTATCTCTAAATATCTATTATTTTTAAAATATTATTACCGAAATTGATTCTTTTTTTTTTTTTATTTTCACCATAAAGTTTAGTACTTTCACATTAGACCCTCTAATCTCTATATAATATGTTTTGATTTGTTTTAGAAGTTTTCTTTATAAATAATTATTTTACGTCTATTTTGAGCTAATCTGTGTCAAATTATTATTTCGTTATTTCTTACATACGTTACTCATTTTAGAAGTTTGTATAATTAGTTTGGTTTATCTAAAATATATTTTACTTTTTAATATAATAATTAATTTTTGATATAAAATTAATTATTTATCTTTTTTACATTGATTACTCTTTGTACATTACATTAACATTATTTTTTATATTAAACGTAATTATATAAGAAATAAATAATAAAACTAATACAAAAAAATAAATCGTCAATTATAAATTTAAGAAATAAAATAAATAAAAATAAAGTAACCTAGCCATAATTAGTTATGATCACAAGCTTTCTCTATTTTTAGATAATTTTATTACAAACAGGAGAATGCTAAAGAGATTTATCATCCAAAGAATGTTTAATTTTTTTAATTTAATTTTATATAGAAATAAAAAATATTTTTTTAAAAAAATAAATAAGAAGTTTCATATATAGATATTATATTAGTGTCTCAAATATATTCGAAAAAAATATAATATTAAGTTAAATTTTATGATAAAATATTTTGCATATTTAATTTAAAAATTTAATAATAATAATTTTAAATTTATATTTTTAAAATATAATTTTTTATTTATAAATTAATTTACGGAGTGACATTTTTTTTAAACTCAGACTCGTATTTTTATAATGTTTATTGGAAAAAAATTAACTATTTTATTTTACTTGAACTAAATTAAACACATTTTTATTTTATTTTGAAAATAGAACTTTTTATAAATATAATAATAATAATAATAAACTTGGAATTACGACAAGAACATTCGAGAATCGGGAGGAAACCCATTTTCGTCGGGTCGGGGAAAAAACCAATTTTCCTGACAAAAAAAAAAGGAATAATACTAGAGAAGTATCGAGTTAACGTGGCATGCTATGATTGGTCCACGTATTCTCGGCTTTCTCTCACCGTCCTTTCAATTCTTTCTCGATCAGAAAAATTTCTACTGGCTAAAGACTGCCCTTTAGTTCTTCACTGCTCACCTTCTTTCTCTTTCTCTTTTCTCTCACTTCCCCCTTCCTCTCCTCCCTCTTCCCCCAGACTTTCTCGACCGCCAAACAGCAATTCAAGTAAGGAGGTTTACGTTCGTGCCAATGCAGTATCTCCGGTACCTAAATTTATTTCTTTTCTAGGGTTTCCCCCATTGTTAAACTCCTAAAATCGCTCAGACACCCAGTGAATATTCTCAAAAACCAAAACAAGTAATTGCATTGGTGCACTTCTAGCCCCAGAAGCTTTAGTTGAAGCATTTACCAGGTACTTATCTGAAAAGAGAAAAGAATCTACCAGAGATGGCAGGTCCACCTCGAGTATGGTCAACGCACATTAGCGAACCGGAGAGTCGGCCGGTCCTTGTACCGGCTGGGAACAAGGTACAGAAGAAAACGCTGACTAAACCCATCAAGAAAGCCGAGAAGCTAGCAAAAGAAGAAATTACTGAGTCAAAAGACGGAGGTAAATTGGTGAAATTGACCTCGCCGAAATCGCCAACTCCAGTAGTAACGCCGGTACCGCAACCATTGCCTCAATGCCCGCACTTGAGCTCCTCGATTTTGAGGCGGAACGTGTCAATGACCGCGTCGTGCTCGTCGGATGCGTCTTCCTCGGACTCCTCGTCACTTAGCCGCGCGTCTTCTTCGAGCGGAAAGAAGGTGTTTGCAGCGCGCCGAAGTGGTGGTTCGGCGGTCAGGAGGAAGCAGTGTGTGGAAAAAGTGGAGAACGGAGAGCCGGTACTTGCTGGTAATGGTTGCTTGGAGGGAAAGAAGAGATGTGCTTGGGTCACCCCGAACACTGGTGCGCCTACCATGCTTTTCTTGTTCTTTGATTTAAGTCTTAAAATTTTGTTTCACTTTTTATATTTTCCATCTGATTATTCTTTTTAATAGTGGGTTTAGATAGATGGCATTGAAGATATGGCTCTATACTAGGTTTAGAGATTTTATTTTTCTTTTTTGTTCTTTTATGGAGTGAAGTAAATATTTTTGGGCATAGGGTATGAGTAAACTAGTTCTATTATCTAGAGCTCCCAAATAAGAGAGCCAACTTCTTGGTGCTGATTACAAAACAAGGAAGAAAAGTCGGGATCTTGAGATTATCAGAAATTACTAAATAGTTAGTCTCAGGCTGGGTAGTCTAAGCGCTTGTCTTCCTTTGGATGGTTTAACTGTTAGAATAACATAAGCAGGATGTATGGAGCGGCAAAATTCTTTTAAATGAGTATTTGAAAATTTCCACTTAGAAGGATCTCTGCCACTGTGACAGAGCTTTGTGAAGTCATCCACGAAAAAGGAATATTCTCTGTGATAAGATTTAAAGTCAAGCACTTTAAAGGACATAGTTTATCTCACTTTATGCTGTTGGGAAAATTCTTTCCTGTCAAAAGTCAGTGCTGTCTCTTAATTAGGTGAAGCACTTACTTAAGGAAAACATCTATATATCTTTAGGTCAGTAGATGCAGCTTGGCTTTATTAGTAATTCATATTGATATTCTCATTATGTAATTCAATCTAAATGTGAAGAATTGCATTGCTAATTATTCTTATCATTAAGGTGAAAATCCTAATAGGAAACCATGTGATTACTGGGAGTAGGTGTTGGACATCTTTCTATATGTGTTGCATATGTTATTTACCATGCACCTAGTAGACCATGATAATTATGTTAGTGAATTGGAAACCACTTAACTTTGAAAAAGTATGCCAACTAAATAATGACTCAAGTACATTCACATTCTCTAGTGTACATGAGCCTGAAAAATTGTTTCCATGGATGAGAGTCGATGATGCTATTCTGTGTCCTACCAGATGGATCTATTGGGCTTGTAAATTAGGCCTTGTGAATACAAGTAAGGATGTTAGAATTAAGTGTCAGTCCTGTTCATCTAATCTGATGCTGAAAATTTGTTTACAAATTCATTTAGAAGAATTTGTTCTGGTATTAGCTCTGCCGTATCTCCTCTATTTAGCCAGAAAATCTAAACTTCTAAGTGAATTTTTTCTCATTGCTCTTCCCAGACAAAATTCTTTGCTGGCTTTGGCTAAGAAAACCAATTTTTCGTTTTTGCTTGATGATTCTGTGCATAGGTTACTCTTTCTTGATTGCAGTGTTTGTTTCTAATATATGAATTTCTTGATTCCTCACTTCTTGTTCAGTATAACTAGGTTTTATTTAGACCTTCCGTAGTACACCTCTGAGAAAGTTGCCAGTTTAAATTAGCAATGTCATCCAATTGTACTCCTAGATGCAAACTCCTAAACTGTTCCTTGTATTATGGTTAGAATAGAGTTTAACCAATGTATGTGTGAGCAAAGTTTAGATTGTGGTCTTCTCAAAAAAAAAAAAAGAAAAAAAGAGGTTTAGGTTGTGGCTTAAGATGTGGTAGCATAACAGCAAGTTAGATGTAATCTCTGTTATAGCTTAGACTAATTTGGATAAAGTATATCATTTCTACCTAAGAAATTAAAAAATCAGTAGTTCCACTTTCTTTTTCCTGAAGGAGGCACAATATAGAAAGCTAGAGAAGAAACTTTATGACTCGGAAGGAAAAGGGAATTTGTTCTTTTATCCTACTGGCGATTTATTGTCTCCATTCTTCAAAATAATAGCATTGGTCTATTCATCTTTCCACATGATATATGGAACTTTAATAGGATGTTGGAGCCCTTGAAATTTTTTTTTCGTATTTGTTTGTATCGTAGAGAAGAAAATACATAAAGACCAGAGATGATTACAATCTTCATCTTGCAGTCTGAAAAAATTATTTTCTGCCTTAAAACCCCTTAAATGTCTTTTGCCTGTTATTTTGACCCTGCCTCAGAAATTCAAGGATATCAGGATCCACTGTAAACTTTTTTTATTCTTATATCATAGTAGGGATATCTAGGGCCTGTTTACTTTGATGACAAAATTTCTCTTTCGGAAAACAATGTTCTGTTTTTGGAAACAATCTGAATGTATTTAGCTTTATTAAATGAAAAAATATTGTTAGGAAAAAGATCTCTAATTATTTAGAAATCTCGAAACGGGAAAACATTCTAAAACCAAAACATGGGAGAAGAATATGAAAAAGATGTCATGTTATGGTGCCTGACCACGTCCTCTTGCCACACCACATTTATTACATTTTCGAGCTTTAGCTTTAAAACTTTTCTGAAATTTTCCTTGCAAGTCTATAGAATTTTTTTTAATTGAAAATAATAATGCTTTTTAAAAAAGATAAATATAAATTCTCATTCCTTATTTTAAAAAAAAGCATTACTCAAAAATCATGTGAATAACAAAAGAGGAAAAGGATTTTTCAATTTCAAGATAAAATAGTCTGGTTTGTTTAATGATAGGTCAATGCGTCCAGATTTTCATAATCAGAAATATTTTCTACGTTCGAGCAAGTCAGAGATGGCTTCTAAAAAAAATTAGACAAACTAATCTGGTTTGTTTAAGAATCATCTTTTGCAAAGAAAACTTTAAGAAAAAAAAAGGTCACGGTTTCTCCGTTATTCTAACAAATAATTACATTTATATTATATTAATGGAACTATATTTTTTAAGAGCATTTAAGTCGACTTATATTATATTAATTTAGTATTCAGACTATTTGTAATTTTAAAACAATGCATTTCTTAGACTAAATGCATTTTCATTTTTTCCCCCTAAGACGGTTTCCAATCACGACAACTAAGCACTTCTTTTTTAAGAAAACAAAAGCTAAAAATTGAAAGCAAATGAAAACTCAAAGCTCAAGATAATTTTCTTATAACTAATATGTTATTCTATTATTTCTTCCTTGCTCGGTCATCTACTATTTTTAACTTGAGGTTTTCCCGCATCGACATTCTATTGCCATTTGCATCAAATATTTGTTTAATTAGTTAAAAATCCTCTACTTTTAACTATTTTTATGTGTTAAAAAAAAAGATCCATGTTATGCTGCTTTCCACGATGAAGAATGGGGAGTCTCTGTCCATGATGACAAGTACGTGATCTTGCAATAGTACTCAAGTAATTCCATTCTGGTTTCGAATGCTAAACAATCTGATGGCTGCCTAAGACTTAATTTTGTAAAACATGCAGGAAACTGTTTGAATTTCTCAGCCTGTCAGGTGCCTTGGCTGAACTTACATGGCCTGCCATTCTTACTAAAAGGCATATATTTAGGTACTGGTAATGCACCTATAGCGAACAATTGTGTTCCTGGTCAGATGATGGGTATTATAATTCTATTTCTAAAAAGAAACTTCCTTTTCTATCCAAAAAAATAACAGTTATTTGTTTGAATTGGAAATATCTGAATGCAGAGAAGTATTTTTGGATTTTGATCCAATCGCTGTTTCAAAGTTGAATGAGAAAAAGGTAGCAACACCTGGAAGCCTTGCTAGTTCCCTGCTATCAGAGCTGAAGTTACGTTCAATTATCGAAAATGCAAGACAAATATGCAAGGTACATATTTAGAACGAATTTTCTCTGAGTTCATTTGTTATATAGCTAAATGATTTAGGTAATGCTGGAATGATTATTTCAGAAAAAAAAAGGGTAATGCTGGAAGGAATTTTTGTCTTCACATGCTTAACCAGTTCATATATTGTTCTTCTGTGCCTGCCAATAAATGTTGCAGAACCATGCAAAATTTTCTTTTGGCTGCCTGTTTAAGTGTAATTATTGTTTGCTGATTATGCAGATAAGGGATGAGTTTGGTTCGTTTGACAAATACATTTGGAACTTTGTAAACCACAAACCTGTGGTGAGCCAGTTCCGGTACCCCCGCCAAGTTCCAGTAAAGACTCCAAAAGCGGAGGTAATAAGCAAAGATTTAGTGAAGAGAGGGTTCCGCAGCGTTGGACCAACAGTTATATACTCATTCATGCAAGCTGCGGGACTGACAAATGATCACATTGTTAGTTGCTTTAGATTCCAGGAGTGCATGGCTGGAGCAGAAGTGGAGGAAAAAGATGACATGAAAACCAAGGGCAAAAATTAAAAGTAACAGGTGATTTTTCCAACCCAGATGGATGGATTGCTATTCTGGAGTTTGCATCTGGCACCTCTTCTGGTACACCAAGGTCTGAGAAGTGATATGTTTTGTGTATAGATGATTACGGATGTAGAAATTTATGATGTGGTGAGGAGCAGTCTTGCTGTTGCAATTTATATGACTCCTTTAGGAAGTTAGTAAAAAATAGTTACCACGCTTTGGTACAGAAAAGGATTTTCAGGCTCAGACATAAAAGAGTTTGGCATAGAAAAGTTGAGGTTGGTCTATCCACTCTTGCTGTATTTTGGTTTCTTTTCAATCCCAGGACAGTCAAATAATTAAATTCATTCTACCAGAAGGGATTGAAACTGAAATCTACGCGATCACTGGTCTCAGTAGGTTCACTTGTATTACAATTTAGGTTTTTATACAATTTAGCCCTATAAATGCCCCGATCACAAGATAGTATATTAGTACCTTTTAAAGGAAGAAAGGGGCCGGATCAAGATTTCCATGATATCTATTTGATCACCCAATATGTAAGTTTTTGCCTGAGTTTCTATAGATTGTGTTCTCTTTTTCTTTTAGTTACAAGATCGTCCTGGCAGGATAGCAGTCCCAGTAACCCTACTGGACTTGTGTAGTTAAGAAATTCAATTAGTTTTATAAGCAGGTGAGGGAGGCTCTACTACCACTAAATCTCCATCAGTTTGTTAAGTCAGAAATTTGAAAACTCTAAATATTTCCCATTTTTGGAAAAGAAGAATGGAAAAAACAATGAATTACGGTGTCACAAAGAGAGAAAGTTGCTAAAAATAAATATAAATCTTACTTTATTTTTAGGGTTCGTGATTTTTTTTTTAATATATACAATTATGAAGATGAAAATTTATTAAAAGACATGACAAGAAGGTACTGAATCTAAAAGACTGCGAATCTGGAGGCTTTATAGTAGCATCTGCTGATTTGTTTGGTGGTTATTTTCTATACCCATCTGCTTGAAACTCAACCTTGAGTTGCTCAAAGTTTATCCTTCATTTGAAATGTTGTATTTACAAATAAAATCTTTAAGTTCCTGATCAAAATGGGTATGCACATATATATATATATATATATCAATAACTTCCCTATAAATTTTATTTCTCCGCTGTTTGTATAACAATTGAAAGGAGAGATTCAGCAAAATTAAAGAGAGCAATAAAAGAATGAACAAGAGAATCCTCACTAATTTCCTTCTCTATCTACGTCTCTCTTCTTTTCTCTCTCTCTCTGTGTATATCTAAATATTATAGTACATTAGATATATAATTGGTTCAGCATTTTTAATGAGGAGGATTTATATTGATCCCTTCATGCATATTCTCAGAAAAAGCTGCTGCAATGGCTGCTGTGAACTTGGGATCATTGGTCAAGGAAGAAGCCATATGGTCCACCAACATTTGTTGCAGTTGCTGCGGCGTCTCATCCATTGTCCTCCCCAACATCCCTTTGTTTAATCTGCTCGTCGTTGATCTTGTCAAGTCCATTGTCATGGTTCGTCCACCTTGCTTACCAGCTGATCCAGCGCTCCCACTCCGCACATTGGAGCTCGGTGTTGCCTCCATTGGATGTGTGTGTTCCCCTTCATAAGTTGCCACAATCACCGATTGATCCTCAATGCTTCTTTGCACCTGAACACCCAATTATACATGTTTAATAAATTAAGTATTTACCTTTTAATTAATTTGAATCGTAGATTATCTAACAAACTGATGAATTCAACTGATGCAAAACTAGGATTAATAATGCATCCGAAGCCGCACATGAATAATTAGTACAAAACTTATTCTCTAGACAAATTTTTTCTACTTAACCCGACATCAACTTATGATTTGAATGAAGATAATAGAGATAAATGAATTTATTAAAATTTTATAAAAAATATTTTGATAAATTAAAATAAATTCAAAAAAAGAGATTAATTAAAACGTTACAAGTTACAAGTTAAATTGATAAGATGAAAAGCTTTGAAGAAACTATCATGTAAGATGACCATAAGTAGGAACTCATATCTATATTTTTATAGGTAATTTGCCTATTTAAAGGTTATTCAGTTGTTTGTAAAAATCAGATTAGAAAATCAAATCAATATCTAATCTTCTTTTCTCCACTAATCTTCTCCTAGTTTATTCTAATTTTTTCTCTTCTTTAGTTCCAACATATATATATATACCTGTGTGTGTGTGTGTGTGTGTGTGTATGTATACATGAAATTACATGCATGATCCAAGCACTTTGAAAACTCATTTTGTGCATGATTCAATATGGGTTGGCTTGGGGAAACTCACCTTCTTTTTTACGGGACAGCTTGGAGCAAGAGCGCATTTGTAGTAAGCTCGAGGAGAAGGGTTATCTCTGGTAACTTTCTGGCCATATTTCCTCCATAGATACCCGTCTTTCACAATCTATCCATATTTATCAAATCAAGAACATGAGTATATCTATACATTTATAATTTTTACGAAGGAAATTAATTAATTAATTAGGGGGCTTACAAGGCTGGTATCAAAAGGGTGAGTCTTGACATAAACTGTTGAAATCTTTGGCTCCTTGATAGCACCTGGATCGTCCTCTTTAAGTCTTTTGTTCCAGGATCCATTATCGTCGGTAGAACTGCTCTGGGTGGAACTTTGATCAGATTTTCTTTTCTTTTCATTCACGAAATCCACCATTTGTTTTCTCAAAGAGTTGTAGTTCTCGCACATCACTGTTATCATCTGGCTAAGCTCTTTGTTTTCTGTGCTCAGCCGGTCCATTTCCTCCATCAATTCACCTCTCTGCAGATTCAATCCATCATGTATCAATTAAATGATTATATGTCAGTTTTGGTAATACACAATTCTCCTATTTCAGTTGTGTTATAACTAGTTATATACATTATCTAATTAACGAATAATATACAAAAGAAAAAGGAAAAAGAAAAACAAGAAATCAATTCAGTTGGCCAAAAAGATAAAAATTGACCCAATAGAAATACATTCATATATATGTATACGTATACTATATATATATATATACACACACCTCATCATGATGATTGGGCTTCTCCGAAAGCTTTCTCTGAAGCTCCATGAATTCAGCGCTTTCCAGATATTCCTTCGGCTGGAAGTCAAGAAGAAAGAAAGAAAAAAAATTACCCAGAAGCAGATATATAAACATATTAATTATATGTATAATACTACTCATGCATGAATAAACATACATATATATATATATATATTTGCATTTTAATCACTTACCGGAACTACTAGTTCATCTTCTCTCAGATCAGGATTGACATTAAGATCTAAGGAAGCAGTGGAGCGTAAGGGACTAAAACTTAAGTCCATAACCATCAATACCCAGAGGCAGAGATTGATGAATGTAATTACGGCGCCTAAACCAGACGCTGTTTTAAAGTGAAGAAGAAGAAGAAGAAGAAGAAGAGGCAAAACCAGCTGCTTAGCTGTAGCTAGGCTGGGTTCAAATGAATATATAGAAATGAATCTTAAAATTCAAAGCTTTCCAAATTGGATTCAACCTACCCAATATATAGAACACCTTCCTTTTTTTGGCGAAACTTGGTGGAAATGGGATAGACATGCAAGGATAAGAAGATATACTTGTCTTCAGTGTAGACCCGGCATATATATATATATATATATTTACATATTATCTATCCATCTATAAGTAATAACCCATGTGGTCCTTTGGTCATTGTGGGTCTATATATTATATATAATATACATATATGCTGATAGAGAGAAGGAGAGAGTAGGTAATATATTGTTGTTGAAAATAGTGTAGATATGATAGCAATATGTGTATATGTGCGTGTGACATGAATTGTCGGTCGTGTTGAATTCTTGAGCGGCCCCACACTTTATGGTCAAAGTCAAGCCCACCATCTCCGCAATGAAACATTGGATCTTTACTGCTGGTTTGTCTCTTTAATGTGTTTTTCTCTTACATAGAGAAACTTATTGTTGACCCATCACTATTTCTTGGTTTGACCATATATATTTTTAATCATGCTTAAAAAATTATATAATTATTAATATATAAATCTCATTTAATTAATAAAATATATTAATTTTATTTTTATTTTTATAAAATATAAATTCAAATTAAAATTATCTATTTTACATATTATCATAATAAGTTATATTACGTGTTTTATTATTGTGAAATTATATTATTATTAGTGTAATATTTCGAGTTCAGAATTTAAGCTCACGATGATATAATTTAATTTTTAATAATAATAATAATAGTTTTTTATTTTTATTTTTTTCTTATAAATATGGATATTGAATAAATTTAAAAATAATTTTAAAAAATATAGCAATACTGTTAATAAAAATATGATGTATTTGAAAGAAAAGTTTGAAAACAGAAGTCAAATTGAAAAAAAGAGAAACGCGGTCACGTGGGATGGCCACATCAGCGACACGACAAGTCAGAACGCGCTGCGTGGCAGACCCGCTGGCACAGGCTCCACACGGGAGCCACGCAAGCAATCTGTGTGCTTAGGTGATCCAACGACCCGTGTTCACTCTTGTGCGCACGAACGATCAGGATAAGCGCAATCGGACGATCCACACGTTTTCGATCGAACGGTCCAGATTTATTTCTTTATTAAACGCGATCGGACGGTTGAGGAGGCATCACGCAGACCAGAATAGACGGCCCAGATCAAGGGAATGAGAGTATTTAAATGCCTCTTCCACCGAAATCCTAACCCTAGCTGCACACCTGCTCGTCGGGAAGAAGAATGAAGGTGGCTGGAGGAGAAGCCCAGCCACTGGTGTGCCACACCGGAGACCCAAATCGCGTTGGTGACTGCGATTTTTTTTTTCTGTTCTTCTCGTTTCTCCACTATTTAATGTCTAACACATTTTTCATGCAGATTAATCGAAAACAACCGTGACCTATGAGGAGGGAATGACAGAGCTCGGCTGAGCCGCCATACTAAAGACTAAAAAATGCTCTGATAAGCTGTATTCTCTTCTCACTCACTCTGTTTTCTCCGCTCTTCAGCCGTATAATCTGTTTTCGATGTAGGGTGATCGAAAAAGCCACGAACTGCGAGTAAGGGACGGCTGAGCCACCGTACCAAAGACCGAAAAATGTCAGTAAGCCTCGAGTTTTCCCCTTGTCTGCCAATAATCACCCCCTAATCATGATTTAAACAGGTTTTTATCAAGAACCGGCCGAAAATAGCCTAACTAAGAGGAGTAACCGCTGGAGAAGGAGGAATCGGCAGCGGATCACGACGACACTACCACATTAGAATCCCAAAACTGACCCCCGACGATATTTTTTTTGTTCTTTTGGCTATTTTTTGTGTATTTTTCACACTATTTTAACATACGTTTTGATTTTAGTAGAAAAATCTAAGAAGTCTAAGAATTAGGAATCGTCAGGAAGTATAGTAAAAAAAGTAGTCTGATGGACATCAATCTAGTATAAGAATCTCTCTCTTATTTTTCCTGTTATGGTAAAATTAAAGTTAAACTGATAGATGAATGGAAATTTAGTTATTATGCAATTATCTAATTAATTAAAGTACATGTTACCAATTGAGTAAGTAATTGCTCAGTTTATGCATGTTTGAGTTTTAATTGAAGTAATTATCTCTACAGTTATTTATTATGTTATTATGTTCACTGTACTAATTACTTGATGTATTTGTTCTAAATTTTACGGCGAACGTGGTAAGACATCTCTATACATGTTGTCATGTCATTCAATTGTGTGTTTAATATGTTTCTATTGGTATAATGCATGTTTAGTTTATGTACTTACCGTAAAATATGAATCCATTACTCCCATGTTATTGGGATACATATATACGTATCTTTTAAGACCAAATAGTACATAAAAGAAAATATATGTGTGAATTTATAGTATTTAATAAAAAAAAGCTTATTGGGTGTATTAGAAAAGAGTGTACGGATTTGGTGTATAAGGTAAACTCTACCGTGAATGTTACCCTCAGTCGAACGAGACTGAAAAGTTTTATACCGGAAATGGTTGATAATTGTTTTAATTACGCTCATACCAAACTGGGTATTGAAGCGGTTGTATTTTGGCATCCATTATTGGACGGAGTATGGGATGACCGTTTGATTATAAAATGAATGTTCGTGTCCACACGTAGTGGGAGCCCCTATAGACCCTCAGCAACACCAGTAGGCAAGGTAAAAGGATAAAAATGAATGTAGTGGGAATCTAGTTTAGAAAATAATGAAAGGTTTACTGTTATATGTCGTTTAGAATGCATACTCTATTTTATTATCATGATTCTTACATTAATAAATGACATTTAAGAATTTAAAGATGAGTTGAAAAAATATTAATGTTTTTAATGAAACGAGTTTTATTAAGAATGAGTTCCATTAGTTATTTTATATTTTTTACAACCTTTGATTTTTCGTATTAATGATAAAACGTCGATATTCTTATTGAGATAATATAGCTCACTATTTATTATTAATTATTTTAAATCATAATGATTAAGATCCGAATCCTGAACAACAAGAATACTAATTAGGAAATTGTCTCTCTGCTTCTCCAGTTTCCTGTAGAGGTCGATCACATTTTTTTTATTACTATTTTATATTTAAGTTTTTAAAGAATATTCTTGTACTACTATTAGACATTTTAAGTAAATCGTACAAGAAATATAACTCTAAACTCTAAATTGATTCCGCTAAATTATAAATTTCAGTATTATTTTATTCCACTATTTTTAGGTTATATTCTCAGGATCCTAAATATGAGTTCGGACTTTTACAATTAGTATCTAGATATTTGCTTAATTAATAAATTATATAAAATTTTAATAGGAATTCATATAATATTTTAATAATTAATTAGTACAATTTCATTTGAATTCACACAGAAATATCAATCACCCATATATAAGTAAAGAATAACCGGCATGTGGTGTACTACTAAACTAATGATTTAGATGTGTGTATATATATATATATATATATATACATGTACATACATGGGGAGAAATGTATATGTGGTATTTCTTTCGTTGTCATGTTTTCGAGCATTTTTTCTACGTTAAATGCATCTAATTTATTTTTGACTGAGGAAGGAGAATTATATTTGAGTAATGGTGGGGACATTTTATTCATGCTTTTCAAATTATTCTACTAACTTGGTTCTTATTCTCTTCGTAAAACTACAAATTGTACTGACTATTGTACATATATATAGATACATACACATATATATATATATGCTTCAATATCCAAATTTTCTACCAGAAACAATTAATGTGCCTAATGTTTTTTTATTTATTAAATTGGTTACTTAGCTTACTACGTGTTTATGTATTTTCCATTTTTAATTTTCTAAAATCAATTAATTCAAAATTGTACTGAGTAATATATCAATTGGTCAATCTCTAATTTTTTTTAATTAATTATTGTGATTTGATTTTTTATTATATATAAAATTATTAATTTATAAATTTTATACACAAAATTTTATTTATAAATCTTACATGCAGTAACAAAATCAAATTATAAATAAATGAATTTTAAAAAAAGTTAGGAATTTATTTTTACTTTACCTAAAATTTCATCGTACAATTTATTTATATTTCATATATTAAGATAATACCATTTACCTATAATTTTTGAGTCATTAGTTAATTAATATTTTTGTATATTTTCGTACTATATATGTCACTTAATTATAAAATATATAAAAATTTTATTTGAATAGGTACTATTAATTTATTTTGAAATATGTCTACTATTACTTGATAATATTAAATCATATTTTAAATACATTGTATATTTTATTTTTCTAATTTAAAAAATAAGAATAATAATAATCTAAGGTTGATAGTCACAAAAGAGCATTCCGCACGTGCAAGAATAGAAGAAACAAGTGGGAGAAGATCTTTGGACTCGAGATAGAACGTTTAATTTGTTTCGGGCAGAAAACGACAAAAGAAGTCACGAGGGTTTTCATATTCCACCGTGTGAAAGAATCTCTTATAAAAAATTACGTGCCCAGGACGTGCATGCATATTTCTTTTTTAAATTATTGCCATATAAAAAACGTGCAGTTTTTATTTTCCGAAATTTAAATATTATTTATAATAAATTTATTTTTATTTTAACTAGAATATAATGACAGTATTACACACCTAAAATAGTAAAATTAAATTCATACAAAATATATTTTAAAATGATCCGTTAATTTAAACTGAATTTAGAATGTGTTATTTTAATTCATCGTGAAATTTTATAGATAGATAAATAATTTTATTTTTATATTAAATTTTATACCATTTTTACAAGCATTATATTTTATATTAAGTCAATTTTCATTATGCTTTTAATTATTTTTTAATCTTAATTTTATGTCATTTAGATTAATAACTATTTACTGAAAATTTTGAGATTATAAAATAAATCATCGTCAAATAAAACAACTATGACGTAATATCCGATCTCAACCGTAATTTTTTTGGTAAATACAATACAAGTTATATTTGATTATGAATTTAAATAATTACTCTTATGTCGATTTATTTATAAAGTAACTAAGAGCTAAAATGTTATTGTCACAAAATTACTTTTAAATGAGATCTTAACTTATTTATAATTTTATGAATTAATTATACCATGTTAATTAAAATATTGCGTGATGGTTTTATTATATTTATTAAAGCAAATCAAACAAATTATTATATTTAAAAATTAATCATAACAATATCTTGGTTATTAAAGAAAAATATAAGACAGGTAAAATTCTAATTACACAAAAAAAAAAAAAATAGATTTAGATATTAAATTTATAAATATTCATTAGTTTAGAACTAGACTTATAATTGATCGATGATGAAATTCGGGTTAAAGATTGGACGGTTATTTTTTCAAATCGGTTAAATTTGAATTAAAATAAATTAATTTTTTTTTTTTGATTAAAAATTAATAAAATTATAAATTATTTTTATTTTTTAATCTTCATGTTAAACATATGCAATTTTCTTTTTGTTTTTTTCCCCCTTATTAATTCACAAAGAAAAGTCAAACTCACAACATAAAACGACACGTCAGCTCCCAAGCTAAAACGTGTAGATATAGTGGACGGTGAGTGACGTCACTGCTTGAGTCACAAAATTAGATTCATCATCTTAAACTCTGTACTTGATATATCCAAAAGTAAAAGTCAACGAGTTAAACAGAAGTAAGCCTTGAAGACCCAGGCGTTGACCGATGGGGAAGCCAACGCCTGATGCTGGTCAGTCAGTCCATTGAACTTGCAAAATGTACGTATATTTGTTGTAACGACTTTTATGTTCATGAACTTACCTTATTTAATTTTTTTTTTTTTTAAATTTTATGTATCTACAAATGTGTTTGGTCATGTAATATTTCATAAAATTAATGGTAAATTTTAAAGTTATAGAATACTACATAAAAGTAAAAAAATAATAATAATAATATTTAATTCTAAAATAAAAATTTAATTGTTTTATTTACTTATTCAATTATAGATATTAAGTAAAATTTACTATTTAATTCTAAAATAAAAATGATTAAATTAATAATTAAATAAGACCAGAATTTTGGTATTTAAGACAAGACATGACCGGACAAGACCAACTACTCTCATTCCATTCTATTCTCTCCTTCTAGTTCTATGTCTCCCCCACGTGTTGTCTAATTCTTTGTATCATCATATCTTTAGACTTTTCCCTTTTTTGGTTTGTTGAGAAGAGGATCTTTTAATGTTCTTTTAACTCTCTCTTTAAAATTAAAATATGTATATGTATGTATGTATATAATTTTCCATATTTTGGTTTAATTCATGCTCAAATATACATTGACTCTTATCTTCCTATCTATGACTTTTTACTAAATTTCCGCTGTATTTGAATAAAATTGTTGTTCTTATTTGAATTATGTACGGATGCTCCTAACAAGATGTTTGAACTAAACTGAACGCGACAAGATTTGTTAGCTTTTTTTTTTTTATAAAAAAAAAATAGATTTTTTTTTGTCTTAAATTAAAAACAATAATTATTTATAGAACATCATTCCAAGTACATATCCTCTTTTTTTTTATAAAAAAAAAAAACATTATCTGAAATTTAGAAGTCTATATAATTAATTTTAGTCACTTGGAAATTTACCTTAATCATTGAATAAGGGATTATAATTATGCAAACACAAAAATATTTTTATAATTACTATGAAGTTATTGGGTGGTGTTTCTATAAATGATTTATAATCATTTACCCAAGATTCTGATTTTTTTTTTAATTTAAAAATTTGTAAAAACGATATGATTTGCCATTATTAGAAAACATAAAATTTTACAGACTCTGTTATCTATTTTTATGATCGATGTAAATTTGAGTAGAATTGTGATGTACGTATGTGTTTTTATAAAAAATTGATTATATTATTTTTACATTAAAATATTAATTATATTATTTCTTTTATATGAAATTGATTATATTGTTTATAAGAAATCTGATTGTAGTATTATTAGTGTGCTATTGTTATCTAATTACCAAAATATTTAAATTTTTTATTCAAAAAATATTTGCAATCTTTTCACCTATTTCTTAACTTGCCTTTGATTGTAAATATTTTTTTTTCTTGTTAGAATATGTAATGCCCCGTTTTTTTTTTTCTTCTTTTCACGTTGGGCGTAATTAACAAAGCAACCAATTCCATAGTCAATTGGTCAAGCACAAGGAAATACTATCACAATCTCTTATTCAATGATCAAAGTAAATCTACAATCATGCACAAGACATCGCACACAATACAACCGTACTCAATGGCTATGCTACCATCAATACACATTCTATTCGGTCAAAAGAAATGAAAATCTTTATCCTGTTACTCTACACACTAGGTTCGAAAGCCAACAACTTCGATCCGGACTCCGTCCCTACATCATCTGTAAAGAAGAAAGAGTGAGTCCATTTAACTCAGTACGGTACAAATCAAAATATAGGTGTGAGATGCAACAATATAAACCCCAAGTTCCTACCAACAGTTCACTACCGAACCCCAGTCCCCCCCTGTATCCCACAATCCCACCTACCCAGGGTTTCCGTCCCCCGACGACACCCTAGGCATGCCAGTGATACCACCCACCACTAAGATTGGCGACCATTAACCACCTATCGATCCCTACTGGGCCACGCATGCACACTATTTTTCTTCATTTTCGTCACCAACATCGGCGACCATCATCCACCCACCGACCCTTATCGGGCCACACACACACACTCTAATCATTCTCTCCCGTCACCAACATCGGCGACTATTCACCACCTCTCGACCTATACTAGGCCACACACACACACACTGATCATTCTCTCCCATCACCAACATCGACGACCATTAGCCACCTTTCGACCTATACCAGGCCACACACACACACACACTCTGATCATTCTCTCTCGTCACCAGCATCGGCGACCATTAACCACCTCTCGACCTACACCAGGCCACGCACACCCACTCTGATCATTCTCTCCCGTCACCAGCATCGACGACCATTAACCACCTCTCGACCTATACCAGGTCACGCACACACACTCTGATCATTCTCTCCCGTCACAAGCATCGGCGACCATTAACCACCTCTCGACCTATACCAGGCCACGCATCCACACTCTGATCATTCTCTCCCGTCACAGCATCGGCGACCATTAACCACCTCTCGACCTATACCAGGCCATGCACGCACACCACTTTCATTCACTTTCGTCACCAACATTGACGACCCTCATCCACCTATCGGCCACACACACACACGCTACTCATTCTCTCCCACTGCCCTTTTTCGCCCACTACCTGCGACATACTCTAAGTGTGCCTACTCACACTATCTTTCCCCCGCCGCCACGAACTCCTCTCACGTTGCCTATGCTTTCTCTCTCTTTTCCCCCTTGGTCCCGCTCTCTCCCAAAGCTCCAGCAACCCCACTCCACTCCCTCAAGCACCTCACTCACGCCGCGGATCCTTCCCTTCCCCGGTGTTCACTCACTTTATTTCCCTATCTCTCCCTCGGACCACATCCTCACTGCCACAACATTTTTCGCTCTCCTCTCGCATTGCTCACACAACCTGTCCCCTCTCACACAGTTCACTAACTTCACACATCTTCCTCTCTCCTCCCGCATTGCTCACACAACCCGCTCCCTCTCATACAGTTCACACACATATTCCTCTCTCATCCCGTGCTGCTCACATAACCCGCTCCCTCTCACACAGTTCACATACATCTTCCTCTATCCTCCCGTGTTGCTCACACAACCAGCTCCCTCTCACACAGTTCACACACATCTTCCTCTCTCCCGGCCTCCACTCACTCCACACCCCTATCTCTCTCTCGGCCTCCGCTCGCGCTGCCCACCTCACTCACTCATCCAACCTCTACTCACTCCACACTCCGTACTTCACTCTCGGAGTCCACTCACTCTACCAACCGCTTTCTCTTTCTCGACCTCCACTCACTCCGCCAATCGCTTACTCTTTCTCGGCCTCCACTCACACCGCCAATCACTTTCTCTCTCTTAGCCTCCACTCACTCCGTCAATCGCTTTCCCTCTCTAGGCCTCCACTCACTCCGTCAATCGGTTTCCCTCTTTCGGCCTCCACTCACTCCGTCAATCGCTTTCCCTCTCTCGGCCTCCACTCACTCCGTCAATCGCTTTCCCTCCCTCGGCCTCCACTCACTCTGCCAATCGCTTTCTCTCTCTCGGCCTCCACTTACTCTGCCAATCGCTTTCTCTCTCTCGGCCTCCACTCACTCCACACTCCTATCTCTCTCTCGACCTTCGCTCGTACCGTCACATTCTCTCTCTCTCCTCCCGCAATTCTCATGCGGCCAACTTCCTTCTGCCCGCCTTATTGCACACACTCACCCTATACGGCCTCCTCCGTACACCGCTACTTCCGTAAGCCGTCACCACGCACGCTACACATCCAAACATTTCAAACTCAAATCAACACATGTATTTGAAATTTGTTACCGTACCTCACATTTCCATCTCCATTCTTTCGGCCGATCGCACTATCACCGTCCGCGGTCTCCTCTTCTCTCCGCTCCGCTTCCTTTCTCTCTCCTTCTAGAACCTTCCATCCTCTTTTATTTCTCTTTCCCTCTCCCCTTCTTCCTCCGTTCTTTTTTTTTTCCTTTTTTTTTCTTCTTTTTTTTCTTCATTCCTTCCTTCCCCCGCCCCCTATTTATATCACCCCAGTTTTTCCTCAAAACGACGTCATTTTTCCCCTTGTAGAACGACATCATTTTTTCCTTTTCAAAACGACGCCGTTTTCTCCCCTCTGCAAAACGACGTTGTTTTTCCTTCTTTAAAACGGCGTTGTTTCCCTCCCCTCTCTTTTTTTTCCCCAGTTATTACAGAATACTCGCATAGTGTATAGATCCTGAACTTAAATTGAAATAAATTTATAAATTAAATGCGAAAGCAAATAATAGAGTCAATGTTTACATTCCTCATACAATAATCTAGAATGCCCAATAGAGATACAGAAATGTTCATTCTAAAATAACAAATGAAAAATAAATAAATAAATAAAAATCAAATAACTAAGTTTTCTAGGACGACCTTTACTACATCTTTAAGGGAGTCCGGGTAGTGAACTACTCACAACTCTTTTGTTGATCGGAATCTGGATCTTGATCTTCTTGATCTAAAATAGTTAATGAAATGATGGGCTACACTAACCCATTAAGAATATCATACTAATCACATATCCAGAAAACTGAAGATTGGTAAAAAAATCAGAAAAATAACTAATAAAGTCCTTAATTTAATGTAAATTCATTTAATATAAAGAAAACATTTATTCTGTATTTACATAACAAGTTTTTCTAAAAAATAACCTATGAAAATTCATATTCATATACTTTTTATTTTCATATATAAGATAACAAGAGACGATCACTTTCTATTTTTACTTGCTTATCGGTACTCCTGGGGGTCCATATGGATATCCCCTTACTCATGAACCTAATATCTAATTTAAGAATTAACCAGCCATCCCCATACCTTATCTGGTAATGAGCACCAAATATTCTACCATTTCGATACTTTGTCCAGTATGTAGGTGAACCATATCTCCCAAACCTTACTCGTAAGAGACTTTTCATCCCCGTCCGACTGAGGTAATGTTTAGGATAGTGTTCCCTATGTACTGGGTCCGTCTGTCCTTTTCCGAGTACCCAGTAAGTCATTCCCATATAGATTTTCATCAACATAACAATCAAGTACGCAATACCCATCTCTCATTTTATATTCACGGATAAATAAAATGACATTTAAGCAAGTGATTAAACTTATCATAACCAATAACCGAGTAATTAGATAACAATATAAACCATATAGGAAGAAACCAATTGACACAGATAATCGATAAGACTATACAAACATCAATATAAGCATACATAATATAATGGTAAACAATTTAGGGCATAACATGAAAATAAACTGGGAATCATGACAAACATGCACTAACCAGTTTCACTCCACTAGTAACTTGTACTTATTTTTAGGGTTTTCTAATTTTTTATAAAAATACATAATTATTGATTATTAAGTTTCAATTTACCGTAACAGAGAATATGGTGAGAGATCCTTACCCGTATTTGTATTTTGAGACGTCGTGTTGCCTACTACGTCTT
This sequence comes from Carica papaya, assembly GCF_054855325.1. Classification (NCBI taxonomy): domain Eukaryota; kingdom Viridiplantae; phylum Streptophyta; class Magnoliopsida; order Brassicales; family Caricaceae; genus Carica; species Carica papaya. Next base: position 40,112,990 of record NC_142313.1, on the reverse strand, counting down.
TTAATGATTACTAAGTTTCTTAAATTTTTCATACAGAATTCAAAACACTTATCACATATCTAAAAATACCCAAAAAATTCAAAATCAGTGTCCAAAACTCATTATGGCCAATTGTGGGGTTCTGGTATGGCGGTGCCGTCATGCTCCGGCGCCAGCTCCGTTGTCCATGGTCGTGGTTCGCCTTTGCCTGATTGGATTTTGGCCATATCCTTGTAGAAAAACACGTTAGAAGCCTCGATTGGCCGAAAAATCACAAAATTCGAGCCTACCAGCAAGGGGGACCTCCGGGTGCGGTGGCTCCGCCGGTCCTCCTTCACGACTAAGATTTTTTCTTCGGCTAACCTGCACAAAAAAAATATGGTGAATATAATTATCAAAAAATCACGTGAAATGAAAATCGGGAAGGGGCTCATCGGAGGAGTTTTGGGGTTTGGCCGTGGAGGCTCCATCGGGCTTCACCCGCGATTTTTAGCTCACCTGTTGTCCCTTTTGCTTTAATTTGGCCACATGGGTGCTTGAAATCAAATTCCAAACAGGTAGGAAGAATTGTTTTCCCTTTTTTGATGGCCAACGGTGGCTCTGATGCAGCGATGGTCAGTGGTCGGCCTCCTTCTCTGATGTCTGGATTTTCTTCTCTAGCGGGGGCTGACGGCTAGGGTTTGGATTCCCATTTGATGCGAGGTATTTATATCCATCTTGCGTTGATCTGAACCATCAATCATAATTTGACTTTAGCCCTCTGATCGCGCTTAAGGGGAAAACAAATCCGAACTGTCCACGTGCACGATCGATCCTGGGTCGTCCAATCGTGGGGCACGTGGATCGCCCGTGTGGCACCGATGTCAGCACGCCTCGCCATGCTGAGTGCTTTGGTTCGTTATGACTGCTGACTGAGCAGTCCTACGTGACACAAATTTTTCTATTTGCACTCTGACCCCCTATTTCTAATTTTTCTTTTAAAAACACCTGTTGAACCTAAATTTTCACCCATTTTTTACAAAATTATTTTCGATTTCATCCATAACCCATTTTTTTTCTAATAAATTCAACAAAAATTATAACAAATTAATTTAAAAATAAATTTTTATATATTTTTAAATGCTAAAATTCATCCCGGATCAAATTGCAGGCCCGTATATTACATAAATTATTTCGATTATAATAGTAAGAACTTTTTAATAGAAATCAAATTTATCCCATTGCTCAAGCATTTAGGGTAAAAAGGCTAAATTAATGGAAATTTAAAAATTTTGAGATTGAAACATAGTGGGGAATTTGGTGTTCTTAAATGGACTTATCTTCATCACCAATTGTCATGTACATTAAATTGCCGAACAAATCCTACATATATAATGAATAAAATTCAATTTTGGCAAGCTCTTGATATTCCTAACCATTTATTTGAAGTAAATTTTTTTTAACCTATATGAAAATGAAATTTAGGCTCTGAATGGATTGATTCTGTAACGACTCAGAACTTGAAAGAAAGTAAATTATAAATTAAGTGCGGAAGCGAAATAATAGCATTAGGGGTTACATTCCTTACACAATAATTCAGAATACCCAATAGGGTTACGAGAATTACCATTCTAAAAGAACAACTAATAATTAAAGAAATAAATGAAAAGTAAACAAACTGAATGTAATACTGCAACCCTCTTGTGGATCAGGATTTGGATCTTGGTCCTCATAATCTGAAATGGTTAAATAAAAGAGTAAGCTACACTACCCCAGTAAGAATGTCACACTACTCTCCGATACATAAATGAAGGTTGGTAGAAATCATGAAAATAACCAATGTAGCTCGTAATTTAAGTAAATTCGTTTATTATGAATAAAATCATTTACCCCACACTTACCGTAGCGAAATTTTCAAAAACCGACCTATATAGGTAATAACATAGATAATATTATAATCTTATATTCAATCAGTCGAAGTAATAACTTTCTCCTTTATCAGTTTACTGGTATCCATGGGGGTCCATAGAGAGGTTCTTACTACGTGTGAACCTTTATTTAACATTTTTAACTAACGGGCTATCTCCATACCCCATCTAGTATGAGCGCCAAAAGATACCATCCCTCAATATCCCGTCTGGTGTGTGGGTGAAACGGGTCGTCCCTATACCTCGTCCGTTATATGCACCAAAGTACAAATCCTGGATACCTCGTTCGGTATAAGGCAACGTTCACGGTTGGGTTCCCTACATACTTGGTCCGTTCATCATTTCTCAGGATATCTAGTAAAGCTATCATTCATCCATTTGTTTAATCAAACAATTTCTCGTTTATATTTAATTTTTAGTTTCTCAATTAACTGTAAATCACGTAAAACAAGCAAATACATGCATCAAGGGACACAAACGAATTGTCATATTAATTCTCGTATGTTATCATGCATTCGAAACTGTAAAATCAATCAATTAATTAAAACATGACAAATAGTAATAAATAACCAGTTTAGACTTCATTAGTAACCTTTAATTATCGATATTTTTTAAATTACGCAAAATATCGTATTATTTATAATTAAACTTCAATTATATAACAGAGAATAACATGAGAGATTCTTACTCAAATTAATGTCTGAGATGCTAAGCTTTTAGCTGTACTGGCGGTCACCAGGTTCTCTAAATTTTTTTTCGGGGATTAAAACACACTTTAAGTACCTAGAAATGCAAAAAAAAAAATCCAAAATTAGTGTTAGAAACCCCATTTTGGCCAATTTCAGAATTCTGACACGGCAGCTGTAACACCCAAAAATTTGTATTTTATTTTATTTTCATTTTAATACTTAATTTATAAGGTTTTAATTTAATTTAATTTAAATTAATAGAAATAAAAATAAAAATAATAATAAAATAGGGTAAAATTATTTTTGGGATTTAATTGAAATTTATTTTGGGAAAAAAGGGGTAAAAATTTGGATTCTGAGGATGTTTTTGAAAAGAAAATAAAAAATTAGAGGTCCAAACGCAATTTAGAAAAATAGTATTACGTCAGCAGCCACGGTAGCAGCCCGGTCAGCAACCCCGGCTAATTAGGACACGCCGCGTGGCAAGGACGCTGACATAGGAAGCCACGCAGGACGGAGACACGTTGGTGATCCGCGTGCACGTGATCGAACGGCCCAGATCCGTTCCCGTGCGCACGGACGGTCCAGATCAAAGGCACGCGTGGACGGCCCAGATCTCACGTGTGCGGATGACCCAGACTTGATCACGCACGGACGGCGCAGATCGCATCGCGATGGACGGTCCAGATTTATTCCCAATTTAATTACGATCGGATGGCTCAGATTAAATCATGATGGACGGTTTAGATTAAAAGGGGAGGATTATAAATAATCGCATCCACACCTAACCCCAAATCCTAGCCGCCAGAACCCTCACCGGAGAAAACGACCCAGCCACCGGAGGAACCGGCCGCCGTCACTCACCGCCACACCAGAGGACTTTTCGACCGCCAAATGAGGTAAAATTTCTTTTATTGGCTCGTTTTTCGATGCCGAACATCCTTGTGGCCAAATCGGAGCCAAACCACCAGCCGAAGTCCAGCGGCACCGTCGCGAGTTTCCTTAGTTTTTACCTCTAATGAGGCTCTTCTTGTTTCCCATTCGATGTAATTTTTATACCACTATGATCACCATCCTTTTTTCTATAGGTTGACCAGAGCAAAACACTAAATCGAAACTCGTGCCAGAGGAGCTGCTATACCCGAGAGCTTCGCCACCGGTAAGTCTCGATTTTTCAAAATTTTTTGGCCCACCGAGGACCCTAGGGGTGTTTTATCACAGGAACCAATGCAAGTTTGGCCAAATTCGGCCGAAAACGGCCAACCTGAGGCGAATCGCCGCCGTGGGTGAGGGCGTCGTTGCTGGAGCACGGCGGCTCTGAAATTGGCCGGAAGGGCCCTGGGTCTGATTTGGGATTTTTTGGGGACATGTGCAGGTATCGGAAGTGTGTTTCAGTTTCCAGAAAAAAAAAAAATTCAGGAAATTTAGGGACAGCCCGTAGGCGCAGTGAGAATCCGATTTCAGACTCCGAAATAAGTAAGGATCTCTCACCCTATTTTCTATCACGGCATTAAAGTCTAATAAATGATAAAACGGTATTGTATGAATTAATAGATATGCATAATTGATTAAGGTTGCTAATGAAGCCCGAATCTGATGTATTTGTCGGTCTGTTACTGTTTGATGTATTTTGCAGTTTTGAATGCAGTATGGTGCCTAATGTATTTATTCTATGATTTCATATGCATGAATCACAGTTTCATTTATTATGCTTTGAATTATTGTGAACCCGATGTTGTGTTGCTTTGTTTGGTGTCCATTACTAGTTTACGTGTTTGTGTTTGATTGAATAATTGAGAATAAGTAAAATAGTAAAAAAGTATGTGAATTGATAATGGATAATATCTACAGCCTCACTAGATATCATGGGAGATGGTGGACGGACCGGCTTCATAGAGAACCCTACCGGGAACATGGTCTCTCATATCGGACGGGGTATGGAGACTTTATGTGTTTTGGCGCCTATACCAGATGGGGTATGGGGACAACCCGTTTCACCCTCATACAGGATGAGATATTGAATTTTATTATTTTGGCACCCATACCTGATGGAGTATGGGAACGACCATGGAATTAAGTTATTAATGTGAATGGTTCACGTGTAGCGGGGACCCCCTATGGATCCCCATGGATACTAGTAGGTTGATAAAAAAGGGGTAATTGTTGCTTGATGATTGAATGATATGTGTTATGTTGCAGAGTGTGCGTGATCTTATGATATTTATGATGTAATTATTTTTATGAATCTCACCGAGGTGGGTGGACAGTAAAGAATTTTATTATTGATAAATATGTTTGTTATAAATTATGCTCCATTAGTCATTTTCATTTTCTACCAACCTTTACTTCTGTGACAGTGAGATAGTGTGATATCTTTACTGGGCTAGTGCAGCTCATTCCTTACTTAACAATTTCAGATCAGGAGAATTTGGTTCCCGAGCCCGTTCTGCAGGAAGACGACGAGTAGAAGCAAAAGAATTATTTAGTTTTTCCTTACAGTATTCTTTCATAGTATTTCCTTTAAGTTAGTTTATTCTTTCATACTTTAATTCATTTTGGTTATTGTGTAAGGGATGTTAATCATAATCTATTTTATTTCGCTTCCGCACTTAGTATAAGTATATATAAATTTCCTTTTAATTTCCGCGGCCATTATAGCAGCTCCACCGTGCTTTGGCGACGGCACTACCGTCTGCGGCAGCAATTTACCTTGGGTTGGCCATTTTTAGTCGATTTCAACCAATTTCGACCAATTTTGTACATAGTCTTGCGAGAAAACATGTTAAGAGGCATCGTTTGGCTGAAAAAAGTCAAAAAACCAAAGCTTACCAGCGGTAGAATTTTTTGATGTAGCAGCTCTGCCAGCTCACCTTCGCAATTTGGTGTTTTGCTTCAATCAACCTGTAGAAAAAAGAATGGTAATTACAATAGTAAAAAATTACATGAAACGGGAATTGGGAAGGGCCTCTTCGGATGTAGTTTCTCCTTTTTTCTCGCGGTGGCGTCGCCAGACTTTACCTGCAGTTTTCACCTCATCTGTTTGTCCTTTTACTCCGATTTGGCCATAGGGTTTTCAAAATTGAATTTCGAGCGAATGGAGAAAATTTTACCTCTTTCGGCAGTCTGAAGTGGCTCCAGCGCGGCAGCGGATGGCGGTCGGCTCCCTTCCCAGTGACTGACTCTTCTTCTCCAACGCGGGGGAGGGTGGGGTGGTCTGTCGGCTAGGGTTAGGGTTTGGTGTGAAGATGAATATTTATATTAGTCTCCTTTTAATATGGATCGTCCATCGCGTTTGATTTGAACTGTCCGATCACGTTTAAATAGGAAATAAATTTGGACTGTTCATCGCCATTTGATCTGGGTTATTCGATCGTGTTTAAATAGGAAATAGATCTTGATCGTTCATCGCGTTTAATCGCGATCGTCCGATCGCGTCTGATGAGGCAACGGATCTTGAGTGTCTATGCGCACGGGAATAAATCTAGACCGTTTCAATTGCGGACACGCGGATCGTCAGCGTGGCCTCCTAAGTGGCACCACGTCAGCGTGCCTTGCCACACGACGTGCTCCGATTCGTCGGAGCTGCTTACTGGACATCTTATGTGGCACATTTTTTTTAAATTACGTTTTGACCCAAAATTTTTTATTTTTCTTTGAAAAACACTCAAGAACCCAAATTTTGATTTATTTCTCCCAAAATTATTTTCAATTTCATCACTTACCTATTTTTTTCCTAATTTTATATTAAATAATAATTTATAAAAGGGCGGATGGGTCCGGTATATATGGAATTCTATCGTGAATATTACCTTAGTTAGATAGGGCTGGGAAGTCCCTTATCATAAAAGTTTGGGAGATATAGTTCGCTCTCATACTCGACGAGGTATCGAGACAATAGAATGTTTAGCGCCAATTACCGGATGAGGTATGAGGACGACCAATTAATTATTTAAATTGGATATCGGGTTTATGGATAAAGGGGGGGGGGGGGGGGGGACACCCCTAAGGACCCTCATGGATATTATTAGTAAGCAAGTAAAAAAGGAAATATATTGTTTCTTGTTCTCTTATACGTAAAATTTAAAAGTGTTATGAATATAGATCTTCATAGGTTGTATTTGAAAATTTCGTTATGATAAGTATTAAACAAACGTTTTCAAGTTTAAATGTATTTAAATAAATAAGGGTTCAATTAGTAATTTTTTTGATTTTTTTACTAATATTCAATTTTTCGTATCTGTAATTAGTGTGATATTCTTATTGAGCTAGTATAACTTACTATTTCATTAACTATTTCAGAATAAGAGAACTAAGATACATATCCCAATTAGCAAGATAATTGTTAGTAGTTCATTATCCGAACTCCCTTCAAGTGTTAGTGAAAGTTGTTTTAGAATGCTTAATTATTCGATTTTCGTTTTATTTATTTAATTACTGTTTGCCTTTTAAAATGAACATTCCCGTAACCTTATTGGACATTCAAAATTAATGTGTAAGTAATGTAAACTCTAACTCAATTAGTTATTTTTGCATTTAATTTATGAATTAATTTTCATTTAAGTTCCGAGCATTTACAAATTATATTGTTTGTCCGATTGTATTATTATTAGTGTGCTATTGTCACCTAATTATTAAAATATTTAAATTTTTATTCAAAAAATATTTACAATCTTTTCACCTATTCCTTAACTTGCCTTAATCGTAAATATTTTTTTTTGCTTTGTTATAATACTCAATGTAGTCTATTGATTTAAATTATTTCAATTATAATAATAAAAACTTTTTAATAGAAATTAAATTTATCCCATTGCTCAAGCGTAATATTAGTGAAAATTTAAAAATTTTGAGATTGAAATACAGTGGGGAATTATATTTTAGTAAATGGACTTATCTTCATCACCAACGTCATGTAGATTATTTTGCCAAACAAATCCTACTTATGTCATTAATAGAATTCAAATTTGGCAAGCTCTTGATGTTCCTAACTATTTATTTGAAGTAAATTTTTTTTTTTACCTATACGAAAATGAAATTTAGGCTCTGAATGAATTGATTCTAACAATTACGAACGAGATTTGACTTAGAAATAGATAGAAAAATAAAAGTAATATTTGAAATGATTTCGGGTGATTATGTTACAAAAAAAAAAAAGAATTATAATAATAAAAAATAATAGAGAAAACTTATTCAATTAAGTGTGCCAACGTGAGAGAGAAGAGAGAGGTAGGACTATAAAAGGAAAATACACATCAAGTTTTTAGAAATAATTTTAAAAAGGGTATAAATAAATTAAATTTTTAGATTATTTTTTATTTGAAATTAATTACTTAAACTTACCATACAACAATGTAGATTAGATATTAAATACATATTATTTATTTAATTCTTTTACCAAAAATAACTATTTATTTTTTACAATTAGAAATTTATCCAAATATATTATTACTTATTTTTTAAACAAAGAATTACCAATTTTGAGTAAATTAAAATATCTTACTATTTTAAACTTAATTTTAAGATAACTTATAAATAGACAATTATTAGAGTTGTAACACATATAATAATTAAGAAACATCTCCTTTATGCTTAGACATCTAATAACTTAATTTAATTCCCATTATAACTTATAATTACACAATTAATAAAATTATTGCCTAAAATACATAAACAAGTTTTTACCCCCTACCTTACTTACATGTCACCTATTCTAATTCTTCAATTTTTTTTGGTAAATTCTAAAATTTTTTATAAAATATTTAAATAATAATTAATATTTAGTTAAAAATCAGTTTGGACTTTGGGTTGTAAGCACCCTGTTCGTGAGTGTAGTAATTAGAAACCCAAGTTTCTTGTAGTTATATCTTATTTAAAATAATTTTCAATCTTATACTAAATTGTACTAAAAATTAATAGTATTTAACAATTTAAAAAATTTTAAAGTATTTATTGTCACAATATTAGAATTTACGTGAAGATAAATATGTTATTAAAATCCCAATTACAAATTATTTATATATTTTAAAAATTACTGTTTTACTTTAGATTTGAATATTTGTATTATATAATTGATTAACTAAAATTGGACGCGAAATTAAAGAAAATAAAAAAGGTTAATTACTACATGCATGCAAAATGTTAATTTAACAATAAACTTTTTGTCTCTGTCAGAAGCTACAGAAAGCAATTCCGGATAGTGCTGGAGTTAAGTCTGTAACCAAACAAGCTTCCAGGAACTAACATAAAGCCGGCGTGAGGTGGGGGGGCGCCACGACAATCTCGTGTTTCGCCGGCTGATTTTCGGCACTCTTCTTCAGTTCAAAGTTCACTACGTGCAGCACTTCAAGGCCGGGTTATCTGCCCGTTTCCGGCCACGGTTGCTTCCGCCAGTCCGGAGGCTTTCTACCCGCCGCATTTATTTGTCTCCAACCCGTTTCGCCGCGGCCATACGCCCCGGCACTGGAGCCTCGCGAGACCAACGCTCGACCAAGTCATTTCGGGCCAGCCACCGTCTGGTTCGTTTGCGGTCGGTTTAGGTCATCTCCATCTCTTTCTTTTTAGGCTGATTGAGGATTTGATGATTTTAAGTTCTTCTGTTCTTTCTTTTCGATATTCCGATTGATTTTTTTTTTCCTATTGAGTCCAGTTTAGTTTCAGTCATTTTCAAACATTGAGTTATTGTTTTGTTTCAGCACTTGGATTTTTATAATCTGGTTCGCATAGAGGACTGTTTGATGTCTTCTGTTGACTATATATATATATATGCATAACATGTGTCCATTGACTGTTTAAATTGTGAGAGGATGCTTTTTGAAACTCATTGTTATTGATATGTATATGCATTGCACTTTTGAATGAGTTCGTGTTCTGTTGGAGGATATGCAATTGCAGTACCTATAATAGGTTAGTTTTCATTTGCAATTGAAAAAAGTTGTTGATCTTCGTGTTGATTTGGGTTGTAAATGCTAAAATAAATAATAAATTACATTATGTTCATAATGAATTAACTGCGTTAGTTTGAACGTGTAAGTCTGCTGGGCTTTATTCTATTAGAAAAAGGGAGAAATATTAAGGTTTGCATATCTAACGACTCAGTTTTTATTGGCTTATATTTGCTATTAGCGTTATGATATTTCTAGGTTAGATGTGAGATTCGACAATGATCTTGTACTTAAGCTGGCCTTAAGTGATTATTGAGAAGATCTGACTCACGGTTGAAGTACGTGATTGTTGTGTATTTTAATGACAAAAGATAGTCTTATGTTGTGGTGTAATTAAGTCCCTAATATTGGAACATGATCTTAATGTGTTGGTTGTTTGACTAATCAAAATTTAATATCTCATGTTAAGTAATAAACAGATTGCCTAATATCATTCCATGTTTGTTGTTTTTGAATAGCTAAATGAGTGCACATATATAAGGTCTTGAGCAATATTTGGGCTTGGTTGAGCTAAATTTCTCATATGTCAAATGTCTAGATGTGTTGTATAGTTATGTGAATAGTATGGGAATATATTGGATGGTTTGGTTTTCATTCTTTTTAAGAGCTGTACTAGTGAGATTAGATTGTTAGATAATTGGGGATCTGTTTATATGAATAAGGTGCATATTGTGCGTAGAATACATACTTCCACACAAATATATAATCCTAGGTTGTGAGATTAGATAATTTGATGGGAAATTGAAGGTGCATTTTCATCTGTAGTTATCAAGGATAGCTGAACGTGCATTTGAATGGAGACAAGAAATATATGGCATGGAAATTTAGGGTTGAGCACTTTCAAGTAGTACTTATGGTTAAATACAGTTATCCATGCAAACTTCTGACAGGTTTTGCGTGAATTCTGATTTGACCCATTATATTTTGCATTTATGAATTTGATCCATATGTCTTAGTGACATGTGTCCATGAAACATAGGCATTAACTTGCCAACTATGCTCACATCAAACAGTTATTGAATTAATTACATTCCCTTTTGCAAGTGAATCAATGTCCTAACTCCATCTTTCATTCTCTAATCTGTTTTGCTCGTGTGAACACACATTTAATGCATTATAATGAGTTATTCATTTATATAGAATGGTTATATCATATGAGTTAAATAACCTATTTGTCACCATTTTCATTTTGGGATATAGCATCTTCGCAAGCTTTTGCATGAATAGAATTGAGTGTAGTTGGTCAGAGATATTGTCGATCTTTTTTTGATTCATTGGGGTTAAAGTTGGTTAGTCCTTTAGGCAAAATGGATGGGCAAATTTTTCTCCAAAGGAAAAAGGACGTGTGAAGGGAACTTAGGATTAGTAACTACAAAGAATTATGGTGGATGAAAGGAAAAAAAATTAAATAACTAGTTCTTGTCCTTATGCAAGTTTTCTGTTGACCTTTGATTCAGAGTTTTTGGATTGGGACTAATACACTATATAATTGTGGTATCTGAGAACCAGTATTTATCATTATAAAGTTGTTTGAATCATCATAGTTTTAATTTTGGGATTGCGATTGTATTGTAATGTTTGTTTTGCAATTAGTAACTCATTACAATGTTTGCTTGGTCAATGTTAAATAATGAAAGAAAATAATACTAAACCATGTAATAACCTTATTTATTTGGTTGGTTTTTATAATAAGTATATTGCATGTTTATATTAATTAAACATACATATTATTAAATGATAAATTGATAAGATTTCATGCAATTATTTTAATTAATAAAATTATAATTATATTTTACCTTTTATGTTATATTACTTTACTTCCAAAAAAAAAAATTTCATAAATTATAAATTTTACATGTAATTCTGAAAACCCTTTAATTATAAAAATTATTGTTGCTTTATGTGTATGCTGACTTTTAAAGAGTTAAAAAAATCTTCAATTAATTAAAGAATTTTCAGATATCAAACCCTAACGTAACTAAATTTTTTTTTCATATGTTCAAATTTAAAATAATAAAAATTCCTTAGCTAATTAAATTTTTACCTTAGTAGTAAGCATAGGTGTTCATCGGTTTAGAGCTGGAACATTTTGAAATTTTTGGTCCCCCAACTTTGGACTAAAGATTGGACCAAAATTTATTCGGTCCAGATCAGTTTCCTTTTTTTTTTTTTTACCAAAATAATATTTTTTAATTAAAAAAATTAAGGAAATCAATTAACTAAAACTAATAATGAATTCAGAAACCATAATCATTAAAACTAATAAAAGAAACAATAATTTATTTAATATCAATCCATAATTAGGATTTTTATTTTTATTTTTTGGGTGAAACCGGCCTTATTGAAGCAAAATTTCAGTCCTTCGACATGTGAAGCTAAAACTGGATTCGACATAGTTTGGTCTGGTTGATCGGGTCTGATCTATTTGATTCAGTCTGGTTTGATTTCTCAGTCCAGACCAGATTATACACACGTGTACAAGTGAGGGTAAAATAGTCTTAAAAGTAAAATTAATAATTACAGGCGGTGTTGTATCCTGATTCTTGATTCCATAGTCATGAATTAGGATCGTAGCTTCTCCGGTTATCATATTTATAAAATAATTTTGATTCAGTCAACCAAGCTATTATGTTTCTGTTACATAATAACTATTACATTCTTGGCATATTCCTGCTTCATAGAGTAACCCACGTGTGTCATAACTGTAATATATCGTGAATAAGCTTTTCGTGGTCTTGGGAGGAGCAATGGCCATTCAGTGTTTTGGAAAGGGAGTATTTTGTTTGCCATTTGTTGGTTATTTGACTGGAAATAAATGCAAGAGTTTCAAGCATCCTTATTTTATTAATGATGTTTGGGATATAGTAGCTCGTTCAGCTTCTCTCTGGACTAACGTACTCAGTTCCTTCTGGGGGTTTTGTGTTTCTACAATGTGGAGGACTAGAGTTGCAAGCTTATATTGATATCCATTTACATTTTTTTATAATTTTTTTCCTTATCTCTTTCTGGAGGATATCTTATATTGTGAGTCAGTTGAAGAATTGATTTAGGCAGGTAAATTAGTGTGGCAAACATGGCCAGCAAAGAGCAGTGCGGATTTAATTTTGATTTCTTTATATTCTGTAGTTTGGTTTTATATAATTATGTCTTTGTTTGGCATTTAATAAATTATGTAATAAGTTCCTAAATGTGGCAGTTGGGTAAGTTGTAATGGGTAGTTCCTGTGGATACGAGAGCAGGTACTTCGTCCAAGGAAGTTACTGGTCGGTGGGAGAATTTGTGGTTCTGGTATAAAGACTAGAACATGGTTCCAAATAAGGTTATGCAGAATTTGAGAGAACCTTTCTTTTATTTTTGTTTTCAGATTGAGAGGCTCTCTGTCGCGAGCCCCTATGCAATCACTAATCGTATGTCAGGAGGGAAGGAATTCCAACAAGAAACTTCATTTCTTCTTTAGATTTTCCAATTCCCATAATGAGATACTAACGACAAGGACTTAACATCTTACCTTTCTTTAGAGTGTTGCTTGTGTTTTAAAGATTGGAATATTAAATTCCTGTTTATCCTTACATTGTTTAAAATTCATCCCTGAATTATCATACACTCAAAGAAAGAAAAAAGAAGCTAATTTTAGTTTTCTATCGAATCCTTTCGTTGTTCCTGGTTTTGCTTCCTTAAGGGTTTTTCTTCCTCTGGTAATAGATAACCTCTCATTAATTTGAGGGGACTCTTTCTTTTTATCTTGGATTCTTGCACATCGAGGTTCTGTAACATTCTTATGTATAATGGTAATGTTTATTCTTTTTCTATAAAAAAGCATTGTTATGTGATGATATAGTCTTGATACTCAAAATGACTTCAGTCATATAATTGATGGCAGACACGTATTTATGTATATATATTCTTATTTGTCTTTATTTGCAGGTTTTATCTAATGCTGCCATATGGAAACTCAAAGTCAGGTTGAGACTAAAACACAAAAAAGGATGCTTCCTCCACCACCAGGAAAGTTTCAAGATCGTGAAGAACTCATTAAACATGTCCGTGAGTTCGGGTCTTCTCAAGGATATGTGGTGACTATTAAGAAATCCAGGAAGGACAGAAGAGTCATCCTTGGTTGTGATAGAGGTGGTGTTTATCGTAATAGGCGTAAGATTGACGAAAGTAAGCGCAAAAGGAAAGCATGCTCTAGGCTTATAAATTGTCCTTTTGAAGTCATAGGTAAGAGGGAAGATGATATTTGGGTGCTTACAATAAGAAATGGGGACCATAACCATGAACCTCTGAGGGACATGTCAGACCATCCTTGCAGTCGTCGTTTTACAGAGGAAGAGGTCAGGCAAATCAAATTAATGACTGAAGCTGGTGTAAGACCACGTCAAGTGCTTAAAGTTCTCAAGCAAAGCAATCCAGAGCTGCAGTCCACACCAAGGCAGTTGTATAACCTGAAAGCAAAGATTCGGCAGGGAAATTTATCAGGTTTCAACTCTGTGAATGCTTCTTAATGGAAGAGGATCATATAGTGACTCACTTTAGATTGCTGAAGTGGTAGAATGTATGCAATAACAGGTTCCTGGTGGGTGGTGGTTTTCTAACCTACCATTTAGCAATGGGCTCTGCATGCATGGTTAATATTGGGATTCATGCAGATGTCCTGACCAAAGAGCATTTTCTCATGTCCCAATAAGAGCTAAAATAGGTTATGTTTTATAGGGCTGCAGTTAAGTCTGAAAGCACTCATGAACGAGCAAGTAGACTTGCTAATGGTTCTTCTAGGCATCTTCCCTGTATGCTTACTGTGTGCTTGGTTGTTCTCCCATATCCACTTAAGAGAAGGGACAGAAAAAAGTTCTTCAATTGGATATATTCTTGTAATAGAAGACCAAAAAAGTCACAGTTTCACATGTTCCCTATTTAGGCTTCAGGTGAAAAAAATGGAGTCTCACTTGGTTGGTGTTGTGTACTTATATCAAGATTGCATCTAATTTTAAGTTAGTAGACACATGTATAAGGGACTTGTGGGATGGATACAAATGGGTAGTAGTCATGGAATATTAGATATTTGCGTAAGGATTGAGTGGCAGGATTTAAAACTAAATATGATTTTTTAAAAACTCTGTTTGTCTTGATGTCAAGATTTTGTTTCTTTTGGTTTCCTTGACTCTCTTGTACTTAATTGTAACCAGATATACACTTCTACCAACTCTGGTTCCTCTCCACCATATATATATGTACTTATGTGTGTATGTTTTATATTCATTAGAAAGTAGGCAATTTGTTGTCTTGCAGAAAAATGTTTCAAATCATGGAGACCTAACAGATCTTCTCCTGTAACCATTAGTTCAAGCAGGGAGTCACTGGATCAAAACAAC